>NC_140436.1:3000000-3418675 GCF_965140295.1 Lepidochelys olivacea | reverse complement strand
ATACCTCCTCCAAACCCACTCTCCTGCTAGTAATAGCTTATCTAATGTGATCATCAGGTTGGGCCATTTCCAGCACAAATCCAGGTTCTCTCACCCTCCACACAAATTCCAAATGGTTGCGTTTGGCCAGCTTGTTGGGGAGAAGACCCAATCCCAGTTTGACCCCCTGGGGTTTTGGGATGGCCAAAGGGCATGGGCTGCAGAAACCTTCCCACATGCGGCCTGCGAGTGCTATCGACCACCCCCAACCTAAGGGAGGGCGTGAAACTGGAAGGGCCTGGTGTTAACTCCTACCAAGGAATGGGAGAGATGCTGGGGCATCCATGGGAACGTTGGTGGCTTCCAACTTCCCCAGCTCACCGGGTAAAGTGACCCCACTCGGTTCCATCTCAAAGGGGGGAGAGATGTGACAAAGTGGGACTGTTCTTAATGTTTCCTCCAAATATTGGGGGGGCTCAGTTTCCCCTAGGCAGTTCTTAAGTATCTAGGTGGTGGGGTAAGGGTGTATGATCACTGCAGAGCCCTAGAGGGCAGGTGTGTGCAGGCATCTGGACCCAGGGAATGGCCGACACCCTGTTGTCTGGCTCCCTGCCCCCCCAAAATGGACCCAGCTGAGGGGTCCTGTTCTCTGCACCTGCAAGCTCTGTTTTAGACCATGTTCCTGTCATCTCATAAATAATTACTGGCTGGCTGACAGTCACGTCTGACTGGGGTGCAGGACCCTCTGGAAAGGTCCCTGCCGGAGTGGACTCGCTGGGGGAACCGCACGGAGGGGCAGAGGATGCTGAATGCTCCGAGGTCAGACCCAGGAAGGTGGAAGCTGTGAGCGCTGTGTGTCCTGAAGACAGGCTGCTCACAGAAAGGCGACTGCCCCAGAGTCCTGACTGGCTTCATGGGGAGCGGTTCCAGAGCATCGCCCAGGGACTCCGTGACAACTGGTGCTCTGTTGGCGTGAAGAGTAAATTTCTAAATGAGGTGTCACCGATTGCCAGCTAGGAAAGACATCAGCAACTGCCACGTAGTCTCATGTCCCCTGCACAGCACTGAAGGACTCCAGAGAAAAACATCTTGCCCAAAACAAAGTAACTTAAAAAGAGGCATAATAAAAGGCAGCAACTCACTGGGGAGATGCGCACACACACAGCAATTGTTAAGAGGGTGAAATTGTTAAATTGATTCTGCACAGCAGATACCATGCATTTTACAAACAGGCATTTCTATAGCAAATAAGAATAGTATCCACACAATTACACTACGATAGCTAGGCCAAAAATTACAACAGCCAAAACTCAGCACAGAAGAATGGTTCACATTAATTGAAAGTTTTATATGAGAGGCTAATGTATAGATTGCAAGGCAATGTGGAACAAACTGACTGACTGGAGAGACTCCTCCAGTTTTACATTATTCAGTCCTAACACCTCTTTTCTCTCTTTCCTCTTTCTTCCATATTAATTAACTTTTCTAATATTTGCACTGATTATTATAAAACTTTGCTGTATGTGAAAACACTCACCACAGTATTTTATATACATTTAAAAGAAACTAATTAAAGATCAAAGGTCTGGGTTGTCACATCCGTGTATTTGTGGGCATAAAGGCTGATATTCACCCCATCCGCCCCTTAACCCCTCAAAAAGACAGTAAGTGGTGCCTAGACCTGGTGCTGGCTCTCCTTAAAGGGGTGAATTTCATTCGCACACATTCCTAGGTGGGTATTTCAGAGCATTTTTCTCACCTTCTACATCATATAGGATTCCATAGGCAGCAGTGATGCACCATGTATTGGCCTTTATTTGAAAGATCTTATATAAGCCACTGTTTACGGAAGGATCATTGACTAGATGAACCATTCGTTTCTTTTGGCAATGGCTGCTATCTTCCAAATGAATGAATGGTGTTTGTTTGCTTTTTCCCTGTTAGCATCACAGTTTTCTTTTCCCACTTTGATTTCTTTAAAGAAAGGGAGGGTGCGAACAAACAAAAACCTAGTCCACCCCACAGATTCTCATTTAAAACTGAACACACACCTACCCGGTATCCTGTCAAGCTTAAGTGCCAATTTTCTTCCTAGATCTGGTTCTCTAGTGGACAGCAACGAAAACCAGCAGACACAAAAATATAAAAACTAGAATCTCTTTCAGATCCGCAGGCCTCCGTCCATGGAAGGTTTAACAGATAAACAAAGCCTTTAGAATCTTCTGCAAGTCCCCTGACAAAAAGCCTGGCATTGGCAGCTAGCCTGAAGATACTAGAAGGAAAGATAACAAGGTATATTCCAACAGAGTAAATTCATATCCAGCTTAAAAACCCTTTCTAATTCGAGCTACTTTTCCCTTGATTCAGACAGACTTGGCACTCCATTAACTTGGGTCCTCGGAGCTGCCTGCCTACATTCCTTACTTTAATTGTTTAGCGATGGTAACAGAGTATCCTCACGCCCTATACTACAAATGATACTACATTCTCTTTCAGCAGTATGTGCTGGTAAGTGAATGAGGAACGCAGAGTCACAACCGTCGGAACTGAGCCGTCTCCTCGGTGTAGCTGCAATACATACAGCTAATGTTCAGTCTGGCAAGGGATGTGACCGAGTGTTTTGAGCTGGAGATGGAGAGCTAGGGTTCCCAGTCTTTGTCTTTCACTGATTTGTTGACACACTTCCAGCAAGTCACTCGACATTTTCCCTGTCAGTTTACCAATCTGTAGAATGCAGAAAATATAATCATGGGCCGTTACTGTATCAATCATCTCAGAGGGATGCTGTGAAGCTTCACTGATATTTCTGATACTGGAGGGAGACCCCAAAATGGAATGGTTTGGCAAATCGCTAAGGCACAAAATTTAAAACCTGACTAATGCATCTGTCAAATTAACACTGGCACTGAAAATGATGCAAACGATTTAAGGAAATAATGGATTGGGCAGCTTGGGACATTGGATGTGAATCGTATAGCTAAACATTACAATAATTAAGTTGAGCACATTGCGATTTGGAAAAAATGGGGAAATAAGTGTTTTAGAATCATGGACCGTGAAGATTAATATGCAAATCTGAACAAATAATTTAACGTGCAAGTAAACAGTGTAGTATTTAAACTAGACAGTATTTCCCTTCACTTCCTAGGCTAAACCATCGTGCAGGCTGTTACACCCCTTTGAAGAGCTCACCCCAAGGAACTCAAGATGCCTAAAATCCTATTGAATCATGGTGTCTAACCTCCTTAGAGGCTTTTGAAAATTCCAGCTGGAATCCAAGCAGGAGAGATGGCTGTATTTCAGTCACGGGCAAGTACTGTCTATTACAAGGAATGGAAAACATTTGGGGATTTTAAGGAGATGAAAGGTACAATAACTGAGATTTTAATATAATCGCTTTCAACTGCAATAATAGTTTGTCTTTTTATTTCTTGCAAACGTTCTCCGTAGAAGCCTCTTGCCGCTGGTTCATTTATTAGTATTATTAAACCTAAGGCAAAAAGCCCTCTGGGGATACATCATTTTAGAACAATTTTGATATTATCTGTTCTCAGGACACCAACAGAGTTTGGATCTGGAGCCAAAGTCATTGAGAACATTGCCGACCAGAAAAAGTTCGACATGTCTAAGCCAAAGCAGACCTGGCCAGTTTGTCAACCTTTAAAGAGAGAGAGAGAAAAGCAATATTTTTCTAGCAGTGACTTCAGGATGTGAATTGTTGTAAAGCAATGTGATTAGCTGATCAATTAGTAATCCAGAGTGAAACATGGAAGTGTAGTGAAGCCATTAAGGAAAAGGATAGTGTGTTTTTTATGTGGCCATTCCGTTCGTTCAACTGATTTGAAGTGGATGTTTGTTCAAGATGATCAGGAATGGGCTACAGAACCTTTCAACTGGTCCTTTCTTCCACTGTGTAAATGACCACCTTGGGGGAAAGGCCAAGATCTGCATAAGGTATGGAGACTGCATTCCCCCTTTTAGTCCTTCCAGGTCTTGACTGAGGAACTTTGCTGCTTGAAATTGTTACTCCTGTTTTTGACCCTTGCACTTTGGTCCTCACTGAGTGGTTCAGTAAGGGCACGGTTCAGTTTACTTGCACAAGAAACAAGAGAAGAGCCAGCAGTGAAGGTGTGCCCCTGTGGGAGTGTTCCATTTACATGGCTCCACGGTGCTTGACAATACTTCCTATCCTACC
This sequence comes from Lepidochelys olivacea, assembly GCF_965140295.1. Lineage (NCBI taxonomy): Eukaryota > Metazoa > Chordata > Testudines > Cheloniidae > Lepidochelys > Lepidochelys olivacea. The sequence goes on along the minus strand of NC_140436.1, from coordinate 3,414,501 downwards.
AGTATAGTGGTTCGCCCTGGACACCAAGCAAATCATCATATTGAGATGTTACAATACCAAGGCTCTGTCTACACAAAGAGCCTCTCCCGCCAACATAGCTACTGCTGCTCGTTGGGGGTGGTTTAATTATGCCGGTGGGAGATGTCTCTCCTGACAGAGTAGAGTGGCTGCACAGGACACCTTACAGCAACACAGCTGTGCCGTTGTAAGGTCCATAGGCAGACATAGCCAAAGGCTGGCTGTGGCATCGGTATTATCCCTGTGCTAGGATTTGCTGTTTTACCCTTACGATTTTTTGGCTGTAGCCATAGTGCTCTCTAAAGGTTAAACCTACGATTTTAAAGGATTTGGAATGGACAGGATGCTCTCTGTACTCTGTGGGGAGGAATTGCTCTTCTCCAAGGGCAATGGAAGAGATCAAACACCACTGCAGAAGCAGACCAAGCTTCCAGAGACTGGCAATATAGATGGATAGAGGGGACAGGGTTGGCTTGACCATGATGCGAACTGAGGCAGCTGCCCTAGGTGCCAGACTCGGGGGGGTGGGGGTGGGGTGGCCACTAGGACCCAGAGTTTCAAAGTTTGGGCCCAAGTGAGGGGGTATGGGGGAGTCATTTGAGCTCTCCGCCTCAGGTGCCAAAACACTGTGGGCCGGCCCTGAAAGGGGACACTACACTGCTTGACTCTGACAGCGTGTGGATGTTGAAGACTTAACCTCTAAGGCCTTTGCTTCTCCTGATGCTTAAATGCATGGCAGGTGCCTCATGGAAAGGTCTGAAAGAAAACCAAACCATTCTGTGTAAAAACATTTTGGCTTCTGTGCCTATATCACAGTTGTTGATCCCCCCCCATTTTGTTATTACCAAGGGACATTTGCATGAAAATGGGATCTTTGATGTCTAGGAAAAGCCAGCACTCTGAAGAGTCATTACTGAAAGGAAAAATGAGATTAATCTATCTATACAGAATACAAATATAAAAGAAAAGGATCCTAAATGTTTATAATATAAATAAATGGAAAAATTAAGCATATGTCTAAATATCAAAATACACAATATACACACACTTTATATATAGCTACAGTGGAAGGAGGAGGATGGATGTTTGTGTGTTTAAAGCTCTGGCCTGGGAATCAGGAAACAGTTCAGGATGTTTTTCTAAAACATAACATTTTGATGTTGTGGCTCAAAGCACATTTGTGGTTCAAAGTTTCCTTCAATTTTATATCAGGATCATTCAAAATATTAACAATGGTTAAAAAAAAATCAAAATAAAACCTTTCATTTTTTCCCCCACCCATGTGGAAGAACAGCACTCCCTAGCATCCCAAGAGGCGCCTGGCAAGTCCAAAAAGCACAGCACCCAGATTGCAACCCATACATCAGAGTTTTTAGAAAACAGTGCTGTTTTGTGGACAGTGGGAGCTGCTGGGTTGCCAACCACCTTTGAAAATCTGGCCCTTCATTTAGGGCCTAATAAAGGAGTGAGCTCTTTGGAAAAATCTGACACCCCTTCCCCCCGGTGTGGGTGCTGAGCTCTTTTGAATGCGTGTCCCCCAATTCCCTGCATTGCTCTTTCCTCATTTAAAAAAAAATTACATGGCCCCCCTCATTACATGAAAACATTTGCTTCTTTATTGCTGAGAAGGATCCTGGGAACTACAGGCCAGTCAGCCTCACCTCAGTCCCTGGAAAAATCATGGAGCAGGTCCTCAAAGAATCAATCCTGAAGCACTTGCATGAGAGGAAAGTGATCAGAAACAGCCAGCATGGATTCACCAAGGGAAGGTCATGCCTGACTAATCTAATCGCCTTTTATGATGAGATTACTGGTTCTGTGGATGAAGGGAAAGCAGTGGATGTATTGTTTCTTGACTTTAGCAAAGCTTTTGACACCGTCTCCCACAGTATTCTTGTCAGCAAGTTAAGGAAGTATGGGCTGGATGAATTCACTATAAGGTGGGTGGAAAGCTGGCTAGATTGTCGGGCTCAACGGGTAGTGATCAATGGCTCCATGTCTAGTTGGCAGCCGGTATCGAGTGGAGTGCCCCAAGGGTCGGTCCTGGGGCCGGTTTTGTTCAATATCTTCATAAATGATCTGGAGGACGGTGTGGATTGCACTCTCAGCAAATTTGCGGATGATACTAAACTGGGAGGAGTGGTAGATACGCTGGAGGGGAGGGATAGGATACAGAAGGACCTAGACCAATTGGAGGATTGGGCCAAAAGAAATCTGATGAGGTTCAATAAGGATAAGGATAAGTGCAGGGTCCTGCACTTAGGACGGAAGAATCCAATGCACAGCTACAGACTAGGGGCCGAATGGCTAGGCAGCAGTTCTGCGGAAAAGGACCTAGGGGTGACAGTGGACGAGAAGCTGGATACGAGTCGGCAGTGTGCCCTTGTTGCCAAGAAGGCCAATGGCATTTTGGGATGTATAAGTAGGGGCATAGAGAGCAGATCGAGGGACGTGATCGTTCCCCTCTATTCGACATTGGTGAGGCCTCATCTGGAGTACTGTGTCCAGTTTTGGGCCCCACACTACAAGAAGGATGTGGATAAATTGGAGAGAGTCCAGCGAAGGGCAACAAAAATGATTAGGGGTCTGGAACACAGGACTTATGAGGAGAGGCTGAGGGAGCTGGGATTGTTTAGTCTGCAGAAGAGAAGAGTGAGGGGGGATTTGATAGCTGCTTTCAACTACCTGAAAGGGGGTTCCAAAGAGGATGGATCGAGACTGTTCTCAATGGTAGCAGATGACAGAACGAGGAGTAATGGTCTCAAGTTGCAGTGGGGGAGGTTTAGATTGGATATTAGGACAAACTTTTTCACTAGGAGGGTGGTGAAACACTGGACTGCGTTACCTAGGGAGGTGGTAGAATCTCCTTCCTTAGAGGTTTTTAAGGTCAGGCTTGACAAAGCCCTGGCTGGGATGATTTAACTGGGAATTGGTCCTGCTTCGAGCAGGGGGTTGGACTAGATGACCTTCTGGGGACCCTTCCAACCCCGATATTCTAGGATTCTAAGCTTGTCTGTTTCTAGTGATTTTTCATCCCCATGGTCTTCTACTAGCTACCTATTTAAAAAAAAAAGTGAGATGCAGAGAATTGAGATGGTGGGAAATAAGCAACAGATACCCTGTCTTTATGGAAAAGCCAATAATAAGGAGAGTCCAGGAAAGATTAAATGTATTAAACACAGAGTATAGAAACCAAAATAAATGGCTTGATTTACAAAGTTTTCCATGAAGCCACGTGGGTCTTTAAAGAAAGAATCTGCTGTGACCAAAGTATGGAGCTGTAATAGAGTCATGTAATCTCCTGTACTTCTATTTTTTTAGATCTCAAAGTTAGGAATAAAAATGGAAACTTCTTAAAATTTGTGCTGCATCAAAAAAAATTAAAATATTAACATACAAAGAAGAATGTGCTGAGATTTTTCCTTGGATTTATTCTTTCACTAATGACTCTTCTTCCAAAGGCTGGCTATAGACTTATATGCTTAGACTGAGGCTTTGCAAATAGCAGCCTCATTAAAATAAATACAATAGCATTTTACAGAGATTTTGGATGTGCAAGAGGATGTGGCCACAAAACAAAAACAATACTGTGTATTTTACTGATAATCTTTGAGCAACAAGTATTTGTGCTCAACGGTTTGTCATTTTCTAAGCAGGCGAGGGGACCGCAGTAAAATATTATGTGCAATTGTGCACCATTTTATACCCAGGGTTATTTTAATCCTACAGTACGTGGTGCTATTATTCATGCAAAAAGGTAATGAGGCAGGCAAAGGTTATTACTGGGGACACTTTTGGAATGATGAGAGTGCTACCAATGCAGAAGACTAACCTCGGGCTATCTGAAATTGAAATTTTTGGTTAAATTAATAACTCAACATGAGGCCAGATGGTAATGCGGTCTGTCCCCTGCAGGATTGAAAACATGTCTTTTTTTTTATGGCAAAGACGACAACCCTACCTGTGGAGGAATATGCAGAAGCAATCAACTCAAATATGTTGATTTTGAAGAGGCGTGGGAGAGTAAAAGTGGAAGGATGTCGCCTCTTCTGAGCCGTTAGACAAGCTGAGTGAAATCTCTTGCTGATCATGGGTCAATTAAAGTGGCAATCCCTCAAGTAGCATTTCTTCCTATTGCTTCCTTTACAGCATCTTTGTAGTACACAGAAAAGGAAGCACCCTCTCATCATTATTATTCTTCCTGCACCCAAAAGTGTCCTAGGTGCTTTAGAGAACAGATTAAAAAGACTGGCTCCTCATGCTGAAGAATTATAGTCTAATTTAGATGTGGTACTGTGGGTCAAAGTGACACACAATGCGTCAGGGAAATGAGGTGAGGCAGGAGAAAGGTTAGAGTCATAACAGCATGCGGTTAGTTCACCGTTGGTATGGTGCACATCTGGACGGAATGCCTGACTAAACTGGCATGAGATTCAGATATCAGAGAAGTTGCAAGACCTCTCTCTTGCTCTCACCTCTTCCAAAGAAAGAGAAGCTATAAATATATAAATAAATGGCATGAGGAAATTAAATGATGCTGCACCATTAAGCTGGCACGGCTTCTGAAACGGCCGACACTAGCCGATATCTGCACAGCTTACGCAACCCCCTCGGTCTCAGTGCTATCAAACCTGGACAGATTGGCTGGCAATCAGAGTACAGGGCTTGAAGATGGAAGACAAGGGGAAAAACACCACAATTCAGAATGGGGGCGGAAATCTATTTAATTCTCATTTATAAGCTAGTGGAGGTGTTTGGCTGCTACTGCGAATTACTGAGGAAGATGCCTACCAAAAAGATTTGGAATTAAGGGCCTCTTCTATCCAGTCAAGTTGGCGGGGCGAGGGGGGAGACAAAGGCGACCCAGGAAAGTCTGGTGAGAGCATGGCATTTTCCTTCTCTTAAAAGAGGAAAGAGAGGTGCAGAATGCTGGCATCCGTCCAACAGTGCTTCTGAGGTGGCTGCTTTCCAGTGACCAGGGAAGCACGTCCATGCTTGTTAAACGCCTGTAGAGCCTTCTGCATGAACAGAGTTGTATGTAAGAACATTATTAGCCCAGGTTTTTGTACTGGTCAGAACCCACCAGGCTGGAAATATAGGATCGGCACTTCTCTGACGACATTAGACTAGTGTGTTTCTGCTTTAGGGGACTGGATTCATTTACACCAGTGGAAAGTCAGTGTAAAATGGTACCAAATCAGAATAGCAGCACTTTATATGCGACACCGCCTGATGTAAATAGCTACACAAGGTGCAATACAACAGTGAATCAGACTCAGTAAGTAAGTAAGTGACATCATCATCGTACCATATTCTTCTCCTAACTTTGCCTCTTGCTTACCCCTACTTTCTGCCTGGCAAAGGACCAGATTTTCAAAGTGGGTTCCAGCATGCTCAAGTTACAGGTCTGTGGTTTTCACGAGTCATCTGGGGCCAACAATTATAGTTGCAAACCAGCAACTATATTGGCCCCAGACAACTCCTGTTTAAAAGTCATGTTTAACAACTTGCCCCAAGTAACTACCGTGACAATGTTTGCCTGTGCATAGCCATCCAAAGCAGGAGACTTCTAGCTCTTGCATTCACAACAAGGGAGGCTCTGTAAAGAGGAATTTTTTGTAGATTACCAAGTAGCCTGTTCCTTTCTGTAGTACGGTATGTGTGCACACTCTCCAATCTCACTCATTCTATTAGACTTTAATGGTGTTCACAGGTTATTTAGGATTAATGAAATAAATGTCCTCAATCAAGAAACAATTTAAGAACACATTGCTAATTCCAGTGTGTTCTGTAAAGGAGTTAAATTAATACGGGTTGACCTTCTTATTTTGGAAGATTATTTGGGGCTATATTTTCCTGAGCGATGCCTTTAAACAGTTACAGCTTGAATGGGTGTTTCTGGCCCAGTGGATAAAATTAACCAAGTTACAAGAGCGATGTGCTCGCAAGCCAGGAGAAGTGCATTTCCTTAAGAAAGTTACTGACATGCATCCCAGTGATGTGGAGAGTAGGACTGCGCCTCTCTCTCTCATGTTGGGTACAGTGAGTAAAGAAATGCCATCTTTCTGTGATGGGTAGCATCTAAGTCAGAGCTGCTAACTGATCAAGTCCAACTTGTGAAGTGGTATTTTCTGCAAATTTGCTACAGGAACTTTTGTGGCTGTTCTTCCTGGCTCTTGGCTTGTAAGAATTTTCAGTGCAGCTGTCTTGGGGCAATGTACTGTCTTTGCGTGCATGTGCTTCATCAGTTGGGCCTCCCCCCAAGAATATGGGAAGTGCTACCACCACCAAACATTAGGAGAGTTTTCCTTCAGACAGAGCGACAGATTTTGGAACGGGTGGTCAGACTGCTCTGTGCATATGCCACTTATATAGTCACTGGGACAGTTTTCTGTATTGTGGGCCTGATTCTCATCTGTTACACCATCTCCTGATTCACAACACTGTGAAAGCAGAATAAAGCTATGTGCATCAGTGAGAGAACTTTAATTCTACAGACAAAACTGCTCAGGGTGCTTTCTTGGTGTATTCTGCATATGTTTCTTTCCACGGAGCCCTCATGAGAGCCCATGGACAAAATTCAACTCCTGATGACACTGGTGTGAATCAGGAGTAACTGCTCTGGTGTAAATGAGCACCCACTCCAAGCAGAATTGGGCTCAGTATACTTATTCAGGATTTTCTCTCATTTAAAGTTTTTGACTAACAACTATTATTTCTACCAAATGGCTGTCCTTGCTCCCACTTCCCACATCTTTTCATCACAGCCTCTCATTTAGGTCATGTAGCACTCCATGCCTTGAGTTATGCCGACCATAGGTCCTATCTCCAAGCCATTCGAGCAAGATAAAAATTGCACCTTTCTAAGTCAGGATCAAGGGCATTTCATGGCCTGCACAAAGAGATTATAAAAGCACAACAACTTGCTTTCAAACAAAATAATAGAGATATTAGGAGCTCTACCGCACATATAATTGTTTCAGAACCTTAAGAGCTATCACACCAGACTTTTCCAAAGACAGCTAATGGATCCATTGTCTGTTTTATTATCCTTTGTCTATGTGCTTCCTGGATCTTTGGCCTAGAAGTCTCCATAAAAACAGGACGGGGGGGGGGGGGGGGAGGAGAGGGGTGAATAGTATATATATAAAAAAAAAAAAGCCTCTCTCTCTCTCCCCCCAATTGGCATTGCTTGATGTCAGACTCCGATCTTTAGAAGAGGATGGACTTAGAACTGAAGAGAGTCTAGTGGCACCGCAAGGCACAGAATTTTCACAAGAGCCACATTAAGACCACCGAACTCACTACCACAAAGGGAAGTGGGGGGGGGGGAGGGGGGAAATGATTAAACTCACCATGTTCAGAGCTAAATACAAGAACCTACCACTCTGCCCAAGCCTTCCGGCAATTGTACCTTCACTCATCTAAATGATCCCGCTCTTCTACATTCAATAATAATTAGAAACAAAACCTAAGGGCCAGATCATGGTTCACCCCATGAATCAGCACAAGGGTGTAGAGATAACATCACCACCTTAACTCCCTTGCACCTGTGTACTAGATTATTCCTTTCCTCATGGGAAGGGAGACGGGGAAGAGAAGGCTCCCTAGAGCTGCTGTTTCCCCACATGCCCCATGCAGGTTAGCGATAGGGGCAGACTTCTGACTCTATCCCTCCCTCAGTGTGGCTAGGGGCATAGTTATGCCGGTGCATCAGGAAATGTAACCGGCAACCAGTATGGCCCATCATTGATCATAGACTTTAAGGCCAGAAGGAACAATCGTGATCGTCTCTAGTCTGACCTCCTGCACATTGCAGGCCACAGAACCTCACCCACTCGCTCCTGTAATAGCCCCATAACCTCTGGCTGAGTTACAGAAGTCTTCAAATCATCATTTAAAGACCTCATGTTACAGAGACTCCACCATTTACCCTAGTTTAAACCAGCAAGTGACCCGTGTCCCGTGCTGCCAAGGGCACCAAGCAGAGAGAAAAGAATATTTAGTGTTTAAAAATTATTTGCACAATTGGCCTAAAATCACCAAAGAACAAAAATGGTCAAGAACCCTGGGCCTAAAAGCCTATGCTCCAGGCCCTCACAATCGGCTTCCATTGCCAGTTGAAAGATTTCATTCCAAATCCTCAAAGCAATTAATGGATCAAGTGTCAGGGCATGTCTACATTACAGGGACTATACCAGCATTGCTACAAGGCCAGAATTAAGCTGGAAAAACACTGTAGCATATACACAGATGGAAGGGTTTTTCAGTTGATATGGGAATACCATGTCCCTGAGTGATGGTAGCTAGGGCCACAGGAGAATTCTTCCCTTGCCTTAGTGGTGTCTGCACCAGGGGTTAGGTTGGCATTGCTACTTCTCTCAGGGATGTGGATTTTTCGTACCACTGAACCACACAGCTATGTCAGTCTAAATTGGAAGTGCAAAGACGGACCGCATACTTCCTCCTTGTGGCACCACAACAAAACCCTAACCTTTGCTATAAGCTAGGTTGCAAACTACAAGCCCTAAAACTTACCCTTCCCTGCTAGCAAGAAGTTGAGAACCGTATCATTGTTATTCTTAGCATGTGGGTAGCACTCAGATGCTACACAATGGGTGCCAATATTAAATTACAGTATCAGGGAGACAAATTAAAACTGGTCAGCAAATGGTGATAATTTCAATGAGACAGAAATCAAAACGTTTCTTCTCTTACTCCCCTTAGTTGCATATTATTGATACAAATAAAATTTGGGCGAGAGAAAGATAGCAGTTTAGAGAAAAATGTTCTATACATTCTGGACAAAATGCTATTTAAATTCTGGAGAAAATTCCCCACTAGTTTATAACAATATGAAAGCAGGTCAAACTTTGGGTACTGTTAATTAACTAGCCATTTGTTCTCCGAGCCAGTTTATCGGTCTTGATACGAAGGAGGCAACAACGGACTTTGAGATGCTGTAGCTCAGGCAGGCAATAGCTTTGTCTAAACTGAAATGGCTCTTTCATTCTCTGTGTTTTTCATTGTAATTAAAATGGGATGTGCTGAAATAATGGTAATGGATAACCAGAATTAGTGTTGGTTTCCAAGAATATGAGGCAGATTATTGCTTTGTTCACATTTAGTTTTCCTCCACAATAGTGGTAAGGCTGTGAATTAATGAACACAATTAGGCCTTTTTTTCAATTTAATATGATAAACCTTTGTAAGTATTCATTATTCTGTTAGTGGAAGGTTGCTAATTTTCTTCTAAATTAATGTATTCCTGTTGTGATGTAGATTGTGTTTTATAATGTAATTTAGCTGGCTCTCTCCTACCCTCCTTTGTGCATTGATTTCAACATCCTTTGTTCCTAATGTCATTCAGGTGGGGAATCAACTTTCAAATGAAGACATGCACTTTTACCTACCGACTAACATTTATCATCATGTCTCCCCTCTTGCTTAAGTAACCAAAATGGCAAAGCAAAAATAGTTGGCCCGATTCTCACCTACGTCCTTCCCCTCTGCAATCATTACCTCCAGCGCACAGTGGTTGTAACTGGGACCATTCTGGTTTGGTAGTGCTTGAACTCCCACTTTTGCACAAGTGGGAATGACAGCTATAACAAATTTCAGAGTAGCAAGTGGGTTGTGGCTACACTACAAAGACTACAGCAGCATAACTATGTCGGTGTGGCTCTCTCTCATAACCCCGTAGCGTGGATGCAGCCGCACCAATGGAAGGGGGTTTTCTACCGGTGTAGTAACTTTGTTTGGGGGAGATAGTGTTATTCTTCTATTAACACAACTGCATCTACACTGTGGGTTAGGTCTGCGTAATTATGCTTGTCAGGGGCGTGGTTCCCTCCCCTTTGTAACTGATATAGCTATGACGACCTAAATTCGGGTGACATCAAGCTTCAGACTCCCTTATCTGTTATTTTAAAACTTTGTACATGTTGAATACTTTTTCTAATGCCAAAAAAGATTTCAACAGATTTCCTCTCCTTTCAGTCCATATATCATGCTTAATGTGCACTGTGTGGGCTTTTAGACATACGTTTTATTTTGTGAACATTTTGCAAAGTGGTAGGTGAAACCACACAAAATGAACAGGACAGTCTAAGAATGGATATTTTCTGGCCCTGGCAGCAAATTACTTTTACAACTCCCTTTTCTCCATATGTAAAGGTTAATGAAACCAGAATCTAGTTAGACCTCATTGAGTACGTCTACATAGAGATAAGAGACCCATAGCACACCTGCGATGGGCAGGGGTCAGCTGACTCAGACTTGCAAGGCTCAGACTGCTGGGCTAAAAATCACTGGGTAGACATTCAGGCTTGGGCTGCATGCAACCCTCCCCTCTTGCAGAGTCCTAGCGCTTGGGCCCTAGTCTGAGCCCAAATATTGACACCAATTTTTCAGCCCCAGAGGCCAAGCCCAAGCCAGCTGAGCCAGGTCAGCTGTGGGTTTTTTATCCCTGCGTAGACACACTCACTGTTTCTTAATGTGAAAGTAGCTCTAGGTAGTATACGTATGCAAACTTAGTTTAAAAGAAGTTTCTCTGCTTAATGCCAATTTCCAAAACACTGAAGGGAAAGCACCAGAACAGCAACCAGCCCCCTGTAGACAGGCTGATTAGCTGCCCCGACAATTCCACTAATCAATAGGACTACAATTTAAAACTGGATCAAAGCCATGCTTCCCACAATACCTGCTAAGGAAGACGCAATCCATTAGTTTGAGTTTAGCATGCAGAAGGGGAAGAAAAGCCTAGAAGAGCAGTAGTACTGCAAGGCACCTTTGAGCTGGGGTAGCCGAGAGCAGGGGGAGATGGTGAAGCAGGAAGAGAAGCTTGTGTGATGGGGCAGGGCAGAGCGGATCTGAAAAAGCAGTGCTCAATGGAATGACAGGGGGCTCCTGCAGCATGCCAACGAGGTATGGAGTAAGGAAACTCCATGCTAAGTGGGACAGGTTTGAGCCTGGGAACATGAAATGAGACTTGGCCAGACTCTCAATATCATCTGTCCCTTCAGTTACCTCATTCTTTCAAAATTCTTTTAACCTTCTGCTCTATCCTGAGAGAGATTTCTATTTCTCTTACAAAAGAAGGGGAAAACAACAAAGATAATAAAAATATTTTGTAAGAGAAATAGAAAACAAAGTTATACAAATATTAGGCAGCAGTAGCAGAGGTGAGAGCCTGATCCGAGTAAAAGGAAGGCCACCAGCAGTAGGATGCCCAGTTGTATGTGTGTGTGCGCATGTGTCTTTTAATGCAAGCATTTCTCCAGGATCTTAAAAATGTAATCAAATGTGAATGTCAGACTCTCATCCCACAGAGAATTGGGGTTAATGCACCAGAAGTATATGCACAGTCTGAGCATTTGTCAGCAGGTAAACACTCTGAAAGTGGCTATTGGTGTAGCTATAAATATTTAGACCTTCCCTCCGTCCCTTCATTCTTCCCCATTGACTTTAGTGCTGCCCAGTGTGACGCACCAATTACAGGCACTTTGAAGCCTGCCACTGGTACCAGCTGGTGAGATTCTAGGGCTGAGAGATAGCTACTTTGAGAGCCTAATGCTGAGATTAAATTGAACAGACTTGCACAGAGTCCTGTACAAAATGTAAAACATGACAAGAGATGTTCACAAAGCTGTTAGTATAATAATCATGCTACAGGGCAATAATGTTTTTGCTTGTGAGGGGGTTAGTAGCTGGCTGATTTACTTACTTTTCTAACACGAATTTCCCAGCATTTAAGGCAAATACTTCATACAGTTTATATTTAGCCTGTGGAACGGAGCATCACAGGACTTTGCAGAATCAAATACTGCCACAACATGTTTAAAAGGGATGGGAATATTTTATAACCACTAACTAGATTTTCATTCTTTTTACAAGACAAAGGAAATTGAGCCTCATACTTCAGGGCTTAAGTGACTGTATTGGGGACAGGACGAAATGGTGACCTGTCCCATCACATTAGACCTTTGCACATGTGACAGGTTCATCACAGTCTCGCAGTTAATGGCACAAGGCCTGGGACTCAGGAGATCTATGTTCTAATTTAAAGCTCTGCCACAGACTTCGAGTGACCTAGGGTAACTCACTTAATTTTATTCTAGAATAGGGAACACCACGCTATCTCAGAGGGTTGTTTTTGTTGTTGTTGTTTTTTTGTTTTTTGTTTTTTTAAGGCCACCCAATAGTTTTAAGCCATCCAAAAATATAAGATTAAAAAATACCCCCTCCCCCCCCCGCCTTTTCATGCAAAACCTCAATTGGGTTAGATACATTTGCAGTTTTTAAAACCTCTTTGCTCATTCATCATTAAAAAGTATTAGACAAGTGTAAATGGATAGGGGGCTTTTGTTCACTTGTTCCGTTATGTTCTTTGGGTAACCTTATTGGATTTAACTGGAGAACAGCTTCTTGCTATACACAGTCGTATTGGATTATTGCTCCTTGAAGATTTATGTAATGAAATGGACACATCTCCTTCTGCCTTTATTCTACATTCTTGCTTTAATTATACACATTGTCTGTTATGAAACCTTGTCATGTTGTCACAAGTGGCCTCTGTGCTGAACTTTGCCTTGTCAAGATAGCTTTATCATTCATAAATATTTCAACGAGAACCAAAGACTGCTTATACATGATTGATTCCTTACAGTTCACTGACCCTTCCTTCGAGGCCTTTTATTAAAATCAAAGTAAACCCCATCCTAGAAATCTGACCATTAATTGTTAATCTTATAGGTTGACTGAAACAGTATCCTTGAAAAAAAGAGAGGAACATCACTGTCTTAAAGTGATACATCACTAAAAATTAAAGGTGGTCGACAGATTAAATATGTTAATTTTCAAACTCAGAACCTAACCGATGTCTTTAAATTAAATCAAACAGGTTGAGCGCTTTGGAGGCTTCTTGTCAAAATTTGGTTCGGAACGCTGAGCAGAAACCAATTAGATGTTTGGGCAGCTGGGAAATGTGGCTGAGTCATTGGCTGCTCCCTGCTACATTATCTGGGTACCTCGGTTACTGGCACTGCTAGGATAATGTATTTTTGCCATCAAGTCAGCCACAGAAAACTGTGGAATAATTGGAAATGGTGAGATGGAAACAGCTGAGGTAGATAATTTTAAGGCCTGATTTTCAAAAGCATCTTCTACTTTTGTAGTCCCCTTGTAGATCAAAGAATTATGCATTCAAGTGGTTGTATGTTTGCCCTGAAGTATAGGTGTAATTATTTGCAGAAGCAAATCTATTGCTGCGGGGGAAAATATGGAGGCTCTGGGGTCTAAGCTTCTCAGGGCAGAGACCTTGTTTTTGTGTGCATCTAATGGACCAGAGACGCTGTGTAAATAATACATCATTGCATTGATTGAAAGCACCCTGAAAGTGAGGAGTTGCCTCTTTGTCTGTCCTATTCTTCTTCAGTTAAAGTATTTTGCACTTAACAGTATCTTGGTTCAACTTCTTTAGTGGTGCTTATATGCGCCCTGTGGCACTGCAGGGGATCCTCAGGAAAATGCACTGGAGAAGCTTCAGAGGTGGCCTGAATTAAAGGTGCACTGGAGTTGCATTTGTCAGCATCAGAACTCATTCTCCCCCTTTAGCGTATTTATGATTATCAGCTCTTTTATTTTATACCACAGCAAATATACTGGCAGCCCCAATAAGGTAATGAAGAGCATTTGGGGTTATATTTATGATCTGTGTGTAACAGAAAAGCAGGAGCTGTAAACTTCAAGCTAACCAGCCATGGTTCAATTTCTGAACGTCACATTCAACCTCTATAGGAGCCATTGCTAATACACACAGAGTTTTATTAGGGGGACCCTCTACACAACGTCCTGTTACTTGCAACTTCTAGTTTATTAAGTGGGGAGGAAAATACCTTCTTAAGCGTCTCTCAAAGTAGAATACATTTTAATGCAATTCTGTCAGGAATCCAGACCTGTCCTAGTTTTCGGTCTTATCTACTCATGATACGCCAAATGGCTTCACAGCCATTTGGGAAGCACTGCATGCTCGTGTGCTTACCTGCAGTAGCTACAGAAATCAAGACAGATTTTTCTCCTGCTTTCACCTTTGAAGACCGAATGGCTAGGCAGCAGTTCTGCGGAAAAGGACCTGGGGTGACAGTGGACAAGAAGCTGGATATGAGTCAGCAGTGTGCCCTTGTTGCCAAGGAGGCCAATGGCATTCTGGGATGTATAAGTAGGGGCATAGCGAGCAGATCGAGGGACGTGATCGTTCCCCTCTATTCGACATTGGTGAGGCCTCATCTGGAGTACTGTGTCCAGTTTTGAGCCCCACACTACAAGAAGGATGTGGATAAATTGGAGAGAGTCCAGCGAAGGGCAACAAAAATGATTAGGGGTCTGGAACACAGGACTTATGAGGAGAGGCTGAGGAAGCTGGGATTGTTTAGTCTGCAGAAGAGAAGAGTGAGGGGGGATTTGATAGCTGCTTTCAACTACCTGAAAGGGGGTTCCAAAGAGGATGGCTCTAGACTGTTCTCAATGGTAGCAGATGACAGAACGAGGAGTAATGGTCTCAAGTTGCAGTGGGGGAGGTTTAGATTGGATATTAGGAAAAACTTTTTCACTAAGAGGGTGGTGAAACACTGGAATGCGTTACCTAGGGAGGTGGTGGAATCTCCTTCCTTAGAGGTTTTTAAGGTCAGGCTTGACAAAGCCCTGGCTGGGATGATTTAACTGGGAATTGGTCCTGCTTCGAGCAGGGGGTTGGACTATATGACCTTCTGGGGTCCCTTCCAACCCTAATATTCTAGGATTCTAAGACATTTGAGCAGCAAACACAAATCAAGCCAGGAGGCCAAGGAGTTAGGGAGAAGAGGCACAAAGCTTCCAAAGCATTGCAGGTGTTTTCCTATCGGCAACTGAACTATGGAAGGCAAAGTCTTTGCACTGGGGGGAGGGGGAGAAAATCAGGCTTGCTCTCAGTTATATTTATAGCATCTCAGGTCATTTTTGAAAAAATCGGGTTAATCAAGTTGAAAATTACATATGCTGGTATTTTGAGAACATAATTTGAGGTTCTAGATATCAGTGTTCTATACACACACACTTGCACCAAATAGCTTCCCATTTAAGGCTCCAAAGCTTGAAGACCATGGATTTCCTAATTTTTATTTCAATGGGAAGCCACCAATGTGGACTCATTGGGGCCTAAACAGAAGAGACAAAGGGTGCGAGAAAAACAGGATTATTAACCTCATTTAACAGATGGTAAACAGAGGCAGAGAGAAATGAAATGGTCTACCCAAGGTCACACAGGGGAATCTAGCAGAACCAGAACCTGAACCTTAATCTTCTGAGTGCCTTAACCATAGACTATGCCTTCCTCCTATGTCTGATGCTCATCTAGCTAAGGGACACGTGGAAAATAAACTTTCACTGGACAAGTTTTGCACAGCTCAAAATGATATTTGAAAGAAAATAAAGTTTGTCATTTCTGCATTTATGAGTAATAGATCAATCAACATGGGGGAAAAATATCCCCCAACAATTAACCAAGGATGCTGATGATATGTAGAACTCATATCATAATACTTGGCTTTACTACGAATACTCCTGATGAACTTTGTGTTAAAAAAAATTTAAAAAAAAAATATATATTCAGTTTTATACAGATGTTTATATAGTATTATATAAACACAGATTGATTGCTGTGTACTAATTTCATCAGTAGAAGCCCTCTGTTCTGAGAAGGGGGTTAAGCTAGATATTGCACAGGGCTTGTCATTTCTGACATGCAGAAACCAAACGGAATACAAACAAACTCAACTTTTTTCCTTTCTTTCCTTTTCTTTTTTTAAATAGCAGGTTGTAACTTTTCACCCTGGACCAGAACATTTCTTTCTAGGTGAAAACAAAAAAAAACACAAACTGGAGCACTTTCCACCTCCTGATTACTCATGCATAAGATTTCATTTCTAGAGGAGCTGTGAGGCCCTGAGCTTTTACAATGAGAAGCAAATTGACGCTTGGAAGTCTTGATTATAGTGAAGTTCTGATTTCAGGGAGAGAATCTAAATAAATTGCACAGTCCCTACATTATTTAACACGTATCTCATTTCAGGGGAAAAGATTGCACCAGAAAGATAAATCCCCGAGTCTCTCCACATCTTGAGGCTGGGGGGAGCTGGCACGCTGAGCCCGAGCGTCGAGCATCAGGTATTGAGGGGAAAATTACTTAGAACAGGCAAACAAGAAAAACGAGACCTAAGCTATGTTAACATTATTAATTGCATTGGCTAAATCTTGGTAGGCTGAGACAGGCCTGCAATGATCTGTGTATGCCTGGCATATCACGCTCTTCATTAGGGCTTGAATGCATGGATTAGTTCATTGTTGTAGGGGCTCTTGCGTATGCCGGGCACACCATATCATAGGTTCGCACACATTTGCTGGGTTGCTGCCATGTTGTAGACATTTTATATTTTTGCATTTCTATAGCTCTCAGTAGAACAACTGAGCACATCACAAGCAGTAGCTAACTTAACCACCTTTATCTGGGAGGTAAGAAACACAGGCTTGATGGTCCAGTGGTTAGGATGCTGGCATGGGACTCAGGAAAACCAGGTTCTGGTCCTGGCTCTACCATAGGCCTCCTATATGACCTTGGGCAAGTTTACTTAGCCTCTTGCTGCCTCAATACTTCACCTGTGAAACAGACCACAGCACTTCCCTAACTCACAGGGATCGTATAAGGATAAACGGAAGATTTTGAGGTACTCGGATATTAAGGTAATGGGGCCCACGTAGAATGTACGATGCCCATTTTATATACTAGGAGTTGAGCCAGAGAGCTATTAAGTGATTTGCCCAGGGTCACACAGAAAGTAGGTGTTATGGCTAGGAACTTAATCCCGGGTCTTGTGAGTACCAGTCAAGCATTTTTTTTTTTTTTAAATAAAGTTAAAAGTTAAATGTGACAGGTTGCCAGGCATTTCCTAGCCCAGACCCTAAAGGGTTAAAGCAACAGCCAGTTAACCTTGACCTACAAGAGAGCAGGGGAAATCTAAAGGACTGCCTGGGAGGTAGTACAGGGGAACAGCGGAGCCCCACCCAGAGATCTATATGGGGAAACTGCTGGTTGAAGTTTGTGTTTTGTTCCTGATGGTTGCGTTCTGTTTGGACTCTCTATAAATTCTCATAAAGGTGTCCCTGGGAAGAAGGGACCACAACTAACTGAGAACCGCCTGACTTATTTCATGGGCCAGGAAACCAGTGCACCTGTTCACACTAAATCTTCACCATTCTTTACAGTCTCTTTTTAAAAATATTTATCATCATCATTATTCAGAGTGCTAGCAAACTACAAGAGTCAGAAAAAAGTAAAATCCCCCTCAGCAACTTCCAAAAGTAGCAGTAGATGCTGCTTTATCATTTAAGTCCCAGTTAAATGGTGCTATAGGACATCTGGAACCAATGCACTCAGCATTCTTCAATAATGCAATTAATTCAATTGAGTGAACTTCAAAAGGTATGTTAAGTGGTAATGTCTCGGATCATTAACTTTAACAATGTCAATGTGTTCTCACTATTACATCTACCATAAGTAGTGTACATATTATTTACTAGCATGCTAGACACATGGAGAATTCTCTTGACTGAGAATCACTAGTACATATCAGTGGTTGGAAGCCAGAAACATGCGTGTGCGCACACACACACACATATAACATAGCTCCTGTCATGTATACACTATTCTATCCCCCCTTTATAGAGGAGTAAAAAGGAAGCTGAGCTTCATGAAACAGGCTGCTAAAACCATACTATAAATATAGATCCTCTCTAAAAGAGCAGTGAGGGAATTAGGTGAACATTTTATACAGACGCTGTTCTGATGATATATTTTATATCATCTGTGTGCGTATATATACACACTTTAAAAGAAAAACACTTGTGAGTGATGGTAGGGACACTTGCATAGAAACAAGGTTGTTGCTTAGCAATTTATCTGCTCCTGCTGCTTATTCCCAGTGTAAATGCCTGGGTCATCAGCAAGGTTTGAACTCCAGCACCAAAAGCACAAACCCGAGTTAAAGGAATAACCTCTCATTGCTAATATCAGTAGTAGATTCCTACCCTCTTATGTGGACCATCCACTATCGTGGAATATGCCTCTTGCTGGGCTCGTGTATATTCTATCAGCAAGAGGAACAGGCCACACTGGGAGGAGAGGCCTTCCAGCAGAAGGGAAACAAGGGACAGAGGGGAAGGTTCCAGATTATAATCCCTCCTCTCGGCCTGCAGCCACTATGTGCATTCTCTAGCTGTCTATGTATACATTGTGCTCACCACTTTGGTATCTGAGTGTCCTATTAGCACTTCCCTAAAATCCAAGAAACAGGGCTCCTTCCCTTCAAGTGTAAATGACAGTTTCCTAAGGATTAACAACTGTATTTTAATTTATATAGTCCTTCAGAGCTCCAACCTCTCTCATTTGCCTGTCAGCCATACCCAGAATGCCACTGCTGCTCAGAGCTCTTCCCCATCTCTGTACTACATGGCGTCTGCACCTAAGGAGCAAACAAGTGCTTAGCCATTGCTGTGGGTGGAGACAAAGTTATTTCCCTGCGTAAGAAAGTGCTGTTATGAGGTTACAGGATATGTGCAACACCAAGAACACAACCCCCAACGTTGTTATTAAGAGCCTGGATCTAAGGCAAGATTCATACATTCTGCAAAATGGCTTTGCTCAGTCAACTCAGTGAATAAACACATTCCCCGAAGACACAGAATGGCTGGCAGAAGAAGTAAGCTCCTCGCTGTTGTCTTTGCCCATAGCATTCCATGGTAATCTCGTCAGCAGTGCAAGTGTAACAAATTGCATCTGCTTATTTCTGCTCTCGTCTCCAAGGTGATAGTAGATAACATTTAAACTTAAATCCTTCCTTCCCTCCCTGATGCGCGCACACACACATTGAGATTGGGGCTGGAGTTGTGAGGACCTTGGGCTTTATAAAATTATGGATGCCACAATAGATCAAGTTGGAGCCCCTCAAGGCCCCGATAGAGAAAGCTCTGGAATGCCAGGCAGATTTTATGGTTTGAATGTGTTTCTTCTTGAGTTTGTAATTTCAGGTCTTAAAAGTTTCTCTCATTTATTTTAATTGATAGTGGTTATTTATTTGTCTGCTACCCTGCCCTCCTGCCACCCAGAGTGGCAGATACTGTAAAAGGACTCTTGACCTCACTCAAACGCGTGACTTGCCACTGGACCCCCATAGGCTGTAATTTACAAGGGAAGGACGGACGGACAGACAAGAAGATACTGTTAATCTGTCACTGAGCAGGAGGTTACTTCCTGAGGAAAGCACGGAACTGACAGCTAAGGATTAGAAGAGGCAGATGAATTTGGAGTAACTGAAATATACTCTGTCAAGCTTCTGGTTGGGGGTGGGGGGAGAGATGTGGTGGGGTCAGGGTGAGGAAAAGAAAACAAGCAATCATAAGTAATTCATTTCATAATAGAGAGCATGATATATTCCACCCAGATCACACCACACGATCCATTGTCTACAACCGCATTTGCTCCAACTCCTCAGACAGAGACAAACACCTACAAGATCTCTATCAAGCATTCTTACAACTACAGTACCCACCTGCTGAAGTGAAGAAACTAATTGACAGAGCCAGAAGAGTACCCAGAAGTCACCTACTACAGGACAGGCCCAACAAAGAAAATAATGGAACACCACTAGCCATCACCTTCAGCCCCTGACTAAAACCTCTCCAACGCATCATCAAGGATCTACAATCTATCCACAAATCTTGGGAGACAGGCCAATCCTTGCCTACAGGCAGCCCCCCAACCTGAAGCAAATACTCACCAGCAACCACACACCACACAACAGAACCACTAACCCAGGCACCTATCCTTGCAACAAAGCCCGTTGCCAACTGTGCCCACATATCTATTCAGGGGACACCATCACAGGGCCTAATCACATCAGCCACACTATCAGAGGCTCGTTCACCTGCACATCCACCAATGTGATATATGCCATCATGTGCCAGCAATGCCCCTCTGCCATGTACATTGGCCAAACTGGACAGTCTCTACGTAAAACAATAAATGGACACAAATCAGATGTCAAGAATTATAACATTCAAAAACCAGTTGGAGAACACTTCAGTCTCTCTGGTCACTCTATTACAGACCTAAAAGTCACAATATTACAACAAAAAGACTTCAAAAACAGACTCCAACGAGAGACTGCTGAATTGGAATTAATTTGCAAACTGGATACAATTAACTTAAGTTTGAATAGAGACTGGGAGTGGATGGGTCATTACACAAACTATTTCCCCATGTTTATTCCTCCCCACTGTTCCTTAGACATTCTTGTTAACTGCTGGAAATGGCCCACCTTGATTATCACTACAAAAGGTTTTCTCCCCCCGTTCCCCTCCCCCGCTCTCCTTCTGGTATTAGCTCACCTTAAGTGATCACTCTCCTTACAGTGTGTATGATAACACCCATTTTTTCATGTTCTGCGTGTATATAAATCTCCTCACTGTATTTTCCACTGAATGCATCCAAAGAAGTGAGCTGTAGCTCATGAAAGCTCATGCTCAAATAAATTGGTTAGTCTCTAAGATGCCACAAGTCCTCCTTTTCTTTTTGCGAATACAGACTAACACGGCTGCTACTCTGAAACCTGATATAGTCCAGTGTCCCTCCTTGCTTGTCTGGTTAACAACTGGTAGAAAAAGAGGGTTTGTTTTTTTTGTTTCTTCACACCCTTGAAATGAAAAGGACTTCAATTTCCACCATAATTTATCTGACTCTGTCTTTGCTAGCACTAATTACATACAATCCCCTGAAGCAAACCCCTTGTGCTCCCCTATAAAGGGGATTCTACTCACCACACATGCACCTTCTTGTGGCTGGGTCTGGGAATCAGCTCTCACTCCATCTTGTGCTCCTTCCATCAGTTGGTCATGCTATGGCCCCTCTCTCTCCATGACTCAGGGTACTTCCCCTCCATGACTTGGTCCTCCAGCCAGGTCACTTTAGAGTCCCCCTTCCAGGGTAACAAAGTCCCAGACAAGCTGTCTGTCTGCCATCTCAGGTAGTCTTCTCTTCCCGCATCTGGCCCTTTGCCAGTGGCTGGCAGGGTACACCAGCTCACCCACTGCTCCAGGTTCCAGCCCAGGAATCCTATGACTAGCAATCCAGGTCTGCTCAGTCTCAGACCCTGGTGCTGTTTCCCTGAGCTCCTGCCAACCCCACCTTTCTATCTTCTTGCCTATCTGTGGGGTTTACCACCAGCAATTCCTCTGCTCTCTGTGGTTACTTCACCCTTCTCAGCCTCCTGCCCCAGTCCAGAGCAAAACCCCAGGACTGACTCTGCTACTAGCCGACTCTGCTTCCCTCTAGGGAGTGACTACAGACCAGTCTCCCTGCAGGTACTAATCAGCCTTCTCCTGCTCAGCTGGGCTTCATGATCAGTTAAGCCTGGCTAACCGCCAGGTGCAGCCAGGTCCCATAATTGGCCTCTGAAGCTCATGTTAACCCCTTTAGGACCTGTGTGGATCACACACCTAGATCTGAAACCAAGTGCGCAGCTCAAAATTTCCTCTCAGATAGGCCAAATCCAGGAAAAATCTGGATCCAGACTACAGCTAGTCAAAAAGTATTTTTTTTCCCACTGCAGAAAGCTCCAATGAAAACATTTTGACTTTTCAGTTGAAATTCACATCTCCGCCCCCCCCCCCCAAAATAAACAGTTATCAAATGTTCAGTTTTTCAATGAAAAATTCAAGTTTTCTACAGAATACAAACACTTCTCTCTCACACGCACACTGTTGAAAACCCAACACTGAAAAATCTCTCAATGTCATGCTTCAGGGCATACACTGACCTCTAACTAATAGAGGTTAGGAAGAAACTTTCCCTAGGGGCAGGTTATTTCATAATTGCCTATTACAGGCTGTCTTGCATCTTCCTACGAAGAATCTGGTATTGGCCATGGTCAGAGAAAGGACAGGAGATTACAGCAGTAGTTCTCAAATGCAGCCACCAGGTGTTTTTCCTGCCGCCACTATAGCCTCATGGGCAGAGACAGGGAAAAGTTAAAAGCTGCGGCCCTCTCTGCAGTTCCCAGGGGCTCTAGGGAAGGGCTTCAGGCCCCCCATCTTCAGCCGCAGGACTCGGAAGGGGGGTGCTTCAGCCCCCTTCCCTGGTTCAGCCAGAGGCTCCGGCAGCAGGCTTCACCCTCCCACTCCCCACAGCTTTAGCTGGAGACTCTGGTGGCAGGCTTTAGCCCCTTCTCCCCCTGTCCCTGGCTAAACAGTGCGGAAAAGGGGGTGGGCTTAATCCCCTTCTCCCCTGGGGCTCTGGCAGCAGGCTCTATGCTTCAGGCCCCCCCACCCCCTTCAGCTGAAGGGCTCCAGACTCCTCCCCAGGGTCTGACTCTGGGCTTCACCCCAGGGTGGTGGGACTACAGCAGGGACCACTTTACTGTGCACCATGGTCAAAAGGCAAGGAGCAGGGCGAGCCTGGGGTGCGAAACTGCAGAAGGGATCTCGGAGCAATGGGGGGGGGGGGGAGGAGGAAGCAGCAGAGCCCAGGGGATGGGGATGGAGAGCCCGGAGGGTGGCGGGTGGGCACCAAAGGCACCTAAATACAACTGTACATTATTTTTATTATTGAGACTGCAAAAAAACAAAACAAAAAAACCCTACATAAATAAATGACAATGATTTGGACATGTATATGTACATATTTATTTGTTTTTCCTAAACTTAATTAAGTATTTTAAGAAAATTTGTCAGAGTGGCCACCAGCAAGAGTTGGTGGCCACACACTGAGCCCACCAAAATTTTTGTTGTGAGATCCTCTGGACTAGATGGGTCTCTTGTCTGATCTAGGGTGCGGAATTTCTATATTACTATTCAGAGTGTCATAATTGGGAAATGACTGACAATTCATTTCCATGTTGCCATTGAGCTTGCATCTTGAGGTTTGGTACAACTCATATATTGACATTTTAGTTACATATTGAGTCATTTTATGTTACACGTACAGGCTGCTGAATACAAGATGGTGAGCAGGGAAGGGACACTTTTTTTTTTAACCTTTGACCTTTTCACCAAAAAGGTCACCAAGTCTTTATCATCTAATTTCAACCATTCAAAGCCTGAAATTTGGTCACTCATTCATTGTGGACGGTTGATTACATAAAAGAAATGAAATGAAATACGTCTGATAGTTCACCTAAAGGTCCTCAGTCTAATGATTTACAAAAATTAAATTAATTCTCTAAGTGAGGCCGTCGTATTGAAAATGAAACTTCCAGTCTGGAGAAATTAAAGTCATGTGAGATCACAAGTTCGATAACAGATTTTAGCCCAGTAGATTCTCAAAGATGAGCGAGAGTAGCTTGCATGTGCCAAGAATGACATGAGGAAGTGGGCTTGACAGGTGCTCAGTCTGTGCTTGATTGTGGATGTGGCTTAAATTTCCGTAGTGTTGATGCCTCACCTGAGATTTTACGGAGCACCCACCTTCTGAAAACCAGGGTCCCTTTATGGTGCCTCCACTTGTAGACTGTCCGTTTGGGGGTATTGCGTTCCACCCACCACAAAAGGGATTTTGAGCTGCATGCTTAATTTCAAATCTGGGTGTGGGAAGCACAAGCAGGCTCGGTTCAAGCCCCACCCCACCCCCGAAGTCAGTGCTGGTGAAGACAGAGGCAGATAGTAGAAACTGAAGTCCTCTCCATTTTCCACTGTCTGTTTCTGAGAATTGTAGC
Source organism: Lepidochelys olivacea (assembly GCF_965140295.1). NCBI lineage: Eukaryota > Metazoa > Chordata > Testudines > Cheloniidae > Lepidochelys > Lepidochelys olivacea. Next base: position 3,390,688 of record NC_140436.1, on the reverse strand, counting down.
TATACATACTGTGTGTAGGACAGTTCAATAACAAATAATTAAAATCATTCCCAGAGCTATGCAATGCTCCTGCTGATCTCTGATGATTCTGACTATACAAGCAAGACAGGATATGGCATAGAGCTGATGCACTGGCTTCATTTCCTTCTGGAGCAGAAGGGGCTGGAAGAAATCATTAGACCACACTAGCCAAGTGCATATGTGTCCCCAACGCTGTGGATCAACTACAGAGTGAGTAGCTACTTTCCAATGGCCTTAGTTCATCAGCTCACGTGGTAGGAATCTGTGCATTGCAGCCAGAGGTCCTGAGGTTCAGTTCCTGCCAGTGTCCCAGTTATTTTTTGTACAGCTGTTGTGCTGAAGATCCCCAGTCATCGACCAGGACCCCAAAAGCTATATAATTGTTTTATAAATAGAAAGAGAAGGAAACTGTATTTTATGTTTCAAAAATAAAGGGAATCCACTGGGATCTCCTTGATTTTCCCATTCATTGACTCCACTAGGAAAGATCCTACAGCAGGTCAGCCTACCCTGCTGTCAGAGGAGAGCCCAGCAGAGCAATCCTCTGTTCTCAGCCTATCAAAGCTGTTTCTGTGTTGGCCATAAGGGGTTGGACTTAAGTGTGTCCTGATGTGCTTGCATATCTCTGTAGGGGTCTCGGCCATGCTGGAAGCCTTTGCCAGACCTGCATGCCAAGGAATGAGCTCCTACTTTGTTCCAGTTAAAAGTATTTCTTGAAGCTTCCGAGAAGGATAATACAAATGAAAATAATAATAACCCACTAGGAAAAGCACTTGAGAATGAAGTTTTCAATGTGTGTGATGAAGGGCTTGCTGATCACAGACTACTGTTCTTGATCTGCTTTAATCAAGCAGCTGCTGATTAGCAACAGCCCAAACTGCAGCGTTCAGATTCCCATCCAAATTTGAACTTTCCCAGAGTTCAGAGGTGTTTGGAGAAGCGGAGGGGCTTGGTCCATCTCTACTGATTGTGAACAGAGGTGTAACTTGGTAGTGTTCCCCTCCCTCTTCTAACACAGCTACACACACACACACAGACGAGAGATTGCCCAGTCCCAAGGGGAGAACTATACTTACAAATTTCAGAGTAACAGCCGTGTTAGTCTGTATTCGCAAAAAGAAAAGGAGTACTGGTGGCACCTTAGAGACTAACCAATTTATTTGAGCATGAGCTTTCGTGAGCTACAGCTCACTTCATCGGATGCATACCGTGGAAACTGCAGCAGACTTTATATATACACAGAGAATATGAAACAATACCTCCTCCCACCCCACTGTCCTGCTGGTAATAGCTTATCTAAAGTGATCATCAGGTTGGGCCATTTCCAGCACAAATCCAGGTTTTCTCACCCTCCACACAAATTCACTCTCCTGCTGGTGATAGCCCATCCAAAGTGACAACTCTTTACACAATGTGCATGATAATCAAGTTGGGCCATTTCCTGCACAAATCCAGGTTTTCTCACATCCCCCCCACCCCCATACACACACAAACTCACTCTCCTGCTGGTAATAGCTCATCCAAACTGACCACTCTCCAAGTTTAAATCCAAGTTAAACCAGAACGTCTGGGGGTGGGGGGGTAGGAAAAAACAAGAGGAAATAGGCTACCTTGCATAATGACTTAGCCACTCCCAGTCTCTATTTAAGCCTAAATTAATAGTATCCAATTTGCAAATGAATTCCAATTCAGCAGTTTCTCGCTGGAGTCTGGATTTGAAGTTTTTTTGTTTTAAGATAGCGACCTTCATGTCTGTGATGAAGGTCGCTATCTTAAAACAAAAAAACTTCAAATCCAGACTCCAGCGAGAAACTGCTGAATTGGAATTCATTTGCAAATTGGATACTATTAATTTAGGCTTAAATAGAGACTGGGAGTGGCTAAGTCATTATGCAAGGTAGCCTATTTCCTCTTGTTTTTTCCTACCCCCCACCCCCAGACGTTCTGGTTTAACTTGGATTTAAACTTGGAGAGTGGTCAGTTTGGATGAGCTATTACCAGCAGGAGAGTGAGTTTGTGTGTGTATGGGGGTGGAGGGGGGGATGTGAGAAAACCTGGATTTGTGCTGGAAATGGCCCACCTTAATTATCATGCACATTGTAGGGAGAATGGTCACTTTGGATGAGCTATTACCAGCAGGATAGTGAGTTTGTGTGTGTGGTTTTTGGGAGGGGGGTGAGAGAACCTGGATTTGTGCAGGAAATGGCCCAACTTGATTATCATGCACATTGTGTAAAGAGTTGTCACTTTGGATGGGCTATCACCAGCAGGGGAGTGAATTTGTGGGGGGGGGGGGGGTGGAGGGTGAGAAAAACCTGGATTTGTGCTGGAAATGGCCCAACCTGATGATCACTTTAGATAAGCTATTACCAGCAGGACAGTGGGGTGGGAGGAGGTATTGTTTCATATTCTCTGTGTATATATAAAGTCTGCCGCAGTTTCCACGGTATGCATCCGATGAAGTGAGCTGTAGCTCACGAAAGCTCATGCTCAAATAAATTGGTTAGTCTCTAAGGTGCCCCAAGTACTCCTTTTCTTTTTGCGTATACTTACAAATGTAAGCTTCCTCCTAAGGCAATGGATTATGATCTCTTTCTGAAGGACCTCCTGCCTTTCTCTCTTGCCCCAGAGACTCAAGCTTCATACATTCCTGATGGGAGCTGATCAGACTCATCCAGATCTGGCTTAACTGGGTGAGTCAGCAGATGGCTCCCTATCTCCATACGGGACACTACTACTTGATACTTCCATTACATAAAACCACTTGTGACTCAGTATTTTAGCTAAGTTATAGATTCTTGGGCAGATGATATACATGGCTCTGATCCAGCCCCACTGCCAATCACACTATAGATTTATGGAACTTTACAAACCAAATTTTAAGTGAGATTTGTGTTAGTGAAAGTTGTGTAGATTACAGTCCTTCCTACACAGAACAGATCCAGCATGGGAAGTGGCAATTCAAGATTTCCTTGGTGTTAGCATTGGGTGGAATGGCAACTGTGAGGCCATTTCAGTCTCAAGGGCTCATTCTGCTCTTTCCCTTGTTGTCAACAAGGTGGACAGATCTGATCTGGACACCTGGTCCGAAAGCATTTGCCCTGAGACTCTCTTCTCATAAGTTTATTAACACAGGCTACCAAACAACTCTCATGGAGGGGGTCACACATCATCGACTGGAGCTGAGGATCCAGAAGCAAAAAGATCCACATCCCATTCTTGATCAAGTTCCGTCCCTCTTGTAAATTTTTACACTTTGGCCCCATTGCTCATTTTGTTTCACAGCTAAAACACAACACAAAACGTGTTGGGCTTGTTTTTTCCCCTTCCCTTTCCCAAAGTAACAAGTAATTGACACCTTTTTAAATATTCAGAAGTGCAAGTGTTTTGTCATTTAGGCTCATCACGTTGCTACATTGTGGAAACTCTGGCTCAGTTCACCTCTTAGATTTCCCAGCAGAAATAACACCAGAGTCTGGTGTGAACTGAACATTTGCGATAAGCAAACTTCGTCCTGCTGTTCATGAACTGAAACCTGACACAGACAGCAACGAGCAGCCACCTCGTTTTTTTCCCAAGTGGCTGTCATTTCCTTGTCTTTACAGAAAGATCAGAAGCTTCATACTCAAGCTCTCCCTCCCCACTCATTTCTTTGCATCTGCCTTCTGAAAGGTACCCCTAAACATGATACAGAACTCCCATCGCTTTAAGATGAGCAACACATGTGGTTTTGAGGGGTAGGTCTAGGGGGGAGGAGCTCTTGTTTATTTAAATGTTCCAAATATCAAGGAAGAACATCACTGGGACCCTGCTAAATGAAAAGACGTTGCTCTTTACACACAATTATAGGAAAGAAAATGAAAACGAGATTGAACAATTTCTCCGCTTTGAAATATTTATCACCTCAAGTCTCACCAGCAGGGATTGTTATTCCTACATTAGGCTGACATCTGGCAGAGAGGTTGGGATAAAGAGGGAGTGGAGAAGAGCCTAGTGAGAGGTTGCCAAGAAGATGTGATCATTCATTTCTCTGACATGGGATCAAGCATGTCATTAAATGTCAAGTGCAAGATTAACAGATGTAGAGAAACGAAGGCACTGAATTCCTCTTTTAACCTCTAGGCTCTTAGCACAATATGGTGAAACTGTTTTATTTTCTCTTTTGAAATGGCAGTGCAGAAATGCCCCCTCATTCACAGCCAGGCCTGATGGCTAGACTTGTAGGTAGCTGTGCACTGTTTTTATCTAAAACAGCTTGTAGATAATGGAGGGAGAGATATTGGTTTGCATTTTGATAGAGATGAGCTAGAGCCGTGTGGTCCCACCTGTAGACTTTGAGGTTTTGGATAAAATAGGGCCTGGATTCTGAAATGTTCCTGACCTGGAGCTGAAGCATCTGCAAAACCAAAACCTACTCCCTGGTTTTGCCCAGACCAACCTTTTATTCTTAAAAATGATAAATCCAAGAATCCCAAAATCAATAGGTCCTAACTTAACTGAAAGGCTATCCTAGATTATTTAATTGGATACTGAGACACCAACACGACTGTGTGCTATGCGCAGACACACACTTATTTTGTGCAGCATTTCTAATATACACTGTAACCTCAAGCACTTTGCAGAGTTCATGGAGATAATAGCAAAGGGAAAGGGAGATCACTAGTAGCAGGTACAGGAAAGGTACTTTCAAGTTCATGTTTGAAATGCAATGGGGAGAGGGAGCAGATAAGGCAAAACTGATATACAACGGCTACTCCAACTGACCGGAAGTGCAGAGAAAACTCTCTTTCCACCCTGAGTGAGATTCTGCGATGGCGCAGAAAGGATGTCTCTCAAACATACTCTTATTCTAGTGCCTGAGCCTCAAAAACGTTAATTCACCTTCATAGCACCTCTGTCAGGTCTGGAAGGTCATTATTAGCCTCAGTTTACAGGTGATTTACAGGAAGGCTAAGTAACATTTCCAAGGTCACACAGCTGCGCCTGTAGCAGAACCACATTTTCTGAAGCCAAGTTCAACATCTTAACCACAAGAAAATCTATCCCCTCTCATTATTATTATTATTCATTTGTATTTAGTAGCACCCAGAAGCCTCACTCATGAACCAGGACCCCACTGTGCTAGGATCTGTACAGATACTGAACAAGACCTATGTTGACAACATGCAAACAGAGACGTTGGATACAAAAACAAAATACTTTTTTCTGGAAGGTTGCAATGTAACGTTACTTTGTTTCTTAGAATCCAGAACCCTAACACTTAATAACCAAAAGCAGAAAGAGATAAAGCAGGCTGCTCCCTAAGGCAGAGATGCACAACTCAACCCAGTTTGTTCTAGGCTGGTTCTTTACAGACTGATGCTCAAGAACCATATCCCATGCTTCCCTACAGAGTCCCTCAGCCTGCAAGCAGGAACAGGAAATACCTTACATTTAGAGCGAAAGCATGTAATTTTAATACAGTATTCAATATACACAAAGACAGCCCCTCTCCCAAAGATCTTACAATCTGAGTGAAGGATGTGTGCATGATTTGAGTGCATTTGTCTATGGCCAAGCCTGCTCCTGTTGAATTAGATGGAAATTTTGCCACCAACTTTAGTAGGAGCAGATTCAAGGGTTCTAAGACCAGAAGGGACCATTATGGTAATCTTGTCTGACCTCCTGCATAACCCAGGCCAGAGAATTTCCCAAAAATAATTCCCAGAGCAGATCTTTTCGAAAAACATCCCATCTTGATTTAAAAAATTGCCTGTAAAGGATAATTCACCACAAACTGTGGTAAGTGCTTCCAAAGGTTAATTACTCTCACTGTTAAAAATGTACACCCTATGTCCTGTCTAACTTCAATTTCCAGCCATTTAAGCTAGCTGAGAAAGGTATAACATGATCAAAGAGCCCAATATTAAATGCTGTTCCCCAAGTAAGTACTTAATGACTAATCAAGTCACCTCTTAACCTTCTCTTTATTAAGCTAAAGAGATTGAGTGCCTTCTCACTATAAGGCACGTGTTCTAACGCTTTAATCATTCTCATGGCTCTTCTCTGAACCCTCTCCAATTATCAACATCCTTCTTGAATTGTGGGCACCAGAACTGGATGCAGTGTTTCAGCAGCAGTTACACCAGTGCCAAATACAGAGATAAAATAACCTCTCTACACCTACTTGATTCCTCTGTTTATGCCTCCAAGGATTGCAGGAACCCTTTTGGCCACAGAGTTGCCCTGGGAACTCAAATTCATCTGATTATCCACTATGACCCCCAAATCTTTTTCAGAGTCACTGCTTCCCAGGATAGAGTCCTCCATCCTGGAAGTATGGCCTACATTCTTTGTTCCTACGTGTATACATTTACATTTAGTCATATTAAAAACACCCTGTTTGCTTGAGCCCAGTTTATCAAGCAATCCAGATTACTCTGTACCAGATTACTCTGATCTTCATTATATACTGCTCCCCCAGTTTTTTACTACTGCAACACTTTATCAGTGGTGATTTTATATTTTCTTCCAGGTCATTAATAAAAGTATTAAATAGCAAAGGGCCAAGAATGCATCCCTGTAGGACTCCACTAGAAATGCACCCAGGCAATAATGATTTCCCATTCATAATTAGATTTTGAGACCTATCAGTTAGCTAGCTTTTAATCCATTTAATGTGTGCAATGTTAATTTTATTTCTTTCTAGTGTTTTAATCAAAATGTAGTGTGATATGCAGTCAAATATCTCGCAGAAGTCTAAGTAGAGGTTGGTCCCTTCTGTTTTCATTCTTTCCCTGCCTGGATAATTTTCTTTTACTGGCTGAATAAACAATCCAAGAAGGCATTCAACTTTCCAGAGTTTGTCTTCCAACTCATGCTCCAGGCACTGGGGCTACCTTGAGGCAACATTCTGAACAAGTAGCAAATTAGTGTGCGGTTATTTTTTTCTTCTTTTTTTAAACAAGTACACAGTTGAAATTCAACATACATTTGTTGCTGGGTGACCTTTGCGATATTTTCTCTGCCTATGTGCATCAAGACAAACTGCTCCACCCCTTAATTCCTACATAGTAAAGCATACAGTCCGTGGCAGGGGAAAGAATGGGAGTGCTCAGGTAAGTGCTAGTTCTTATATTATTGTGTGGTTCCTTAAATAAAGGCACCAGGAGTTGCTAGTGAGATGCATAACTACAAGTTTTATGGATAGTCTCTGCATTTTAGGAGCATCAGCAAAGCACTGAATAAACTCCCCCTGTTATTTAGATTATTGTAGCTCAGCTGAGCTCAGGGCCCCCTTAGTGCAAGGAGCTGTACATACATATGCTAAAGAACCAGCCCTGCCCTGAGATCTAAATCTCAAGTCCTGTCTTCAGCGTACTTTGGGTCCAGTATAAAACTTGGGCAGCATTCTCAGGAGTACAGTCCCTTCTCTTTTGTTCTCCCAAAGACCTGGTGAACAATCTGGAGAGAAGGGGGTTTTCTCCAGGATATTGTACCCGTCCCAGAGCAGACTAAAGCAACAGCCACCCAAACTCCACCTTTAGGGTTCACTACAAATGAAGAACACACATAAAGTTAGAGCATGTGCTCAAGAGCTGTGCTGAATCTAGGCCCCTGTCACATACACAGAGACTCATGAACAGATGGAGGAGGGAGAGAGCAGTGTCATTCAAAGGACACGGTCGTCATTTTTTCCTGACTTATAAAATCATTTTTCTTACTGTTTTAGTTTTTAATTATTAACTTTCTCCAAGGCCAACATGGAAAGCCATCTCGCCAAATGAATTTCCATTCACTCTGCACACCCACACCAGTTTGTTATTGTACTGCTGCTCACATGTGCTGCTTTTAAAAAATGTATTTATAAAGAGTTCCAGAAGCATTCCCCCCCCTCCCCCAACAAAGCCCAAACAAGAAAGAATTAGAGATTATCGAAGTAGGTCTAAGATTTTTCAGACATATCTAAGAAAAAAAGGAGGAGGTAAAGAAGAGCCTCTCTGAGTAAAAGTTAGGGCCCGTTGACTTTGACTTTGCCCACAGAAGTCAAGCATTTGCAAATAAGACTTTTAGTAACTTCTCAGCACTTAAGAGATTCTTCTTTGCAGTGCATGGTGCAAAGCCAGGAGGAAGAGCCTGAGCAGATCCTGCAAAGATAGCACAGGTTTGTGAAGCATAGCAAAATAAAATAAAAAGCCCTCTTTACTTCACTACTGACTGTGAAATCTGTTAATGCCCCTTTGTCCTCCTGAAAAGTGAAAAGCTGGGACTATGTCCAAGTCTTGATTTTTTTTTCTTGTTAAGTACAGTAGCTTCCATCCCCTCCCAGCCCATGGCTTTTATTGCTCTCCATGTAGAAGAATAATCAATAGTCGTTTTTAGATATTTAATACACCATGAGATTTGTAATTAACATGACATGGTTCCTATGAAAGGATTCTTACAATGCTGAGTATACAAGGGTAATATTGAGGGTGGGGATTCTCACCCTCTCTCTCTTTTAAATACCACCACTGCCCTAAAGTAAACATTTATTAGTACATTTATAACTCATCACCTGCAGCTGTCTTTTTTGCAAGATGTGCACCACGTAACGTGGCCATTTGAAAGGAAGCAAAGCAGAAGAGCTCCTTATGAAGAGAGGGTTTGCGAGCCAGCTAGTAGGAACCTGTGCTGCAATTCTACTGTGGAAGAGGAGAAAAGAAGAGGAAAGGGGTAATAATAATATAGCTAATGGCTCTTTAGCAGACTTCAGACCGAAGAAAGAGAAAAAAGTTATTAACTTTGGGAATGGAATAGCAAGGAGACGTACCTATGGTACAGGCAGTGCTTAGGAACATTAGACATAATTGCTTGTATTAATAAGAAAGCGGATGATCCTTTGTTTAAACAGAGGGCAGATAAGGCAAGTAAGTTCAATAGTTTGGGTTGCATAGCAAGCCTCCGTTTGACATCTGTAAAACTGGAGCAATAAACATTCCTTTCCTGGGTGCTGAGAAGCTTAGTTAATTTGATATTTTGCAAGGACTTCGGTGGCACCTTAAACACTACCAGATTTATTTGAGCATAAGCTTTTGTGGGTAAAAATCCCACTTTTTTGTGGGTAAAAACCACACTTTTGAAGTGGTTTTTTTACTCACAAAAGCTTATGCCCAAATAAATCTGTTAGTCTTTAAGGTGCCACAGGACTCCTCGTTGTTTTTCTGGATACAGACTAACACAGCTACCCCTCTGATACTTGATACTTGGCTAAGTGTTCCAATATCCTCAGATAAGAAGCATTATAATGAGTGATATATATGACTGTATTTGATGCTTCAACATTCTTAACACCATCTTGTAATTAGAATTATCTGCTTCAGACACATTAAAACCACCAGTGAAAGACTCCAGGACATTACTATATTGTGAACAGCTGACCTCTAATATTGGGAAATGATGAAAAATTAGTGGGTTCAGATGTGCCCATCTTGCCAGTGGACAGATGTTTACTTTACACACCATTTAGGAATCCCCAGTGCGTTTGACTACAAGCTGATAAATAAAATGGCTAAATGATAGGGAGAACTGGAGAGGAGCGTAGAAAAATAAAACTTCACTTTCCCCAAAGTATAGAGACACACGTGCAGAGATTCTGGAGAGAAAAATGCATCACATCACACTTCTGTCTCTCTCAAACTCCAGTCAAGAGCATCTTCATCAACTCAAGCCCATCTCATTTGGAAAATACTCTATATAGAAGAGATAAACCGAGATATACTCCCTCATGACACAGTTGACTTCCTCTTTCTTTATCAAATCCTAAGCAAGAAATAAGAACAATATATACAATAATTTGAAGGAATAAAAGCACTCTTAGAAAATGTCTCTCTCTCACTGTCAGCCATGTCCTTAGAAATTTAGCAAGCTCTGAGTTGCCTGCTCCATCACTAAGTGACATCCCTGTCCATTTGTTTTGTTGCTGCAGGAGCTCGTCTTCTTGGAGATTATTTTTCCCCTCTATTATGCTTGTCCAATGTGGCACTTATACTTTAATGCTTTATAGATAAAATGGTCTCTGTCAGTCCGCACTTGTCATGCCTGGAGAAGATTTTACTGCATCATAAAACCGTGTAATGCCCCAGTGTTTAAAAAAGATCTATCACTCTATCATCAGGTCTTTATAGTCTCTGCGTACATTTCTTTGCAATGCAAGGATGGCTCCCAGAGCAGAATAGTGACAGAGATAGATGGAACCATGTCTGCTAATGAATGTCAAGAACTGTGTTAAATTCATACTCAGATATTATTTAACAGCTACAGAAACTTGTAGAAACACTCACATAATGCCATTAAGAATCATAAAGGGGAAGTGTAACAGAAAGAAAACTTCCCTTTCTTAGCCTGTTAATAGAAGATGGTTATGCTTGGCTACGGTATTTCTATTTCCCATGTCCTCACAGATCTTCAGAGCTGATGGCAAGCATGGTGCCGGGTGTATGAGTGACCTGCTATAAAATAGAAAAGGAGGACTTGTGGCACCTTAGAGACGAACAAATTTATTTGTGCATAAGCTTTCGTGAGCTACAGCTCATTTCATCGGATGCATTCAGTGGAAAATACAGTGGGGAGATTTATAAACATAGAGAACATGAAACAATGGGTGTTACCATACACACTGTAACCAGAGTGATCACTTAAGGTGAGCTATTATCAGCAGGAGAGTGGGGGGGGATAGCTCACCTTAAGTGATCACTCTCGTTACAGTGTGTATGGTAACACCCATTGTTTCATGTTCTCTGTGTATATAAATCTCCCCACTGTATTTTCCACTGACTGCATCCGATGAAGTGAGCTGTAGCTCACAAAAGCTTATGCTCAAATAAATTTGTTAGTCTCTAAGGTGCCACAAGTCCTCCTTTTCTTTTTGCGAATACAGACTAACATGGCTGCTACTCTGAAACCTGCTACAAAATAGTGTTTTAACATGCAGATTTCTCTCCTCTTTCCTGTCCATTCATGTGCCCCAGTGACACCCTTAACCAGTGGCTCTGAATGGTATATACTGGGGTCAGAGTATTCATAAAGAAGGAAACAGAATCTCTCTCTATGCTTGTGGGAACAAGGTACTTTATGACAAGGTCTAGCAGTCCTCAGGGCAGCAGGATGCTTGATCCCTTAGCCCTCCAGGCAGCAGTGTTCCACAAGAGTGGATCACAAAAAAGATGTTCCTCCTATTTCTCTGCTATCTCCTTCCCTGCGTTCTTCTCAATTACAGGATTTGAGACAAGCACCAAGCCCAACATTAGCCTTTGGATAGACACACTTTTTCCAAGTTCAAGGATGTTCAGATCCAAGCCCATTGTCAAGAAAGGCCTTAAGCTGCATGGTTTGGCCACAGGTCGAGATCAGAGCTTTCCCACATATCGGAGAACGATTAAGAAGAGGGTAAGGATCAGGAGTTGTGTATCTAGCTCATCTGGTATCCTGATCAGCCTCCTTTTCCTGCCCCAGACCCTGAAATGCCTCCTGAGGCTGCTGTGGAAGCACAGCCAGCTGTAACAAGCAGAGCGATCCTGGTGGGGCCTTAATCCAGCTCGATGACCTATTTGCACACCAAGGGGCATCATGGTAAAGATGAATCAGGTCCATTCTGTATGCATTTGTGGGCAGCCACAGGGCTGTGTGTTAACAGGTGCTTCTGCCTCTTGCAGCAGCGCGGAATGCTGATATCTCATTATGGCAGCTAATCATCATTTTCATCTAACCACTGCTGTAGGGCCTAGCTTTGAGACTATATACCCTGCACAATTTCCATGTGCCAGGTGGCTGTGGGTGACCCGATTACCCAGTGATTGCTACTCAGCCTGGGATTCCTAACACCCTCTCAGCTCCATTTGCAGCAGCCTCACCTCTCATCCTCATTGAGGAAACTTTCAGCCTGCAAATGGACATCTGTTCACACAGTACTGAACAATTTGTTGCATTAGATGCTGGAAGTATTTTACTACGTAGTTTGTTTATGCTCTGTGCTTTGATAACTCTTTTGAATAAACTTACAGGAACAGGGCAAGAAAATGGAAGCTGATGGAGGGCTTTTTCTGTGTTCATTTGAATAAAATATTGTTAGCACCTAGTGCATAAAGCTCAATCTTTTCAATAGCCCTCTGCCTTTATCCCTCTGATTTAGCTGACAGTTGGTAGAGACCTTTCTACCAGATAAGCAGATTTGATTAATATGCAGTATATTCAGTTCCAGGGTTTTCAGTTACATTGACCCTCACTTAATAAGGGACTCCCTATATCAGCCAGGTCACATAGGAACATAGCTGGGAATTACCAGTATGGATCAAACCATTGGTCCCATTATGTCTGGTGTCTCATAATGGCTGGTACCATAAAGAGGTAAAACCCAAATGGAGCCAGATCTTGAAAAAAGTTGAGCACCCACCATGCACCCAATGACCATAATGGGGCCAGATTACAGGTAGAGTTGTAGGGGTCCAGCACTTATGCAAACACGGCCGTAACAGAGTATCATGCTCATGTGAAAAGTCTTTTCCCAGCCCCACACAGTAAAGGATAATGGTATATCTTACATTAGCAGATAGTGAAGATAAAGTAAACATAAAGAGAAAGTCTGATTTATTGGTTCAAGCTGGGGTCTGGGAGCCAGGACTCCTGGGTTCTGTTTCCAGCTCTTTCACCGACTGACCGTGGGGCAAGTCACTTCTGTGATAAATGTAATGCTGTGAAAATGTGGAATATTCAAAAGGTTATTGTATTAATGTTATACATGTGACGTGTCTTTATGGGCTTGCTAGGGATTGTATCCCTAGCTCAACTGGTAAAATGAAGGATGTTTCCTATGGGCAGGGCACGAAAGTCAATGGGGATTAATTAGTGCAAATCACCAATGCTGAAGCAATGCAGGTAACTAGTCTTTTGAAGTTCCCCTCTCTCCTCCCCCAGGGAATAGCATAGACTTGTTTGACCTGGATCAAAAGGCCTAAGAAGACAAAGAGCTTGAAACTGTTCAAAATATCAGCCCTGACTAGAGGAGAGGGTCACTCAGACTCTATCCTAGAACTCTGACAGGTATGAGACCATGACCAAGAAACAGGGCCCTAGTGAGGACCTGAAATACTTTTGAGCTTCCAGGGTCTCTACGTGGAAGATGGGTGATGACCTGGGAAGCTAGGGAATACATCAGAGGGGTTTGGGCTTTTTTGTTTTTTAAAGTATGTTTTCTCTGAAATGCTTTTCTTCTGAATAAATAGCAAATTGCTTTATGAGATCTGGCTGGTCACTAATCCTGTCATAGCCCTGGAAGTGCTGAACTGCAGTTAGATCTGCTAGGGGATGATCACAGTGAATAGCAGGAATCAGCAGCCAACCAGTCCCCACTGGAGGGAGTGAATGGCAAGTTTCTGCCCTGAGAAAGGCGCCAGATAGAGGCCTGAGACCCAAGTGCGGTGCCCCTAAGAAAATCAGGAGCGGGTCAGAAGTGCAGTTAACTCAGGAACTGTGACAACTTCCCATTTCTGTGTTTCAGTTTCCTCACCTGCAAGGTGGAGATGATACAATAGAAATACCTAAACAAGGTTACAGGCAGTTGTTTGGGAGGCTTAAATAAACCATATTTATTTAACCACTTAGAGATCCCGAGATAAAAGCCTGCTGGCCAGATTTTTAGATTAATCAGAAGCTCAGGGCTGCACAGAATTATGCAGGGAAGTTTGATTATTTGCATATGCAAATAGACATTAACTGGTCATTTGCATTAAAAATTGCAGTAACTGGGGCTGATTCTCCAGTGCCCTGTCCTTTGTGCAGTCTTGACACCTGTGCCAAGTGAGTGTGAAAGGCTACACCCTGGTCTGATTGGATGGAGTTATATACCCAAATTGCAGAGATGTCAATGACTGGACAAGACATGAGGCAGTGGAGGCCCCACGTTAGGATGGCAATTCTGTATGCAACCGAGATTTTGTCAGTGGTTGCTTTTTTATCCTAGCCTAGAAGTAACAGAATATCATTATTAACATCACTCAGTGAAGCAGGCCAGTCAGCAGTGCTTGTTAATATACTTGGAAGCAGGAATAGAGAATGAGGTTTGTACAAGAGGAAGCAATCTGACAGGCACAAGAAAAAAAGGAGCCTTATATTTTATAACCTTTCAATTTCCTTTCCTTATCACACATGAAACCTGCTAGCTCCTAATGTCTGACTGGTCACTCTGTTTGGAAGTCTCACCTTCACCTTGCCCATATTTCTTGCTGTACTAACTCATGATATTGTCCCCCAATTGCATTCTGTCTGATGCTGACAGCTGACAACAGATCATCATTTCCAGTGGAAAAAATAAACAAGAGGAAAACATTCACACACACCCCAGAGATTAGAGGAGATGACTGTCAATCAGGCCTTGTCCGTCAGTATTTCTCCTTCCTTTTTTTTTAATCTCAGAGAATGGAGATTAAGGTTGTTGCCAGCAGGCCGATAAAGGACACAAAACAAATAAAACCTGGCTCTTTTTCTTTGGAGAAAATAATTCTGTTACTGATGGACTCGCTGTTCTGTTGTTGCTCATTCCACAGTGATGAGAAGTTCAGCTAGGTTAACGGCAGCAAAGATATTGGACCATGATTCAAAGTAACTTCTTACTACTATAAGTGAGTGAATCACAGTCTGACCTTAATTGACTTGCTCAAGGTCACACAGTGAGTCAGTGGCAGAGTGTGGGACAGAACTGAACTCTGTCTAGTGTGCTAACCACTGGACAATGTTGCCTACTCAAACAATAGGAGAGTTGTGGAGCAGATGTGACGCTCAAGGAAGGGCATATGGAAGCATGCCCATGGCAGGCACATGTACTCATATAGGTAGGCAGCTGCCCACGTCCGCTAACCCCAGTCTGCACTCTTTCTTTCCTCATGCAAATAGTTGAATGTTTTAAGTCCCACACAGATTTCTGTATTTCACCATATTTATCCCCAGGCCTTCAGTGGACACTAATCATTGGGAATTATTTATAGAGTTTATGGGGAATAACACAATGATTTATCCACACCAAAAAGGAAAAACAGCCCAATTTCTCAGTAGAGACTGGGAGCAAGAAAGGGGGAGAGAAATCCTTTGAGTATAAACAGATTGCACTATTTAAACACGAAAATATTTTCTGCATCTATAAAACTTACCATGCCCAAGTATTTTAATTAATCACAGCAGTTGCTATGGAAACCCTCCTAACTCAATTATGGATCTACAAGGAGGTGCAGTATATTTATGACTGTGAAGCAGGTAGTTCTTGCACTGAAACTAAAGTGGAGAGCAGACACTGAGGAATGTAAAATGTTTTGATGGTCATTATTAGCAGCTAAATAACATGGATTTTTGTTTAGCGTTGACTGATTCCTCCCACTCTGCATTCTCCTGAGGGAGGATGCAACGGCGGGTGTGCGTGGGGGCATCAATAGATTTGTGCCAAGCCAAGAGAGTTAAAAAAGTTGATTTCAGTTGACTCCCTCCTGGGCCGATGATGGCTGGGTGGGATGATGATGCAACAAAGTGGAGGGGAAAACTGCACTGGAGAAGGGCACCATACCCTTCACAGGAAGTGTAGGCCTGTAACTATGGCCTCGTTAGGTCAGCAGAGCTCTTTGGAGACACAGAAAGGATAGGCAGTGTGGCCAACTGGATAGGCCTCTGGACTTAGACATAACAGACTGGGATTCAGTTTCTAGCTCTGCCACAAATTTTGTGCGACCTTGAGCATGCCACTTAGTCTTCCCTGTGCTTTAGTTCCCCATCAGCAAATTGAGGATTGTTCTTCCCCACCTCCCAGAGTGTTGTGAGCATTAAAAACAAACAAACAAACAAAACCCCAAAACCCAATGACTGGGAGGTGCCCAGCTGCTGCAGTGTTGAGAGCTATTTTAAAGTCGCTGTTCAGTCTAATGGTGCTGAAGACTGATGATTCTCTCATTTCTCTCCTTGAGTACTGTAACTTCACCAGCTGAGGATCAAGCGCTAGAGCCAAAAACTCAGAAATCTCATAAAAGCCTTATGAATTTGCTATACCAGACTGATCCATTAGCCACACAGTTCAGTATTCTGGCTCAATACCAGATGTTTCAAAGGAAGGTGTGAACTTACTGTGCAGTATCATGTTGCAGGGGAGAGGGGAGGGGAGAAAGAAGGGAGCATTATTTCTTCCTGACCACAGCCTGCGACTACTTTATTGCCTGGAAACGTGAGGATTGGTAACCTTACATCTGTCATAAAAATCATCTTGCCACATAAGCTGGCTTTCATTCTTTCCTATGCATGTGTTGCTCCTAGCCTCAATTCTCTGGCATCCTTTCCTGAAACAACTTCACCAGACTAAAATCCCCGTACTTAATTTCTTTTCATAGGTCTGTGGCACCATTCATCTCAGGTGCTGTTTTTAGTCACTGTTGCATGCCCCCTCTCCCACTCCAAAAGATGGCATCATTTACAGTAAGTATCCTTGTCTCCCAGTTTAGATTAAATGCCTTGTTAGATATTTCTAAAGGTGTCTTTAGCAAAATGCAGTGATATTTCGTACCTCCTCTGCCCCCATTCTTCAAGGTCATAGACCAAGCCTTCAGCTTGTTTCTTAAAGGTTAAGTGAGAGTTCCATAAGAGTAGCGTGAACTTTGGAGAAGCTTTAAGCATAAAAAAAAAATCAAAACCTTCAGAGAATACAATATTGTTACATGAGGGGTGGTGAATATGAATGATAAACTGGCAGTTGAAAAAGCAGGGCAGAAAATACCAGCCCACTGTCACAAGAACTACACTTTATCTTCTTTGCAAACACTCTGCTCCCTTTGCATCCATTTTTAGCCTACCCTGCTCTAGTGAACATCATAGCCTGCAGAGCAGGAAGATGCTGGGGGCTTTCCATTTCAGCGCAGCCCCTGAAACTACTGTGATCATACTCCCTGAAAGATGTGCAGCATTAACTCTTAGGATACTGGCATTTTCCAGACTGGCAGCCATATGATACTTAGAGAGATGCATAGTATTACAGGGGTTGAACATATTATGCTACACTGTTAAAGAGGCACTTTAAAATTATAAACTCCTATTTAACTTGCCCCTGAAATATTGATCTCAACCTCTAGAAAAGTGTTTTCTAATATTCGGCCTGTATTTTCATTCCATTATTCCTAGCCCTAAACCTTCAGATTACATAAATTATTGGTTTTATTACAGGGGTAAATGGGTGCAATTTAATGGCCTGTGATATAGAAGAGGTCAGACAAGCTGATCTGATGGTCCCTGCTGGCCTTGAACTCTGATTATATCAATTATTACAATATACAGTCCATCCTTCCTGTCCACACCCATCAAACACTTGGAAAGAAATTTGGATCTCAAACTAGACAGTTCAAAAGTATGGATTCCCAGGTGCAATGAAAGCATCAATAATTCTTTGTCTCTCTTTATCAATTCTCACCCAAAGTTCTCAAAGTGCTTTACAATTCCAAAAATAGGTCAATGTTATACATTTTTTTAAATGAGTAAACCAAGGAAAAATAGTAAAATGATTTTCCACTGCCACTAACTGTCATAGCCGGGAATAGAATTGAAAAGCCTTCATTTTCTGTCCCCACTCTCTAACCTTTGAGGTCATCATAGAATGTTCCATATACCTCAGCTCCACCCCAGTCCCTTACAATGAACCAGAAGCAGCACCAGGAGGAATCAGGCAAATACAAATGAGACACAACAAAGAATTTAACCACGTTAAATAACACGAGTTATTGATTCATGGAAGCTAATTACGTTCTATTTTTTTAATTTAATTTTTCTTTTCTTAGATGTCAGTGTGATTTCAAAGAAAGTAAAGAACTAGTACACATAGTGCAAATGGGTAGTGTGCAAACTTTCCTCATCCATCTTTACCTGACCTGCAAAACTTTCTGCGACTCCAGTCCTGGGCTCTCTGTAAACTCTACCATTGCTCTTCAAACCTGGTCTACAATTCCTGAGCTATTCCAGTCCTGGAGCTCCTCATCCATAGCTCTACAAATGCATTCCCCCTCTTCTGAGCCGCAGCAAACTTTTCTCTTTTGCTTCTGGACCTCTGGTTTGTAGGCATATCATTATACAGTGGTTATGATATAGGGACAAGTGGAAAAACACCACCAATTCAGATCGTATAGATATGCAAGCGTCCCCCCGCTCCTTTAAAACAATGTAAAGACCAATTTTACTGATAATCTACTGGGAACATGGAAACACACATCTAAAAAGTGCTGATTAAAACAACTATATTTAAAGAAGTTTTTTCATAAAAAAATGGAGTGCATGATAGATAAAAAACTATGGGTAATTAATTACTTTTACTATGGGGAAGTGTATAGGGCATCGTTTACATAGGCAAATTTTCCACATCACAGTAAAATCCTTTAAATATGTAGAACAAATACAAAATTGCTGTAGACTAAAGGGATTGTTTTCAGAGTAGCAGCCGTGTCAGTCTGTATCTGCAAAAAGAACAGGAGTACTTGTGGCACCTTAGAGACTAACAAATTTATTTGAGCATAAGCTTTCATGGGCTACAGCCCACTTCATCAGATACATAGAATGGAACATATAGTAAGAAGATATATAGATATATATATATATATATATATATATATATATACACACACATATACACACACACACACATATACAGAGAACATGAAAAGGTGGAGAAAGAGGCTAATTAATTAAGATGTGTAAAGGGATTGTGTACATCTTGGTGCATGCATATGATTTCCCATTTATGCTAACAGGAGCTACTGGCATCCATGAAAGGAACAGCTTTCTTGCACAGAGTTGCCTGCTATTGTCTCTGAACACTCATGCACTTGAATTTTTTACCGGCAGTTATGCACACAAATGCATTAGCCCCCATAAAACCCAGAGTTTGTACATGCAAATGTATTAATTGCCATTTGTACATACAAATTAGTATTTGCAAGTGCATATTTATTTATTTAGATTTTAAAAGTATGAAAAGAGACATATCAAAGGATGTAGGTGCTCTAGCATCATCAACATGACAATAAAAATCCCAGTAGCATTACAGTAACAACTTCATGGAACTCAGTCTTCCCCCACTTCATTGCTCTGGAAAGCAAATAGTATGACCAAATGGGTACAGCACTGGACCGGGAGGGTTCTATAAGGCTCTTCACACTGGCCTGCTGGGTGACTTTGCGCAAGTCACTTTCTCTCTGCATTAGTTTCCCCATCTATAAAATGGGGATAATCATACTAACCTCCTTTTTAAAGCACTTTGAGATTTAGTAATAAAAAGTGCTGTTGTTAGAAATGTTATCATTACTCCCAAAACTCTCTAAACAGAGGTATTTTGCAGCATACTTGGAAAGTCACAAAATTTGGACTATTTCAGACCCAGGAAGGAAGCAAGTTCCAGAGGCTATGGCAGGGTGACACAGAGAGAGAGACGTATTTTTCTATGTGCAGAAATCACAAGTTCAATTAACAGTAGAGGATGAGTTAAAGTTGCTTTGGAATTTTGACACAATGTTCTCAGAGTAAAAAGTTGACAGATTTGATCTTGTGACTAGAAATTACTTGTCGAATCACAGCTTCACTTTGGAATCTCAGAGTTCAAGACTTTTTTCAGAGCTTAAACTAATTTCTTAAAAGAAAGAAAAACAACAAGCAACCCCCGGCTCCACAATTTATAGGGGTGGGGGGCTTCAAAGCTTTTATGAATTTTCCTTCTACGACTTAGTTTCTCTAATGTCTTGTAGTCTAGGTTATTTCAGTCCAAGAATAGAAACAAAGTTACAGCAAGTATTTACGAGATGTTTTCAAGTATTCAAACTTGATTTTTTTTTCTGGGTCCAAAAAGAGCAGTGCACAGTAAGACAGAAATGCGGGGTCTGCATTGATCTGCAACAGCATGATGCTACCTTTTGAACTAGTTGAGGTATGCTGCTGACAGTCAAAAGTTGAAAGGTGACTAGCAAAACATCTTTCACTAACAAGGAATCAGAATGAATTGTCCCAGGGGGCGGGGGGAAGAGAGTATGATTCGGAAAGTTTTCAGACGTACATCAATTGTGAAGAAGTCAGGTATATTGGGATTCCAACTGGAGCAGTGCTGTGTCATGGTGACCTGACGCTAGGTAGAACAGCAGACACCCTCCCAACCTCTCATTACTCAGGAGATTAAAAATAGGATAAAGCGTTTTGCCTCTAGCTCGCTACTTCCAAGCCAGTCAAGTTAACAAGACTGAAAAATACAATCTGTTGGTGCCTTTATCTAATAGAGTATGCTACCCCATAGCAATGAGTACGGTAAAGGTAGTTTGCAGACTTAGTCTATTTTTATGGCCCTCATCACCAATTTCTGAGCACCTTCCAGAAGTGCATTGAGTGACATGTCTAGCATGTGTCTCGTGTGCTAGTTCTACCTCTCTTCCTCTCCCCAAAGAGAAATTTAATTTTAACTATGAATTTTCATAATTTCAAGGAGCTAGATTTTTTTGCAGGGTTGACCTTGAATCTGAATATCACGAGTTTATAAACTAACATTTTTGAAAGGTAATACACATTCAAACCAAATCATAGGTGCCTGCCATCCTAACATCACCTTCACTAAGATTTTTGATGTGGGATACTAAATGTGTGTAACATTAACCTTAGTTTGCCCTATATTACTTATGGAGAAAGCGGAAATCTATTGCTCTATAAACCATGCTACCCTAAAAATGTAGTTCTGAAATATGCAATCCATGTGAACATGTAAACCGGGGGACACCATCCCATCATCACTACTTCATACACAAAAATGTACTTGTGTTTTGTTATATTTTTTAAATGGAAGTCTTAGCAAAGATCCAAATCATACCAGGGATTGAACCCTCCTGTAGTGGTGTTTATATGGCCAGACATTATAGGGAATAATGCGTGCAAAAATCTTGTGCCAATATTGCATCATTCTGCACATGTTTTTGTTCTGGAGGGTATGAGGGTTTAACGCTCCAGGAGAGATAATTTGGTACCCTTGACCAGCCCCTTTCACTAAAAATAGATGTAAACCTGGATCAGTCTAACTCCACTAATAATTAAAATTTCCACTGAAATGAACTTAGCATAGGAAAAGTACCTAGCTAAACTTTAAAGAGTCTGCAGTCTACAATACACACAATAGCTTTCACAATGCCATGTTTACTTTAACTCAAGGTCAGTAACTAGTATTGTCGTGACTGCTTCCTCATTGCCCCTGGCTCGTTTTGTCCCTTTTATGTCTTTTAGATAAATACAGTTTACTAGCTTAAATATCCCTAAAGCTAATGAATTTAAAAAAAATGCCTCTCTCTAAAATGGATGAATCTTCCAATGTAGTGCCAATCTTTAAAAAAGGGAAGAAGGAAGATCCTGGGAACTACAGGCCAGTCAGCCTCACCTCAGTCCCTGGAAAAATCATGGAGCAGGTCCTCAAAGAATCAATCCTGAAGCACTTGCATGAGAGGAAAGTGATCAGGAACAGCCAGCATGGATTCACCAAGGGAAGGTCATGCCTGACTAATCTAATCGCCTTTTATGATGAGATTACTGGTTCTGTGGATGAAGGGAAAGCAGTGGATGTATTGTTTCTTGACTTTAGCAAAGCTTTTGACACGGTCTCCCATAGTATTCTTGTCAGCAAGTTAAGGAAGTATGGGCTGGATGAATGCACTATAAGGTGGGTAGAAAGCTGGCTAAATTGTCGGGCTCAACGGGTAGTGATCAATGGCTCCATGTCTAGTTGGCAGCCGGTATCAAGTGGAGTGCCCCAAGGGTCGGTCCTGGGGCCGGTTTTATTCAATATCTTCATAAATGATCTGGAGGACGGTGTGGATTGCACTCTCAGCAAATTTGCGGATGATACTAAACTGGGAGGAGTGGTAGATACGCTGGAGGGGAGGGATAGGATACAGAAGGACCTAGACCAATTGGAAGATTGGGCCAAAAGGAATCTGATGAGGTTCAATAAGGATAAGTGCAGGGTCCTGCACTTAGGACGGAAGAACCCAATGCACAGCTACAGACTAGGGACCGAATGGCTAGGCAGCAGTTCTGCGGAAAAGGACCTAGGGGTGACAGTGGACGAGAAGCTGGATATGAGTCAGCAGTGTGCCCTTGTTGCCAAAAAGGCCAATGGCATTTTGGGATGTATAAGTAGGGGCATAGCGAGCAGATCGAGGGACGTGATCGTTCCCCTCTATTCGACATTGGTGAGGCCTCATCTGGAGTACTGTGTCCAGTTTTGGGCCCCACACTTCAAGAAGGATGTGGATAAATTGGAGAGAGTCCAGCGAAGGGCAACAAAAATGATTAGGGGACTGGAACACATGAGTTATGAGGAGAGGCTGAGGGAGCTGGGATTGTTTAGCCTGCAGAAGAGAAGAATGAGGGGGGATTTGATAGCTGCTTTCAACTACCTGAAAGGGGGTTCCAAAGAGGATGGCTCTAGACTGTTCTCAATGGTAGCAGATGACAGAACGAGGAGTAATGGTCTCAAGTTGCGGTGGGGGAGGTTTAGATTGGATATTAGGAAAAACTTTTTCACTAAGAGGGTGGTGAAACACTGGAATGCGTTACCTAGGGAGGTGGTAGAATCTCCTTCCTTAGAGGTTTTTAAGGTCAGGCTTGACAAAGCCCTGGCTGGGATGATTTAACTGGGAATTGGTCCTGCTTTGAGCAGGGGGTTGGACTAGATGACCTTCTGGGGTCCCTTCCAACCCTGATATTCTATGATTCTATGATTCTATGATTCCCTTTCTGAAGATTAAATGAATTTAGATCTGGTGAAAAGGTCTGGATTAACAATCTTAGAATTTGAAGGTGGCTGGAGACTGAGTGCTGAGTTGTCTTCCCCATAACGGGCTACACTATCTAAACATTTAGAGAGAGCTTGGTAAAGAATGTTTATATCTCAACTCCTTTTTTGATGGAAAATACTCTTTCAACCACAAATTTTTTCACACAAAAATTCATTTTGATCAAAGATTTTCAAAGTAAAATTTCAAAATTTTGCCAAAAAAAAAGTTTCACTAGAGTAGAAGGGGGAAAACTTCTACTCCGTCTAAAAAAAACAACCGAAAACTTTTTTTCACAGAGTAGGACTACCATTTTTCAGCCAGCTTGACATTTGTGCATAAAACACTCATCACCATGGTATCTGAGTAGAAAGATGCAAGCTGTTAAAAGGCAGTATCACTGTTAAATATCCACCTCTTCTTTCAGCCTTACTGGGGGACACAATAAACCTATCCAGCAAGCACAAGACTGAGTACCCATTTAATGCAGAGATAACGAGTCATGGCTTCACTCACACAGAGACAGAGGGTATCAAAATCCTGAATCTTCAGTACCAAACATACCACTTGAACTACAGAAAATTCCTTTTGCTGCGAAAAAGTAAGAGGCTTCACATGGCCATTGGGACAAACAAATTAGACAGATCCCTGGCCACAGACACTAGGCCAGCATTTAACATACACACCCCAATGAACGAGCTTCTCCCGAATATTGCACAGTTGTTCAAATCCCATCTGGGGTCCCATTTCATAAGGAACAGTTTCCATGGCCATCAGTGGGAACTTGGGGACTTAAGGCTCAAAAGCACAAGCTCCTGCCACTTTAGAACTCTCCTTAACCTATAAGAAAGCAAAGTCTCTCGAGTCATAGAGATCAGACAGTTGGATCATGGCCGCATCCTTAAACCAGGATAAGGCATCAAGGTTGGGTCCTGCTTTAGACGCATCTGGATCTTTTCTAAACTATCCTTAATTAAAAGAATCATCTTTACGTTGTTGTTGTTCTACTTCTGCACTCCTTAGACAGCATGGTAATTGGGCATGATTTTTACCTCAGCAGCATTTGTGGAAGCTGTATCTGATAGGGAATTAGTCCATGCCTTACGAGCACGGAGGCAGTCTCTGAGGGCCTGGATTTATCAGGATTAGTTTAGCAGCTAGCTCCGTTACAGCACATTATACATGACTGGACGTCTCTGAGGACACAGAAAGTGCTGCTGAGGAATTCCAAAGACATCCTGCTGGAAGACACATTGAGAGAATGGCATTTTGTTTTCTTCATCACATTATAGCTTAAGCAATTTAAAACGACAGAGCTAATCTCTTGCAGGGATCAGCCATGGTGTTCAGTTTATTTTTGCAAGTTCAGGGATGACTACCACTTTATATATTTTTAATTTTTCCTCCTCCCTGTTTGTGAATTCATCTACAACATTAAGATCATCACTAGGAAGGAAAGTTGAAGAGACTGGGGCCTGTTTGCTTTAACTGAAGAAACACAATAGAGGTATATAGATTAATGGCATAAGAGAAGGTAGACCAGTCACTTCCATTCCCACTTTGCATGGACAAAGGACAGTCAATGGAACTGAAAGGCAGCAAATTTGAAGCTGAACAAAGGAAATATTCTCTCACCCCATGAACAACTGACCTGTGGAACTCATTGCCACAAGCAATATACCATTGAGATACCAAGAATTTAGCAGGATTCAGAAAAGTATTTCATAGTTTCATAGAACTTAATGCCAGAAGGGACCACTGGAAAATCTAATCAGAGCTCAGTTTTTACACCTTTGAGATTTATATAGACAACGGGAACACCCACAACAATAAGAGTAAAGGGCTTTTTTTTAAGAGCTTGCTTCAAGGCATAAAACAGCTTCTAACGATTTGGAAGATATTTTCGTGGTAAGCAGGTCTTTTTCATAATTGCACCTTCCCATGAACTATCTGGCGCTGGGAATTCCTGGACACAGATTACTTGACTAGATAGCTGATGATGTCATAAATGGCAATTCCCATGTTCTTTCAGAAATAGCTCACTGAACCAAAGTGAAGGAGGAGTTATGAATTTACACCCCATTCTGAGAAACTGACTGGCAATAAGTCTCAGTCAGGGAAGAAACTATCTTCCCCTTCCCGATCCCGTTCACTTGTCTTCCCATGAAAGCTGATAATTTCAGCAGCTGACAGAGGTCATAGAATCACAGAATATCAGGGTTGGAAGACACCTCAAGAGGTCATCTAGTCCAACCCCCTGCTCAAAGCAGGACCAATCCCCAACTAAATCATCCCAGCCAGGGCTTTGTCAAGCCTGACTTTAAAAACCTCTAAGGAAGGAGATTCCACCACCTCCCTAGGTAACCCATTCCAGTGCTTGGGTCCATACTATTGTGTCAAAACTCAGGGAGAGAGATGCAAGAGGCTCACAACGCTAGTTATTATAACACTCTGCTTAAAGGGGGAGGGGAGAAAAAGAAGAACAGTTTGAATTTGGAACTGAAAACTCCATGGACATCTGGGTTGGGGGTGACCCTTACTATTCAGAGCTCCAGCTAAAGACTTCTCCGCTGTGAAATAACAGAACCATGAAAGGCACGTACACAGCTGTCTCTGTCATGCTTTTTTTGATAAGAGCAAATTTCTCCTCTTGCATCCAGCACAGCATATCTTGACTCCAATTTTTCCTCTCCCTATCCTCCCACAAAGATCAGACTCAGAATACACCCAGCTAACCTTTAGCATTGATATAACTCTTTACCTCTTCGAGCGCCTTTGCAAACAGCTAATTAAGCCGAGCATCTCTCTGATGCAGTAGCAAAGGTAATATTCGTATTACTGGAGAGGTGGTTCTTGTTCCTAATTGTAACTTGTATCGTACATTTTATAGGGCAGATCCTCTAAATCAGCATATCGCCACTGAAGTTCAAATGCATCTGTCTAAGAATATATACAAGATGATTAGGACAAGTACAAAATCAAGTTTTCATGTATTTTATATTCTACCACATGGGTTGGAAAAACAAATATGCAGATACCTGGGAATGCAGTGAACGCTACTCAAATATTATCCTGGATCTTGGGACATCACAACCTTCACAAAGGTGTATTAGCCAGGACACTATCTGTTCTTTTTTCTTTATCCTCTGTTTTATTAAAAAAATCAATTGAATCAACCCCCTGGTGGTGGATGGTCAAGTAGAATTTCATCATCTCATCTATACCAACAGTATTGCATTACAATATCAAACTTTGGGTATGAAACCCCACTCTTTGAGCCCAATGCTGGACCCTGGATTTTTATTTAGTAGAGAATCATATGTTTAGACTTACAAATATTGCTCTGCATAAGCAGCAAAGGGAATTTAAGCAAAGCTAGTCAATAATTGTACAGGAATCATCTCAAGCATAGGAAAAACAAAGGAATTTGTTGCTACGATCCTACAGCAAGTTCTGAATAACTGGGCAAGGAATTGCTGGGCATGAGTTGACCTTATTACATATGAACAGTTCATCTATAATGCATTTAACTCAAGTTCTTCTTGTTCTCATGAATTAAGTGCACTCTAGTGGACTGCCACTGAAAACTTGTTTGGGAAAATAGCTCCAATAAAAATCACATCAATAATAACACCTCCAAACCATTTAACAACCAGGAAATGCTTAACCAGTGATTTTGTTATCCTTCTCTTGTCAGAAAATCTTAAGAAGATATAAACATTCCACAATTATATTTTTAAATACAGTGCATTTACTACATTCAATTAAAGGAAAAGAGCTATATGATTGAATATGATTTCTTCTTTAGATTTATAACATAATGTGCTTTTATTTCTTAATTACTCCACTAGAGAAAATTTTATCTTAATGACTGTTCATGACAGATGACATTGTATTGCAGGTCTGTTGTGAATCTTACTTAAAGGAAGGTGATGGGAACACTAACCCAACTTAGCAATAGTTTTAAGAAACCAGTTAGGCACTTTACCACTATGTAAAGTGGTATTCCAGTGTTCATTTCATTATTTTATAAGTAGTATAAAGTAGGGGCATACTGTATAAGTAGGGGCATAGCGAGCAGATCGAGGGACGTGATCGTTCCCCTCTATTCGACATTGGTGAGGCCTCATCTGGAGTACTGTGTCCAGTTTTGGGCCCCACACTTCAAGAAGGATGTGGATAAATTGGAGAGAGTCCAGCGAAGGGCAACAAAAATGATTAGGGGACTGGAACACATGAGTTATGAGGAGAGGCTGAGGGAGCTGGGATTGTTTAGCCTGCAGAAGAGAAGAATGGGGGTTGGACTAGATGACCTTCTGGGGTCCCTTCCAACCCTGATATTCTATGATTCTATGATTCTATGAATGAGGGGGGATTTGATAGCTGCTTTCAACTACCTGAAAGGGGGTTCCAAAGAGGATGGCTCTAGACTGTTCTCAATGGTAGCAGATGACAGAATGAGGAGTAATGGTCTCAAGTTGCAGTGGGGGAGGTTTAGATTGGATATTAGGAAAAACTTTTTCACTAAGAGGGTGGTGAAACACTGGAATGCGTTACCTAGGGAGGTGGTAGAATCTCCTTCCTTAGAGGTTTTTAAGGTCAGGCTTGACAAAGCCCTGGCTGGGATGATTTAACTGGGAATTGGTCCTGCTTTGAGCAGGGGGTTGGACTAGATGACCTCTTGAGGTCTCTTCCAACCCTGATATTCTATGATTCTATGATTCTATGATTTTTACAAGATCCCCTAGTGGGATCATGATGTATTACTGTTTATATTACTGAAGCAACCAGATAGGAGACCCATTGTGCTAGGTGCCGTATAAATATATAGTAAGAGACATAGCCTGTCCCAGAGAATTTAGACTCTAAGGTCCCAATTTAGAAAACCACTTACACATGCTTAATTTTAAGCACATGTTTAAGTGCCATTGAAATCAATCCTTTCCTGAATCGGTGTGTGTGTTTGTAAGTATTGATTGATACAGGGTAATCATCCAGGCGTCACAGTATTTTACAGAATTACAGACTATTTCTGCATAGTATTTACAACATATCACCAAACACTATAATGTACCCAACGTAGGGTAATACATAACAGCTGTTCCTAGATTCAGAGATTCTGAGGCTGGAAGGGATCATTGTGGTCTGACCTCCTATATAACACCAGCCATAGAGTTTCCGCAAAATAATTCCTAGACCATATCTTTAAAAAAAAAATCCAATCAATTTAAAAATTGTCAGTGATGGAGAATCCACCACAAATCTTGGCACACTGTCTCAGCAGTTAATTATCCTAAATGTTAAAAATTTACATCTTATTTCCAGTCTGAATTTCTCTCGCTTCAGCTTCCAGCTCTTGGATCAGGTTATCCCTTACTCTGCTAGACTGCTAGATTGCACGTGTAGGTACTTATATACTGATCATGTCACCCCTTAACCTTCCCTTTGTTAAACTAAATAGACTCGACGAGTTCAATCTATCACTATAAGGCATGCTTTCAAATCCTTTAATCATTCTCATGGCTCTTCTCTGAACCCTCTCCAATGTATCAACATTTTTCTTGGATTGTGATCACCAGAACTTGACACAGTGTTCCAGCAGTGGTTGCACCAGTGTCAAATACTATTTTATAGTGCACAGTAGCACTACCCTATACAACAAGTGTGTGTGCGGGGACCAGGGGGGTGGGGGGTGGGGGGGTGGAGGGGATGAATACTGTAGATAATTAAGTACTTTAAAAGTGGGATTTGTATAGGTTTTAATTACTCAAGTGATAGGGTTAATATTTCTAGTCTTTATGAAAAGGACCGTGGTTTGTTTAGGCATCTCCACATGCATGATCCCCTAGCACCAGACTGGGATAACAATTCAATATGATTCCATGGGGAAAGAGTACCACCTGCTGAATCATCAACAGAACATCCTTCTGTAACCTAGGATTGCTTTGGAGTTTTTCTATTCAAGTTACTGGCTAGGCTTGACCTTACTGGGCACGTGAGAACTGATGAGATTTTAGCCTGCATTACTATGGCACTGAAGAAGTGAACTTAACCTGCTTTTGCTATTAAATTTCTACACTTCAAGACCACACCAGTCTCAAAGCTGGAATAATGACTCAAAGAGGTGAATTAAAGGTTGACGATGTCATGGAAAGCAAGCTCCCACCGGCTTACGAAGTTGTTTTTTTCGTTTGGTTTTTACACTTGTGCACTACCACCAGCAGCTAAGGAACAACAAGCAGAAATCTGCAGTGATCAGATGAAGTGGATTTTGTTTGGCTGAAAGATCCCAGATTGTCCTGGAGACTGAAGTCTGCCGTTTAGGCAAAGCAAATGCAGCAGCAATGCAAAATCCATGCACTGACCCCTCCTCCGTTATATATACAGACAAGCAAAGGTGCTTCAGCTCTCCCTGTCCATTCAAGCCACTGGTGTCTAGGTTGAGACTAAGGTTCCAGTTGTAATTTTTCTAGGGTTATCACCTGTTTTCTAGCAAAGGGCCTGAGCCTATGTGAAGTCATTGAAGCAGTCATCAGGTGGTAACAACTCCCAACCTCTACCTATCTAGGATCAGATTTGAGGTGGTGATTTAGAATGTCAAGGCCTCGATACAGTCCCTTACCAATAACTAATAAGCCTGTATTGCCATTTGTTTGTGGAAGCTATTCAGTAAGTCATATTTATTTATTCTTGTTAAAAGGAGATTTCGAGCCATTTTCTATTTCTACTCCAAATAGATTCTTGTCAAATTATTATCTGGATGAATGAGTTCTAAATGGACTGCTTTGTTCATTCATTACATCTTTGTTTGCATTCATTGCTTTGTCAATGCTTTTCCCAGCGACTGTAAAGATGCAGTGACAACTGGGGTTAAACTTTGTGCATGCAGTTTCTAGAACTAGGCCAAGCAACATGTATTATATGCTGCAATTAGGAGAGACAATGGGCACAGACACCTAAGAGAGATCCTCTAACATCCAGAAATTCCTGAGCAAAAAGTAATATACTTCAAACCAGTAGTGTTCAAAATGTGATCGCCTGGGAAGAGCTGTCTGGTGATATATGCTGACTTCTTTTCTTGTTTCCAGCTGCTATATTGCATTAAAAGATGGTTAAAATTGTATTAAATACTTTCCTACTATTACTTTCCTTGTCAGAAAGTGTTGTAAGCGGCCACAGGGATGTATATGCAATTGGCAAATGGGAGGGAAGGCACTTCAGGAAATTGCAAGCAGGATTGAAAAGGAGGCATTAGACTCTTCTTTCCATTAAGATATATTACAAGTATATTTTGTATGTGTTTTCCATCTGACACCCCCTATATTATTCATTTAGGTAAGAAAATAACTGGTATTGTCAATTCTGTTTACTGATCATGAAAAAATGAGTAACTACACATAGATTATTTTTTTCAGGTCACAACTAGCACTGGAACTGCTTGGGGAAAAGAAATGCCCATTTCTTCTGGGATTTGTTTTCATACCCAGATTTTAGACCCAAGAGGCCAAATTCTTCTCTTGTATACTGATGTGAATCAAGAACAATTTCACTATAACCAGTGGAGTTATGCTAATATATCTTTCCCCTTCCCCACCCTAAGCACAAGCCATGACAGGCAAGAGTGAAACCTGACCACAGAAAATCAATCTGTGGTCCAGCTATAGTTAGATTCAGTAAATAATGAATCAAAGACATAGACAAGACTATATCTGGAATTGCTTCACTCTTCAAACGGCGTGCCTGACAAATCTTTAACTGTCTCCTGAAGTACTGCTTCTAATGTAGTCTAATACACTTAACATTTTCATAAAATCAACCATTTGGGCTTTAATATTGAACTGCAGGAACAAAGTCGAAACATTAAATTAAAAGGAGTACTTGTGGCACCTTAGAGACTAACACATTTATTTGTTATTAGTCTCTAAGGTGCCACAAGTCCTCCTTTTCTTTTTGCGGACACAGACTAACATGGCTGCTACTCTGAAACATTAAATGTGGTTTTTGCTAAGCAGAAATTATCAGCATTCCTATAAACTGTTTTTTCCACTTCCTGCTATTTAAAAAGTAACGGTTTCAGTTCCACACACTGATAAATTCCAGTTTGAGTCCAATAAGTCCCTTTCGTGACCCAAACAAGGAAGACTGTAGATACTGTGAAATGCAAAAAATTAATTTTTATATGGTGCCTTTATAGTGAAGGTATCCCAGACTGCTTTACTACAATAAGCTAAACACTGATAGTGCAGTGAATATATCTAAGCAACTGTGGAATCCTTTATAGAATCAGGGATACAGTTCATACAGAGTATGTGTGAGTGAGTGCATACTGCACAATGATGAAGAGGCCAGAGAATCTCCTACTTTCACCAGGACTGATATCCAACCTTACATGTTTGTATTTAATCTGTTTCTACATCATCTTTTCTTCTATTTGCTTCCCTCCTGTATAAGCTTCCTCCTCATGCCCCCAGATATTTCTTGCCAGCTACTCATGTGCCTACCAGTTGGAAGCACCTAGTCCTTTGTTATATTGTGTCATGCAGACGAGCTGAGTAACCAAGAGTAGGAGTAACAAGAACGACAAAATTGTGTCATTGTTCCTAATCTATGTGCAGCAGGGCTCGCTTCTGATGCTAATCTGCTGTCTAGATTTAGAATCCGCTCTCACTTATCTTTTGAAAAAGATGCCTATATAATGCCATACAGAAACAGTATAAAACCCGCAAGGGGTGTGTTTGTCGTGTTCTTCCTAGATTCTGCTTACATGAAATTTGTGCATTACTTCTGATTCCAGAAGGCAATTTACCCATTACTGAGGCTAGGAGAGAAGACAATTTACAACCAGCCTTCCCCGAAGTTTGAGTGTGTTCAAGATCTGGGAATTTGCTTTGGTCCTAGATTACTTAGCCCAATGTTTCTCAGCCTTTTCAGGCTGGTGATCCCTTACTCAACGTCAAAAGTGTTCACAACCCCACTTACATTTAGCATAAAAGTAAAGGTAAAAAATGCATTCATGATAAGCCTGTTATGTGTGTGAGTGTGTGTTTTGAGAGGTTGACACTGAATACTTAGCCTTGAAGGGAAAGGGTGTGCAGGGAGTGAGATTTTCTTTGCCTTATATGTATTGAAAATGTTCAACACCTTGCAACTCCCTTGATTGCCTTTTTGGACCTTTCTGGAGGTCACATGAATGAGAAATCCTGGCTTGGAATAATGGGGTCTCAAATCATGATTGAGGTGCATGAGTGCTACTACAATATCAATAATACTATTACGTACAACAGTAGTTTTGAAGTGGACCTGAGGAAGAGTTTTGTGTCGTTCGAAAGGTTGTCTCTTCTACCAGCTGAAATTGGTCCAAAATATTACCTAACCCATCTTCTGTCCCTCACTGTTTTTAAAGTCATTTTACAAAAGAACAAAACAAAACCCCACAAGCCTTTCTTGGACATTTTCACTTCCTGTGTTATGCTAGGAAAAGAAGTGGAAATACCATGAAACAGACTAATCTGGAGTAATTTCTGATTCTGCCAAACTGGTATTACTGAAAATCCCAGGAGTGTTAGATATCCAGACTGATTTCAAATCCAATGAGATTTTGGATACGCACGCATAATTGCCTATCTGGCCAGAACTTGAAACTTTAAATGTACCCATCATTGGTCTAGAGTTGGTTTTAAATGTGATTATTTTTATGTCCCACAGTTCTTGCCCCGTATCAGAATATGAAGAACCATCACCATATCTTACAATTATATATCAAGTTTCACTCAGACATTACAGACAACAAGATTAAGTTAGGGCATCCAATTTACACATCTGAACAATGCTTTATGGCTGCATAAAAGTGTTAGAGTCACATGGCCTGTTACTCAACTACTTCTGTCTCTGGGATGGACCATTCCTCACCAGCAAGGCTACACACAGTTCCTCAGAGAGGATATGAAGAATGACTCATTCATGTGGAAACTACAGTGGGAGATTCAGTAGGCAGATTTTACGGTAACTTCATTTACCCTTATTTTAATATATAAGCTGTAAGAAACATATGAAATACAAACAAACTGGTTTTTATTTCCTTCAGCATTCTCCCCCTGGAGAAGATATCTGATGGCTTTTCAACAACTTCCCTCTGACAAAGGCTGCAGCAGGCATTGTTATTCCAATCTCTACCTGCTTGTCTAATGCAGCATGGAGGAACATTGCTTGAAATTGAATTGTATATTATCCAAAGAACATAGAACATCTTCAAAGGGGAGAGTTTGGAGATATTGTAATGTAATAATGTGATTTTGAAGTTTGCACTGAATGAACATAGACGTGAGAGCATTTATTGGAGATGGTGACTGGCATCTGGTGACCCTTTAGAAACCACTCCAAGAGACCAAAGAAACACTGGTTATTGGTCCTCCACGAGTCTTGATTAACTATTTCTAGGAGTTTTAAGTTGCAATCATAGAAGTACTGCTTTGTAAGTAATGAAAGCTACTCCTTGGTCATTGCTATTCAACTCCATCACCTGCTATTGTCTGCAAGCTCAAATTGGCCGTCTCATCTATCAAACGTACCCTTCCTACATGCTCTCTATTTGTATAAGCAAGGAAGCATATAAAATCATCACTTCACCAAGATTTTGTGAGGGTGCTGCTCTGATCCTGAGAGCATCTTGGTTTTGTTTTCCTTCTCGGCATCTGTAGGCTGTTCTGCATCTGACTTTTCAGTAGCTACTATAGTTGGAATGAAGCCCTAAGCTTTATAGGTGGAAGGGTTTTGAGTAGTGTTGTTTTGTTTCCTTGTGTATGTCTGTGTTTGGAGGTTAAATACTCTCTTTTCCTCTGATGCCTATGACAATATAATGTGCTCAAATTGGATCTCTTATACAAGGAAAAAGCATTGAAGAGGTGCTATGGAATTATAATACACCACAGGAGCTGTGCAATTATTAATACCAAAAAACCCGCACATTAAATAAAAAATCCCCAAAGTTTCTTGAATGCTTTGCGCTATTTGGGATGGATGACAAAAATATTGGTAGCAAAAGGCCCCCTCCCTTCCCCCACATTCCAACAATGCCACAAGCATGAAGTAGGTCTACAGGATTGGGCTATGCCTTGGGAGTCTCTTTCTTTTCCCGGTGCCCATGTGAGACTCCCACGGCTGTCTGTGCAACAGGGATGCCGGGAGGGACGGTGAGTGAGGTTGGGTAGTTCTTGATTGGAGCACTGGCCAGTGGGACAAGGAAATGAGAAGATGATCCACTGGGTACAATACTTCCCTCCACCCCAATCCCCCGCCCCTCCACTTTGTGGGCTGTGCATTAGCTCAGTCATGGCCCACATGGGCTACACAACAGAATCAAGGAGCCCAGATGTACAGCTTTGTGCATCCAGCCTTTAGGCAGGGGGTGGATTCCTACCCGCACACACGTGTCTCCTGCACAAAGAACATTTTACTCAAGGTTTGAACAAGAGATGCAAAATTAACCTCATGCCTGTAGCTCCTTAGTAACTAACATCCAGAGCCACAGATCAGTTTCACTCAGACTGGTGCAACGAACAAACAACTCGCGGCGTGAGAATGATCATCAATAACTAAAAAAACAAACAAACAGAGAGAACTTAACTTGACACAATCAACGGGTGAAAAAGCAATGGGTGAAGCAGAACATACATTTCATATTCATTCCTCCCCTTTCCCCTAAAGCAGGGAAATTACAGAAACATATGTAGACATCTGGAAAGCAAATGAATCAATGCACAGCTAAATTATACAACCCATAAAAATCAATGGAACCCTAAGATATAACACTAAGATGTTAAAAACCCGCAAATAATAAATAAAGCAGAACCATATTTAGGGATTGCCTTGATCCGTGTCCTGTGCAGTGCTCAGGCACATTGTTGGCACATTACCCAATAAAGAATGACTGTACAAAAAAATAGTCAGCAATACAACTGTCCAGCGCTCACTTCCTTCCCCTGTCCCCCAAGCTTCTCTTTAAATGCCAAATATCCTCAGTGCTTACAGTCATCAGTCATACAGCTCAGTGTTTCTGACCGCATCACACTCATTGTCTTCCTTTCGCTTGGAAGGGCCATTTTACCAAAACTATCATTGGTTTCCATTGGGACTAAGATTTGATCCAACTGCATCTGCCTAGCAATAAGGTCCTCTGATGCTAAGGACCTATTTCCTCAATCCTACTATCTGACATGGGGCCCTCAGTGCTCCAGCATTTGTGTCCTCTTTTTGTAGCCGATTGTTTTTCAGGAAAAAGGGAGAGGGAAGACAAGACCTGCACCATAAACAACCTAACCGCAGTAAAATTAATGTTTATTATATTTATAGAATGCATTATTTGTGCTGTTTGGTCACACAGTTTCTGGAAAAAGAAATCACACCATACGTCACTGGCTTTATTTCATTCCCATTCATTTGTAACAATGTATTTCTTTGGTTATCACGATCTCCCAAGTCACTGTGGCCCCAGCAAAGCATTTAAGCATTGGTAAGTACAAAGTAATGCACACTGGGAAAAAATAATCCCAACTACACATTCCAAATAATGGGGTCTAAATAAGCAGTCACCACTCAAGAAAGATCTTGGAGTCACCGTGGATAGTTCACTGAAAACATCTGCTCAATGTGCAGTAGCAGTCAAAAAACTAACAAACCAGAAAAATACCATAATGCCACTGTATAAATCCATGATATACCCCTCCCCACCCCCTTTGAGTACTGTCTGCAGTTCTGGTTGCCCCATCTCAAAAAAGATATTTTAGAATTGGAAAAGTACAGAGAAGGCCAACAAAAATGATGAGGGGGATGGAACAGCTTGCATACGAGGAGAGATTTAAAAGACTGGGAATGTTCATTTTACAAAAGGAATGACTGAAGGGGGATATGATACAGGACTATAAAATAATGGATGGTGTGGAGAAAGTGAATAAGAACATGTTATTTACTCTTTCCCATAACACAAGAACCAGGGATCACCCAATGAAATTAATAGGCAGCAGGTTTAAAACAAATTTAAGGAAGTACTATATTTCACCCAACGCACAGTCAACCTGGGGAACTCGTTGCCAGGGGATATTGTGAAGGCCAAAAGTGTAACAGGTTTCAAAAAATAATTAGAAAAGTTCCTGGAGGGCTATTGGCTATTAGCCAAGTTGAGACAAAGAGAGTGATGTAAAATCCTTTATTGGACCAACTTCTGTTGATGAGACAGACAAGCTTTCGAGCTTACACAGAGCTCTTCTTCTTCTGAAGAGCTCTGTGTGGCTCAAAGACTTGTATCTCTCACCAACAAAAACTGGTCCAATAAAAGATATTACCTCACCCAGCTTGTCTGTCTAATATCCTCGGACCGACATCACTACATCAACACTGCATTAGCCAAAATGGTCAGGGACGCAACCTCATGTTTTGGGTGTCCGTAAGCTTCTGCAGCCAGAAACTGGCACTAAATGATTATCCTCTCGTGCTTGTTCCTTCTGAAGCATCTTGCACTGGCCACCGTCAGAAAACAGGATACTATGCTAGATGGACCATTGGTCTGATCCAGCATGGCCATTCTTATGTTCTTATGTGTTTAACTTTAAGCACATCAATAGTCCCATTGACTTCAATGGAACTTAATGAAGTTATTATTTAATTACAGTTATTCTCACCTACCTCCCAGGATTGTTGTAAGTACAAAGTTGCCAACTCTCACAATATTGTTGACAGCCTCCTGACAGTTTGTGTTTTTTCTTAAACCCCCAGCTCCTGGAGTCATGGGAAAATATGAGATTCGGCTTTCATTTGTTAAAATAAGTTTATAGCCCACATGGATGTGGAGAATAGCTGAAAACTCAACACAAGTGCTCCCTCAAGGCTCAGAAAGCAGAATGCAAATAAAAAACACTCACAATTTAATAAAAAGAAAAGGAGTACTTGTGGCACCTTAGAGACTAACCAATTTATTTGAGTATGAGCTTTCGTGAGCTACATCCGATGAAGTGAGCTGTAGCTCACGAAAGCTCATGCTCAAATAAATTGGTTAGTCTCTAAGGTGCCACAAGTACTCCTTTTCTTTTTGCGAATACAGACTAACATGGCTGTTACTCTGAAACCTGTCACAATTTAATATATATTTTTTTCAAGATCCCATGGTTTTGTGGTGCCTGATTCATGATTTTTGGATGTTTGGACTCGACAATACTGTAAATATTATCCCCAATTTACAGATCAGAAAAATGAAGTTCAGAGAGGTTAAGTAAATTGCATAAGGTCACAAAAGGAATCTCAGACACAGCCCGGAAGAATTATTCCGTCTTTAGTTCCTAACCTACTAAACCGTCCTACCTAAAGGAGACAGGGCATTATGAGAGTGCTGTATGTCTATAGATATGTAAATAGCTCGTTAATAAAGTGCCAGTAAATGGGACTCAAGAACAGATATTACAGGACCTATAAAACTTCTTGTTGTGCAGTA
This sequence comes from Lepidochelys olivacea, assembly GCF_965140295.1. NCBI lineage: Eukaryota > Metazoa > Chordata > Testudines > Cheloniidae > Lepidochelys > Lepidochelys olivacea. The sequence continues at coordinate 3,353,368 of NC_140436.1, read as the reverse complement.
CAAAGGGTTTCCTTTGTGCAGCTATTAACAGGGGGCAGGGAAGATGCAATTATATTACCACATGAAAAGGGAAAACTCCCATAAGGATGCAGATTCAGCCAGGGTACCTTTGGAGAGATCTCAGCCTCTCTCATGCTGCAGCCCATGTGCACTGCCATTAAAGCAATACAGATCCGCATCTCCTGAGCAGGTGGATGTGTGCGTTAGCACATGACTGGTTCTATGTCTGCAGTACATTTTATCCCAAGGGTAATCTGTTTTACACACAGGTGTTATTTTTTGAGGGGTTTTTTAACTAGCTGTTTTTGATATTGGCAATAGGCAGGATCTAAACACAACGAAAGAAAACACATTCACAAGGGGTAATGAGGTGGCATGAATGTCATCTGGATGATGATGTGCACGCACTGTGAGAAAACCATGGTGAGCACTGGAGGATGCATCGAAATGGACTGGGACTCCTTTTAAAGGTTAGTAATGTGTTCTCACTTTCTCTGCTCTGTCTCTGGTCTCTCAACAAGCAGAAAAGTGGATGACAGCATTTAAGTCTTTTCATGGAGATGTTATCTCTTCCCCTCAACTTCTTGTCCTTGGAGACCTGGATATAACATGCCTAGGACTCTGCATTTACCCATAAGAAAATGTGGCAGAGTCAAAATATCCTAAGCAAAAAATAGAGGCCCAGAAAATGATTAACAACATCTAGCTAAACAGCGGGGAAATGAGCAGGCTTTAATACATGCTATCTAGCAGGTGATAATCCGTTCTGTGTTTGCCAAAATAATGCGTGGTTCACTAGCACAACTGCCTCAATGGTTTTGCCTGCCCACTTACCTATGTTCACTATTAAATTACTAATGCCTTTTACATCATTAATATTTACACCAATATTGCTCCCAACAACCTGCCCCATTCTCAAATCTGCACACAACCTGACAGGGCAGGTAACCTGACAATGATGGAATATATTGCATGGCATATACGACAATGTTTTTCCTTGCATTATAATGTAAACTCTCCAGCCTGCAGAGTACTTTGGGATTCCTTCAGGATGAAAGATTCTAGAACTTTTAGAGCTTTACGTGTTCAAAGCTTCATACAGCCAAATATGTCTTCATGACATTCCCTGGGAAGCAATTCCTGCTTATCATTTATATTGTATATATTGTGATTCACACCCCTGTGAGGTAGGAGACATATGACTAGGCCCATTTTACAGATGAGCAAGCTGAAGCTTAGAGATAGACAGCCTGTCAAAGATGGCAGGACAGGTCACTGGCAAAGCTGGGACCTTAATGCTGAACTCTCAGTCCCATCCTCTAATCCTAGATATCATCTGTCAGTGAAATCTCATATGTACTTCTACAAGGGACAGGGCTCTCTCTTCTGGAAGGATATAAATGTATATATACTCTGTGTTCTCAAAGCAGACGCAGGATATCCTGGTTCCATTCTAGTAACCAAGAAGCTATATTAGTCCAGATGCACCTTCTCCAAATTAGGATAAACTAAATATAAATTAGCTAAAATATTGCCTAGTGCATTACTAAGTAAAGAATACTAAATCTACCCAGGTATTTATACAACACATCACTTTGACATCTCTTTTATGGCATTGCAATGAATACATTTTGCCCCTTTACTTCCTATCCCATGGGGAATAATGGGCAGTCAGGACTCCTGGGTTCTACTCCTGGTTCCACTACTAACATGCTGTGTGAACCCTGGGTGAGGCACTTTGTGCCTCGGTTTCCCCTTCTCTATAGGGGGGAAAATGATACCATTCCTCTTTGAGTAAATTGCTTGAGTTCCATGGACTGTCTACTATGTTTGTACAGTGCCTAGCACAACGGGGTCCCAACCTTGGCACTACTGTAGTAAACATGGTTAACAATATGGAGCAATAGGAGACCTAAGCATTAATATTATTATTAAACTTCCTCAAGAATTGGATTCTGGAAATCATCTCAGCCTTTTGATATTGGCTCGGCTTAGAGGGTTTGCTCCTGCATAGGTTTGCTGCATCTTTTGTCTGTTTGCCTGGTTCCAAAGTGACTTTTTTAAAATTATAAAGACAATGGAAGTTTTGAATTCTTTTCTCATTATCTTTTCATAAGTTGCAGGGTTCAAGTCTTGTTTGTGTGATAGCTGCCAGTGTTAACGTGACATTCACCCTGAAGCTTTCATCAATTTTGCAGAACCACTATTATTTTTAACCCGTTGCCAGAGGCAAAACTTCCAGCAGCTAATGTTGCAAATAGTGCTGAGAGAGGCCAGAAATTCCCTCTTAAGCAAGCAAACTTTATTTATTTGCTAGAATAAATTAAATACATAATACTAATAAAAAGACAAGTCCCTCTAACTTTGGGGTGCCTTGGGAGAGCTTAACAGGCTGTATCACAATGTGATTTCAACGGGACTAATGGCAGACACAAATTCTTGGCAAAGAGGGAAATCTCATCTGAGATTGGTGTAAGCCAAGTCTGAGATGAACAAGGGAGCCAGGTAAAAGGATGACTGAGGACTGGGAGTAGGACCCAGACTTTTTTTGTAATCAGGTCACCAATTCAATACCAGCTCTGATTGGTGTAATGATCAAAAGTCATTTCCATTCTATAGACCTGTGACAACTGAGATGGAAGGGTCTCTGCCCGTCCTTAAAGAAAAAGGTCTTCACTTCACAATTACATCATGACATACGCCGTGAAACGGGCTCCCCCTTTTAGGGACTCTGAACGGAAGGCCCAAGGATTGAATAAACCCTTGAATGAAACTTTCCTCATGCAGGACCCCTCCATTTCAGGATGAGGCGCAGTGGTAGACCAGCATGATGGAAACTGACCTTGCCCACTGCTGTGGAGGAATAGAGGTCATCAGTCTCCAGGATGGTTCATTCATCAAAATGGTTTCTCTTTCCATAATGGCGTCAGGAGATCACTGGAGAGCTTGTATTGGAGAACGGTGAGGGAGGATTGAACTAAGCTATTTCAGATTAAAAGAGTTACAATGGAAGCTGAATAGGCAATTTTGTTTTTACCAGGTCCCATGATACAAGAACAAGGGGTCAAGCTGATTAAATTGATGACTGGTACATTCAGAATAAATAAAAGGAAATAACTTGTTTCATATAGTGTGTATAGTCAAAGCCTAAGGGTTTGCAGCCATAGGAGGTCATCAAGTCAAATTCTATGGCTAGATAATTTATAAGCAAAATTAGCACTGGATAGAGATGCTAACTGAAACAAGAGTAATTGCATTTTATGCTATCGGGCATAAAACGATCATCATAAGGACAGAAGAAGGAACCATTCCCTCCTCTTCTCCCCCCCCCCCCTGCCCCCACACACCATGTGCAGCATTGTACAGTTTTCTAGTTGCAATATGGTAAATCTCTGACCGGATGGGCCAATGGTACAACAGGTCCTACACTCCTATGAACATTTCTCAAACAATAGTCTCCAAATGGTGGCTGGAAACAGGGTATTTCCAGAATACTCAAAGTATTTGGCCTACGTTGGTGGTTTCAACAATATAGCAAGCAGCTCAGAGTTCTTATGGGGGTGGAAACCCCAGCCCTTCATTTCCTTTGCCACCCCCTGCTTCTCACTAGCAAATTCCTCCCTCACGTCTTATTTCATTTGGTTTAAGAAATGGAAGCTATAATCCTCCTTTGCATCCTGCAGAGTCCTAACTCCTAATAGAATATTCCTACGTGATCCATAGCTTGCAAACCTTGTGGTTTCCATAAATGTTTCATAAACTGCATGTCAGTTCACTCACTGCTAAAGAGCAGCTACATGTTTGTGGTGAAACCTGGTAGCACTGGAAGTTTGTGGTGAAACCTGGTAGACAGTTAGCAACACACAGCAAGGTGGCCTTAACAATTTCTAGTAAAAGTTGAATAGCACAGTTCAGTGACTTTTTTTTTTTGAGGGGGGTTACTGAGGAAGTTCATAGTCATCTTCTGTTCCAGATTCTGAGCATTCATTTAAAAAAACCCAACCAATTAAACGTCTAGCCTTTATGTTTGTGAAATAAACCTTCAGAATGTGAACAGAGTGTAGCTGACACAGCGACGTGTATCTGAATCTGCAGACATCCTGAAACAATGGGTTTGAGATGTGTGAACTGCTCCTGTTTATCTCAATAACGCTGAAGGCTAATGTTAAACATCGACTTTTCCCCCTATTTACTGCTAGTCAAAGCACAGAAGAAATAAAAGTGACAATCACACGTGAAATTCTGCAGTCTATTTTGAGAGGCGCATTTGGTGCCTCATTTTGGTGTCTGAACTGGGTGGGGATTAGTTTGTGGTGGAAGCAGGGGGAATTCCACTATTTTTTATCTCCAATTCTGTCTCTGGTTTTCAGATGTGAATGTGAAGAAACAACCTGTAAAATGACATGGGAAATCAAAGGATGTAGAAAGTACTACCCAAACGGGAATTTGGCCAGGGCATCAGTGCTAACCATCCCTACTTTTATCAACAGCACAAGGGAATCTTTAATGCCTCTGAGTGGGGAGGACCTCACTTTTAGTGGAAAGCAGCATCTCAGACAGTGCCGTGCACCTCCCCATCCCTCTGCACTATGTTGGAGCATTGGTTCAGTACTGACTCAGAGGGAACTGTGCCTGCCTTGGTTGACCACATTTGCCCAGCAGAAATAAATTACAATAAAATTAAGCACCTTGCCACTCAAAATTGGGAAGCTCTACAAACACATTACAGGTTAACAGCTCCTGCTTGTGTTATATGTAATGCTCAAAGCCTCAGCATTCTCATTTATTTCAAATTAGTCTCCAGAATAGTAAGTTATTTTGGAAGCTATAACACAGAATCATTAAAACACACAAAAGACTTCATCTGTTGGAAAAAGAAATATACACGGAGTGTGGCGAGAAAAAACAAGCTCCAATATAAGAAAATGACAGCCGTTTCCACCTTAACCTCTTCAGCTATGGTTGCTAAGTTACCATGACACACCACTGTGTGTTTTCTGCAGCGTCTTGTCTCAGGCCTGACAGTTTGATTAATTCTTCTGAGTATCAAACCTGCATAGTGAATATTTAAACTACTCCAGCATTTATAAAAAAAAAACCAAAAAACCAACCTCCGTTATTGTCTATGATTTATACAATATGTTTTATAATTAAACTGCCACATTAGGTGGGAAGCAAAAATTATTTTCTAACATAAAAGTTTAGACAGATTACTCACTGGTTCCAACCCCACCCCCCTTATGTTTTTACCCCATGCTAATAGATTTATCTTTTCCCCATGCTAATAAGTGTATTTAACTTTGGACTCTGTCTACAGGGTTTTAAAGAAACAATGAGAGAAAACTGCTTATATTGCCATTTCCTTTCCTCCGAAGAGCCTATGGGCTGGTCTACAGTACCATTTAAATTGATGTAACTTACTCGTTGCTCAGGGGTGTGAAAAAGACAGCCCCCTGAGTGATGTAAGTTACATCGACCTAAGCACTGTCCACACTGGCGTTATGTCAGCGGGAGAGCATCTCCCGCTGACATAGCTTCCGCCTTTTGCTGAGCTGGAGTAATTATGCCGATGGGAGAGCGCTCTCCTGTTGGCATAGCGTGTCTTCACCAGATGCGCTACAACAGATGATGTAGCTCTTGAGTGTAGACTTGCCCTGTGTCTCCGCATAAAGATGTTCAAAGAGCCAATAAACTTTACCACATTCCAACGAATGAAAGGCAAATATGTCAGACATGTCTCTACAGAGATAGAACATGTCGGTGTTAGTCCTCACCTGTTCATACCAACCATAGCACCAAAGTTTCAGCACTTGGCAGTCTAACTGAACATAAAGCTATTTAATATTTTACATTTCAAAAACCTTTCATCCCAGAAGATCTCAAACATTTATTGTCGCTTGCCCCCACTTTTGCACACTGATTTGAGATCTACAGGTGACAAGTGCTAAAAATTAGTATAAAGATTTTTGTATTAATAAGCAGCACACATAGAGAGCCACTGTATCAGCCCCTTGAAATGCAGCCCACTTTGGGGTGAAACAGCAGGGCAGCACACAGTCACATACAAACAGTATAGGGGGAAGAATCCTGCATCCAGCTGAAATTGCCAGAGGAATTTAAGGAGGCAAAATGGAATTCTCCCAAGTTGGTGTTTTGACCAGGACACTGGGGCTAAAATTGCAACTCTGAAAAGGTGTCGTTGACTGGATCTTTAATGACAGAGCGTAATCAAGAAACCTTGGTTTTACATATCATCATCCTACATTTTCAATTATATCAATTAAGAAATAGGCCGGCATATAGCATGTGATTAAACATAAAATGTCCCTGAGCAAATGATTTTGAAATATTTGTATTGCATACAGAGCAATTTATTTTCCTTGTAGCTGTATGTATTTCCCTTACTCCTGAAGGCAGGTGTCAGTTAAAGACATTTCCCTCCAGAAGAATCCATTTTCACCTTCTCCTATTCCTGCACTGAAGCCTGCATTTATGCTTATGAAGTCACAGTCTGCTGCCGTGAGTGTGAGACTGTGACATCCTAAATTCATCCTTATCCCCAAAAAGTCTGAGACCAGGGCAAAGTTTGCTGGTGAAAATAGCTATTCAATCTAGATATTTAATAATGAGTTAGAATGCTTGAGTTCTAATATGACTCCGACAAAGACACACTTTTTCAGGATTTTTGGATAAGTAATTTTAACCTCACCAAAAAGAAAAGGAGGAATTGTGGCACCTTAGAGACTAACCAATTTATTTGAGCATAAGCTTTCGTGAGCTTTTAACCTCACTGTGCCTCAGTTTCCCAACCTGTAAAATTGGCCTAATACTACTGACAGACATCCCAGAGTTTGGAGGGAGGTTTAATTAATGTTCATATAAAATTGTATAATGGAAGCAAAAATAAAAAATGGAAGTTGAACAGTACTCTATACATTCCACAATGAATTACTGAATACTTTCACAGTACAGAGCAAGTGCGTGGCAAGGGAAATATGTAAATGGCAGGTACATTTTGACTTGTTTTTAAGACTGTTCTTTGCACTATTTCCCTACTCTTGAAATTTCCTTTTCCAAATGTGAGGTCAGAGCATATATAAAGTAATCTAGAAGGATGAATGGATTTTTTCCTTTACATCATCTGAGATGGGGGTGTGTGTGGAATATATATCCTCTTGCCAAATACTTTTTTTCGAATTGGATATGGGCCAATCCTAGTTTTCAGGTTATAGAATCATAGAAATGTAGGTCTGGAAGGGACCTCAATAGGTCATTTAGTCCAGTCTCCTACACTCAAGGCAAGACTAAGTAATAACTAGACCATTTCCGACAGGTGTTTGTCTAACCTGTTTCTTAAAAACGGCCAGTGACAGAGATTTCACAACCTCCCTAGGCAATTTATTCCAGTGCCTAACCACCCTGACAGTTAGGAAGGTTTTCCTAATGTCTAGTGTAAGCTGCCTTTGCCGCAATTTAAGCTCATTGCTTCTTGTCCCATCCTCAGAGGTTAAGAACAATTTTTCCCTCCTCCTTGTAACAACCTTTTATGTACTTGAACACAGTTATGTCCCTCCTCAGTCTTCTCGACTCCAGATAGACAAATCCATTTTAAAAAATCTTTCCTCATAGGTCACATTTTCTAGAGCTTTAATCTTTTTTTTCTTTTTTTCCTCTCTTCTGGACTTTCTCCAATTGGTCCACATCTTTCCTGAAATGTGGTGCCCAGAACTGGACATAATGCTCCAGTTGTGGTTTTATCGGCACAAGATCCTCCATTGATTTGTGTTTCTTTTAAAAACAATACTTCAAAATGAATAAATATTGTTGAATGCTGACTATAGAATACAATTTTCCAGAATCTAAACAATGCCCTGAAGGAAACCAGTGCTTCTATCATTTCTCTTGATCCGTCTTGATCAATAAATGCATTTTCTCTCCTGTATGCAAAACATTTCTCCTGAAATGAATTCTGTATTATAAACTCAGCAAATTCAACCTCTTCCATTCCTTCTGCAAGCACTATTTTTCCTGCTCCATTATGATGCTTATAGGAGTTGATTCTAACCATGCATAGAGTGGCACCTGCAATGTGGAGTGTTATGTTTGCTTCTCTTTTCTGCTTAATAACTACACTACACTGCATACATTTACTCCTGTAATTCAAGGAAAATCTTTATTCAAAGTGCTTTATTCAATTCAAATTCTCACACAGATTATACTTCTCTCTTCCCCTCTCTGCTTTTGTAACAGTTTATAATAGCAAAGAAGATTCTGTCTAGAGCAATACCACCAGAGACAGAATGGGATGTCTTTCTAAAAGATGTTTTCTGGCTCAGGCCAAAGTTATTGGGATTGATAGCATCATACGAATATGACAGCAAGAATTATTCCCTCCACTGGGTGAATTAATGGATGGAATTCCATGGCCTGTGTGTTATACTGGAAGGTCAGACTAAATGATCATAGCTGTCCCTTTCTGACCTTAGTCTCTATGTCTGTGAAATTGTTGTGGATTTTGCATTTTACACAACTAAATAATATGTAAAAACTGGACAGACTCAGTGGGGCTCCGAACAACTTTGTTTACTGAAGATACACAGCATATAGAACCAGCTACATAGACATACTGCTACTCTAATTGGGTTCTGGCATTATTCATATAAAATTTCTTAAACATGCCCAGCTTTCTACCACAGGTAACATTTCTTTTTTTGCCAGTAAAATGGCCAGTATGAGCTTCCCCTCATGTAGCACAATCTATTGTTCCAATTAATTATTCCACCGTTCACACGAGGGTAGAACTGAGCGCACGACAGGAGAGTGGCAGCAAAGAAAAAAGTTATAATTACATTACTATTTGTTAACCACTGATAGGCTCATGCTGTACAGACACAGGGAAATTATAATGCATTATCTCCATCCCCATGTGCACATTTGCACTCTGATTTCTCCCCCTGCAGTATCATGGACACTAATAACCTATGCCAGAGTTCCCAGATTGCATTCTTTTAGCAATCCACAGAGCCCTTGCTAGTTATATGATGCTGTCTCTCTCCCTTCTTTCTAGTTGTAGCTGGATAAAGACAGTTAAGAGCACACTAAACAGTCTCCTAAATATTAATTTTCCATGTAATCAAATGTTTTAATTGACACAGGGAAATGATCTGATTGTGAATGCGAGAGGAAACGTTTGTGAGACAACCCCTCTGCTAAGATGTGGCCCATACTGTGAATTTCTTTGACATTCTTTGCCTTAGACCACTGGGGCTAATATCTGTTCTGAGAAATGCATCGCAGTCTCTCTGAGTTACATTCTTGCAGAATAGTAGTAAAAACGGACTCCCTTGTGTTCCCATTGTAATGCAATTGTGTCATTCTTGCTGCTAAAGGCAATTTGATTTGATTGACTAATTAGGCAGCCTAGATGACCAGTTACAACAAATGTTCCCTTTCCTAGCGGTAATAATCCATACATAAGACAAAGAGTACCACCACTAATGGGAAACATTTTCCTAATATTCATTGCTTTAAATGTGTAACAGGACATGCCAGAAGCGGGAAGATACCTTTATGAATCATTATTAGGAGTGTGAGCTAGTACAGAGACTAGAGACTCTGTTATGGTGCTTCACAAACAATGCAAGGTTTGTCCTAACCCCTGCTCTAGGAATTCTTAGAGCCCGTTCCCTTTGGAGACTCCTACACAAACTAGTAGATATTGTAATAAAAATAGATCAAAAGTAATGTTAACTTCTTAGAAATTTCTTGTGTCTCTTTTACATCTGCTGGGAAATGGAACAGCTCTGAAGGGGAGCTGAGTGGGAAGTTGCAAGTGGAAACCTGCCCTTGGATATTACCTGCCCTTCAAACATAAGCCATTCATTAACAGAACAAACAAAACAAAGGAAAGAACTAATGTTATGAATCTTAGCTACTAAGTTTATGTCTCTATATGTTTGTCAACTAGAGGCATTCCCTGCCTAAAAGAAACCCCTTCCAAACAACCAGAGCAACTCTGCAGTCAGGCCTTTATAGCCTTTGCAGAGTTTCCCCTGAAGTGTCTGCACCTGGTTACACATCCCTCTCCTGGGGCTGCAGTCAATCTGCTGCAGGCACTTTGCTGCTTAGAGCTTTGGCAGCTTTTGTGTTGGGGACACTTCTTTTCCTTCAGGAGCTGGTTGTTTTGTTTTTTTTGCGGGGGGGTGGGAGACACGCCTTTGGGTAAGAGCTTGCAATCCCTATTTCACTCAGATCATTAGCTCTACGCACTGCCTACATCCCAGCTGTACAAGATGTCCGCCTGCAGTCTTTATATATATCTTACAATGTTTATGAGTATTGATAAGGTTCAAGCTTTCTGTAGAGATCTCACATGCTATCCTTTATGGATAAACTCCATGCAAGTGGTGTAGCAGGTATAGCAAGTTTGTCAGATCTGAGACAGGAGTTGCTTGTAAAGAACTGTGAACTCTGAACAAAGAACAAGTGGCACCAATGGGCATCTTGTCACAACTCCCATTGAGAACAAAGGAGAATCCCCTTCTCCACCCTTGAGAACAATGGGAGCTGCTGGATGCTGAGCGTTTTTTAAAGTCATTAGGCTTATTTCAGGAATGACTGGGTAAAATTCCTCCGCCCATGTTGTTCAGGAGGTCAGACTAGATGATTACAGTGGTCCCTTCCAGCCTTAAAATCTATTGAAATCTGGCCCTTCGTAATCAACAATACTACATGTAGATCTACAATAAATGGGTCCCACCAACCCCCTCAAGGGCTGCTCTCTGCCTCTTGCTGTGACATTGACAGAATGTCAGGGATTCTGTGTGATGGTTTGGGGAGCTCAGATGATGTTATGTTTGTAAACGTCTCTTGTAATTCTTCTTGTTTTATTGCAATCTCCGTGTGATTCCATCTGCCCCAGCAGTCAGCAAGGCTCCTCACAACATATTAAACTTGCCACCAGTGCCCATGTTGTGAGTCATTTTGACCTTGCCATTTGCTTTGAACTGTGGTAAGCCTGGTCTCTCCTTCGCCCCCTGCTGCTCTCTTCTGCTGCTGTTTATTACAAACATTGAGTTCGGCTTCTCTCACCTGACTCATTGGTTTGTGACTCACTCCTGCATGTTTAGGCCATTTCCAGCTCTTAAGTGCTGCTTCCACTCACATAGATTTACACACTACATCCAAGTAACAAGCAATGAGACATTGCTGAGTAGTGGCCAAGTTTTGCCATGCAGTAGGTCTGTGCCAAAACAAAATCTTCTAGGCCTTGCATGAACAATGAAAGAAAAAACAGAAGTAAGAAAACAGAGGTTAACAATGGACAAAGCACTAATTCACAAGTGGCCTTGTAAATAATATGTAGCTAGTAGATAAAGAAATAGTAAGAGAAGTAATGTGTGATAAGCCTGCTGCTGTAGGCTTACTAGCACAATCTGTAGCATATGGATAGTTTAGGATCTATACAGGGATTGGTTCACAAAATTAGTAAAACAATCAAAGCGTGTGATACATGATGTACAATGTAATAATGTGCATGCGTTGCTCTGTTTTAGAGTATCTATACAATCTGATATATCATTATGTATGATGGAGTTGTGATGCACCCTAACTTATCCCCTACATCTGAGCCTGATCACTTCAGGTGTAGCTTTATGAAATACCAGTAGAGAAAACACAGTGATGATCCCAGATTTGAACAGAGTTTTTGGATTCCAGAGAACTTGATATAGTGTTCTCTCAGAACTGAATGAGGTGTTTTGGGCAAACCGAGTGGGAAAGGTCTCAGAGGAAATCCCAACAAAACGCACAGCATAATTCAATACAATATGCACAAAGAACAGCATAGCAACTTGATCTCACCAGGTAACTATTCTGTACTAGCCAGCAGATGGACTAAGGGCCAGATTTTTAAAGGTATTTTGGTGCCTAACGATGCAGGTAAGTGATTAGTGGAATTTTCTAAAGCACCAAGGTTCCTAACAATTATTGGTTTGAATGGGAGTTAGTTGCCTATGCATTTTTGAAATCCCAATAGGCCCCTATCTGTATCATCAGAAGCCTAAATGTCTTTTAAAAATCCATCCGTAAGTGACCAAATATGTCCTTTCCCATCTCTGGCAATACCTGAAGAAATGCTTGTTTCTTTCACCAACAGAAGTTGGTCTAATAAAAAAATATTACCTCACCCACCCTGTCTCTCATTCACCAACTGCTCAGTTTATTAAAATATGGCAGAAAAAATTTATGCTGACTTCTCTTCACAAGAGTTCAGTGCTAAGGGCCTGATCCTGAGAGGTACGGTGCACTCAGAAATCCAAATGAGATCAGTGTGAGTTACAAGTACTCAGCACCTCCCTGGATTAGGTCATTTATCTGAGAAGTTCCACAAAGGCCTTGTTCAATAGTTTGTGAGTAACACTGCCATCTTCCCAAAGGCTGGGGAATCCACTCCCAGCTACATTTATGGGAAGTTCAACTCTGCCTTCCTTGAATGAGATCTTCCAACCTTTTATGAGCAGAGGTTGGCCTAGGAGGAGCTAAAAGATCAAGCCAGGATGCAAGGACGTGCAGTGAACTTTTTAACCAAGCACTGACATTGGTTAACTGTTGCTTGGAACAGTTTCTTCCTCCTTGTGCAATAAAGCTCTGATCCTGCAAACATTTGTACATGTGCTTAACTGTGCTCACATGGGTAGTTCAACCGAAGTCAAAGGCTGAAATCCCGCCCTGCCGTAGTCAATGGTAAAACTCCCATGGGCTTAAATGGGACCAGGATTTACCCAAAGTATTTGCAGGACTGAGACCTTCAACAACCACTCTCTCTTAATTCGAATCCCTACTTCAAGTCCATGTGTTGCTCCCATGAAAGCTTCCCACTGACTTTCAGTGAAATATAGATGCCTAAAGGCAGACTTTAAAAGTATACCGGCACCTGAAGATGAAGGAAGGCATCTACAAGGATTTTCAAAAGCGCCTCTGTCAAGGTTCCTCCCCCACTCTGAACTCTAGGGTACAGATGTGGGGACCTGCATGAAAAACCTCCTAAGCTTATCTTTACCAGCTTAGGTCAAAACTTCCCCAAGGTACAAAATATTCCACCCGTCATCCTTGGATTGGCCACTACCACCACCAAACTAATACTGGTTACTGGGGAAGAGCTGTTTGGACGCGTCTTTCCCCCCAAAATACTTCCCAAAACCTTGCACCCCACTTTCTGGACAAGGTTTGGTAAAAAGCCTCACCAATTTGCCTAGGTGACTACAGACCCAGACCCTTGGATCTTAAGAACAATGAACAATCCTCCCAACACTTGCACCCCCCCTTTCCTGGGAAATGTTGGATAAAAAGCCTCACCAATTTGCATAGGTGACCACAGACCCAAACCCTTGGATCTGAGAACAATGAAAAAGCATTCAGTTTTCTTACAAGAAGACTTTTAATAAAAATAGAAGTAAATAGAAATAAAGAAATCCCCCCTGTAAAATCAGGATGGCAGATATCTTACAGGGTAATTAGATTCAAAAACATAGAGAACCCCTCTAGGCAAAACCTTAAGTTATAAAAAAGATACACAGACAGAAATAGTTTTTCTATTCAGCACAATTCTTTTCTCAGCCATTTAAAGAAATCATAATCTAACACATACCTAGCTAGATTACTTACTAAAAGTTCTAAGACTCCATTCCTGGTCTATCCCCGACAAAGACCAGCATATAGACAGACACACAGACCCTTTGTTTCTCTCCCTCCTCCCAGCTTTTGAAAGTATCTTGTCTCCTCATTGGTCATTTTGGTCAGGTGCCAGCGAGGTTACCTTTAGCTTCTTAACTCTTTACAGGTGAGAGGAGCTTTCCCCTGGCCAGGAGGGATTTCAAAGGGGTTTACCCTTCCCTTTATATTTATGACAGCCTCCCATAGGAGTTAGGTGCCTAGGCACTTTTGAAAATCCTACTAGGCACCTACTTGTACCTTTAGATGCCTAAATACTTTTAAAAATCTGGCCCTAAGTACCTAAATCACTTTTGACAATGGGCCTTAAATTCCGAACTTAGATGCTTATGAAAATGTAACCCTATGAGTTAAAAAAATGTGTTAAAGCAATGCTCTCCAATCAGCCAGCAACCCTGATGTATTTTGTGGCTGAATCATATTGTCTGCCTGAGTTAGGTTATGAGATCCTGCGGATTGTCAATGCCCAGTAAATAATGATGTAACACTTGTGTTCTGGTTTAGGTTCGCCAATCCATACAATAGTAAACAAATGCCTAATGGTTCCCAGAACCAGTGCTTCTTCTTCTGTTACACAGAATTGCTTTAATTAATGCATAGACACCAGATGAATCTCTCCATCCTATTGTCTTTTTATAGATCTTGCCCAGATTTCTTACTGAGTGATCCTAAAATATGACATGGCCCAGGAGCAGTTCTCTTCTTCCCACTCCCAGCTTCAGGCCTCACAGATTATTCCTGACTCTTTTTGACAGGATACGAGAATCCTCACCTCCCTATGCATTTACCTAACTCACACCTATTTGCCCACATGATCAATGGTAATCCAGCCAAGTGAGGAGGAGGAATGGTATCTGCTTTGGTCAAGCAGATTTTCCTCAATCTGACGGATGAGATGAGGCCATCATCACTCTTCTGAAAATCACTCTAGTGCAGTTGTTTTCCTGATTTACTTCCACTGGCAGCGGTTTAAGAAGAGCTGCACTAGGTTCTCAAATGTACTATTAGGGGCATTCTGAAATTCAACCAGGGTGAAATGCCACTGTTTCTGCTAGGGAATACAGATACCCATAGCATAATTAGTAGTTCTTTGTGGATTTGCCCCAGGCAGAAATTCATTCTTTTTACGGTTTTAGGTGTTAAAATGACAGTTTCTGTTGTCTCTGAAAACTGTCTTTCATCTCCACAATTAAATTCATGGCAAAATTGCAAAGTGTTTCCCATTTTTGCAAACCAACAATTTAATGCCAATTATTTTTGTTTTTGAGAACTTTCTCACCTGGCTCTGTTCATGAGTCTGTATAACTCTGCAGTTTATAAATTCAGAATTCTTGCTGTACTGTAGCTTTCCGCTCATTACCTGCTTTGCAAGCAATCTGGGATTATACCTGCATTGCAGTTTTCACCTCTACTAGCTCCGCTCGGCACTTTGTGTGTGCTCCTCTTACCGCTTCACAGTTCACCTTTTAATTCCATCTCTGAAGCTGAATGCTTAAACCTCAGATTCCTTAGCACTAAGAATAACGCCTTGCAGTTACGTGACCATTCATCGGAGGGTCTCAAATTGCTGTGGGAACACTGAGCCTCACAACAGGCTTTCTGGGGCAGCACAGTGTTGTTATTCCCATTTTGCAGATAGGGTAAACTGAGTTTAAAGTCATGAAGCTAGTGTGAGGCAGATCTAGGTTTAGAGAGCCAGAACCCAGCTCCCAGTCACCTGCTGTAATCTGCAGGCCCCGCTGCCCTTACATTCATTTGCTATTTTGTACCAACCTATTGTAACTTAGTCCGGTACACTTAAATTTTTGTTATATTTATCTGCTGGCTATTTTCTACTGTACTTTTTCTTCATGATATTTTGTTATTTATTGGTATTACTGTAGCACCTAAGAGCCCAACCACAGACCAGGAGCCCTTTGTGCTAGGCACTGTACAAACACAAACCAAAACGACGGTCCCCACCTGCAGGAGCTTATCGTCTAAGACAAGAGACAACAGGTAGAGACAGACAAAGGGGGGAGCACACGGAAATAATATCAGTCAGCACAATGGACTGTGATGTCAGCCCACCAGCTGCTGAACCATTCTTGAGTTTTTTTTGTAGGCATTATGTCAGAGGAGACTTTTGAGAAGGGAATTGAAGGAGCACAATGAGGTGGAAAGGGGGGATCATTCCTTATTGTAGCAAGTGCTCTTCACAAAGAAACCATAGATTAAAATTTATTCTTTCTACATGATCATTGTCAACTACGTGGAGAACGGGATTCCCCATTGTTTATAAATGAAGCTGCTGAAAGATCTGGCTCCGAAGACTGAATGATGCATTTTTAATATATCATCTATAAGTGAATGCAGTAAAATGGCATGAACTTGAGCTGGTATTATACAGGCAAGTGCTGTGAAAGCTTGTTTTGCCCCAGCTATAGCACTGAACCTTGAACATGGTCTCTAACACTGGCTTCAATGGAGTTACCCTCAATTTACACCAGCGTAAGTGAGAACAGTACTTGGGGAAATTTACAGCTCCTGAATGCATTTGGACTGTTCTGACAGCTTTAATCCCAGTGACTTCACACACAACATCTTACAGGGTCTAGCCCTACATTTGTATTATAATTTTAAATGTATAACCCCCCCCCCACACACACACATACACACTAATCTAACCAGTGCCTTACAAAACACAGGGGAAACACATTCCCTGCCTTGACATTCTTGCAATCTAAGCGAAGCTACTGGAATACAAAATTCCCAGCTTTCTAATGGGTTCTACTGGAGCTGGACAACATTTGTCAAATTTAGAAATTTGAAAACAGTGTTGATTATTTATTTGCCAAAACCTTTTACTCTTTCTTGACCAAATATAGAGCTGATTGAAAATTTTCAAAATGTGATAAAATTTGAGATTTTGATTTCTTTAAATTGAAAAGAAAATTCACAGTTTTTAATCTTTTCTATTCAACCTACTCTATTTACAAGTCCAGCCAAATATAAGATATAAGAACATAAACCTATGCTAAGCCTGCACAGTAGCTATGCTTCTTTCAGCATATCCTCAACCCTACATTTGTATAACTCTCAATCAACCAGTTCAAAAAAAGATATAACTGGAAATAAGATTGCAACTTTTTACCAGAGAGATTAATTAATCATTGGAACAGCTTGTAAATGGAAGTGGTACCTTAGTTATCACTTGGAGTCTTTAAATTGAGATTGGACATCTTCCTAAAAGTTAATCCACAAGTTATTGGGCTGATAATGTTCACTTATGCAGTAGGGAAGAATAATTCCCTACATTCAGCAATTCTATGAAATTCTATGACCTGTGTTATGAAGGAAGTCAGACTAGATTATCACAGTGGTTCCTTTTGCCTGAAACTCTATGGGCTTGATTCTCATTTACACTAATGCCTCTTTACTCCACTCTCAAAGTATAAAATGGACCTTAAATGCAATCATAATTTACACCCATTTAAAGGCACTTTTACACTGCCAGAGTGATGTAAAGACGCCTTGGCATAAATGAGAATTCAGGCCTGTGAAACTAAAATTTATGCAACTATGAAAATAAAATAAGAATTGGCCCAAATTTTCCTCTCAAATTTGAGATTAACCCATCCTGAAACTCTGAGGTTCCATAATGTTTAACATTTCTCTTTCTTTCTTTCTTAGGTGTAAATCTTTATTACTTTAGGCCAGCCAGGTCTGGAAGGAGACATGCCAAGTCATCATGGGAAAATCTGTTCAGTTGGCATTTCTAACTCAGTTTTGCAGGTTGAAGAGTTTTGGTAATTTTTAAATGAGCATATAAATTCGTAGGCTTGTTTATACTGGGAAATTAATTCAGATCCAGGTAGGGCGTGAATTTAAAGTGGAACAGCTATTCCCAATTAACAGCCTGTATGCACATTCTTATTCTAGAATAAGAATGCTTTATTCTAAATTAGCTTAATCCACTTTGTAGCCCATAAGGTTAGCGTGCCTTTATAATATTCACTAGCTTGCCTTCGTTATAGTTAGCTGCTTTCATTATAATCAGCCATAATGCAAAAACCTACAGGCCTGTATCCTGTAAGACATTAGCTGAAGCATGGGTTAGCATAAATGCAGTTAAATAGGCCATAACCCTTGGCATAGATCAATAGTTACCTTTAGATGTTGGGAACTAAGAAGAGCTTGCTGAATGGTAGGAGTTAGAATGTTCCAGTCAGTGCTACTACAAGGAACATGGAAGTAATAACCACAAATCCGCTTGAGCAAGGGGTCACGGGTCTGATCATGTGCTGAACTGGCAGCTATATGTATCAATCTGTTAACCTATAGAATAAGTACAGCTCTGTAGTATGTGGGTGCAAAGGCTAAGTATGGACATGGAGGACCGAGCATGAGCGGGTGATGTTCAGGCCCTATAACAGAGCAGTCACCATGTGGTTGGGGGCTTGATATTTCCTGGGCTTCTTCCATTGCGGTCTGCTTTTCTACTACTTGACGCTTCGACTCATTAAGGAACTTGGACTATCTGTCACTGTGGCATGCCAGACCAGGGCTGGTCCTTTTGTCTCTTACCATGAGGTCCTCAACTAAGGGTGTGAGTATGCAATTCTAGGAGCTTATGCATAGAATAATACCACAGATAACCCCGATACTTGTATTATCTCTATCTTGTTATGTGGTTTGGGTCTTTTCTATCTTTATTCATTATTTTAATAAAGATAAAAAAGGTTTTACTTTGCCCTCAGTGTGAGTGTCCTTGTCATCCCCTGCAAGACTGCCCACAAGATATTGAACTCTGTAGTGTTAATTCTGTGTAGCCTGATTCTGGGGGAAGAACCTTAACACAGCCACATCAATTGGCCATCAGTCCAAATATTATTAACTTTCAAAAGGGTCAGGCAACACTTTTGAAGGGGATTAAGTATAAGACAAGAGGCAACAGGTGGAGATAGACATAAGTCTGTCTGTATAAGAGCATTCATACAGAATTCCAACACTCTTCCCCTCTGGACTGCTGTTTATTTTTCAACCTAGAGATAGACTTGAGTGTTTAACTCTATTCTGCTAACTGATTGAACAATATTCTTCATGCCTTTGTGCTTTCATCTGTTCTTGATCAAAGCACTGCTTCAGGTCTTGCTTCTGTACTACATGCTAAAATATTCACAGCTTATTGGCTCCATTCTGGCTATAACACAGCAGAGCTTAAGACATTTATATGGAGTGACATGTCTAAATAAGCCTGGCTTTGAGTCCTTTTCTGCCCTTTAATGGTATCATGATGAAAGCATCCCTTCTACTGAGCAAAGAATTACTTTACTATGACATGATCAAAAGCTGTGGAAGAACACAAAGCTGGAGTCTAAGTGCCCAAGAGAAAATAAAATTAATAGAGTCTTAGGCGGATTGATCTCTTGATTCTTGTTAATAGAGCACTCCAAGGAAGGCTGCTGGTACAGTAGGAAAGTGATCTTCACCCGTTCTCGTGAAAGGTGAGTAGCTAGTGTACTAATGAGAGCCAAAGTGGTGTGCTCTGGTTGATAAGGCACTGAACTAATAGTCAGGAGACCTGTTTTCTATTCCCAGCTCTGCTGCTGACCTACTCTGCTCAGGTCACTTCTCCTGTCTATGCCTGTGTTTTCCTATCCATCTTGTTTGTTTAGATTGTAAGCACTCTGAGATAGGGACATGGACAATATAAAATCCCACTTTCTGGGCAGAAAATTCAGGACTGTGTTGCTTTGATCACAATTCAAAAATTCTTTTTATCTCTTTTCCTTTCATTTGCTTTTTTTAATTATATCCTGATTCACCAGACAATTAATAGTGACTCCCTTTTTTCTGCCTCACTTCCTTGCTCACTTCATATTGTGCTTGCCAGTGGAGGATTCATACTTGCCTTCTATTTTCTCCCTTTTCCTTCCACGGCCAACTTCTGTAGATATGCAGATGTCTCGCAATTATAGTGTAACTTAGAATGGACTGGAATGACAACTCTCCAGTAAACATTTCTCATTCATTGACTTTCTGACACAAAAGTCTTATCTATCCATCTGAGGTTTGGCCTCTATCCATAGCCATCATAAGGTCATCTATCAGCACTTCAAAAGCCATTACTATGCTGTGGCGCAGTCTGAATCATGATTGTGAGGATGTTGGCATAACTTAGGCACTGCTGGACTACAGTTGTCACTGCTCTTTCACTGGCTGTTAACATTCTGGTAAACAATACACTATGCATTTGAAAACTTGTATAAACATTGAAGTCAATGAAAAGAATGCTTTTGACTTCAGTAAGCTTAGGAGCAGTAGAGCTGACTAAAAAATGGATTTTCCATCCCACAAGAAACAAAACAAAACAAAAAATCCCCAATATTTAGACACAGATCCTGAAGCGGGACAAAAAGCAAAAATTTTGAATGATTTTTGCCAACTGAAATGCTGAAAAAAATTGTGTTTTGGGTGAATTAAAATGTTTTGTTTGATAAATTTGAAATACTTCATTTTATTTTTACTTTTTAAAATACAGAATAAAGTAAATTTCAAAATGAAAAGTCAGTTCA
Organism: Lepidochelys olivacea; assembly: GCF_965140295.1. Classification (NCBI taxonomy): domain Eukaryota; kingdom Metazoa; phylum Chordata; order Testudines; family Cheloniidae; genus Lepidochelys; species Lepidochelys olivacea. The sequence goes on along the minus strand of NC_140436.1, from coordinate 3,333,080 downwards.
AAACAAAAAAAATCAAAACTTTTCATTCCCCAACAGAGTGAAATGGGATATTTGCACCTTTTTTGAAATATTTTCCCCAGCAATTTTTCCATAGTGATGTTTCATTAGTCTTTATACAGTTTCCAAATAAATGTAGGTTTTGTCAAAATCACATTTTTAATGGAAAGTTATTTTTGATGAAAAATTTCCCATCAACTCTATGGGTCAAGACTTTATTTTGTTTACAGAGAACACTCACAACGATGGGTGAGGGTCTAAACTTTCCTCAAGTTCAAGACAATAGGGATGGATCAGATCAGGTTCAGCCATGAAGTTTGGTTCCATATCCAAATTTTTCAATAGTGTTGGGTGTTTTGAGGTAGCCCATCTTTATTTCAAATACTTCAAAAAAAGACTTGCATTGAATTTGGTTGGATATTATTTTTCTCTGCCAAGTTTTGTAATCTTGTCATAATTACCCATTTTTTTCTCTGAATTGCACTGTTTATTGACCTAAGTGAAATTTCTACAGGTTTATATATGCACAATTTGGCCCAGTATTTACATCATTTATCAGTTGTATCCAGAGGTATGCATGAAGTGGTTTGGATATAGGAAAAGAAGACCTAGGGATGATCAAAAGGCAGGAGAAATATTCACAAATTGAAAAGGAGCACTTGTGGCAGCTTAGAGACTAACCAATTTATATGAGCATAAGCTTTCGTGAGCTACAGCTCACTTCATCGGATGCATACTGTGGAAAATACAGAAGATGTTCTTATACATACAAACCATGAATAAATGGGTGTTTACCACTACAAAAGGTTTTCTCTCCCCCCACCCCACTCTCCTGCTGGTAATAGCTTATCTAAAGTGATCACTCTCCTTACAATGTGTATGATAATCAAGGTGGGCCATTTCCAGCACAAATCCAGGGTTTAACAAGAACGTCTGAGGAAGGGGCGGGGGTGTAGGTAGGAAAAAACAAGGGGAAATAGGTTATCTTGCATAATGACTTAGCCACTCCCAGTCTCTATTCAAGCCTAAGTTAATTGTATCCAATTTGCAAATGAATTCCAATTCAACAGTCTCTCGCTGGAGTCTGGTTTTGAAGTTTTTCCGTTGTAATATCGCAACTTTCATGTCTGTAATCGCGTGACCAGAGAGATTGAAGTGTTCTCCGACTGGTTTATGAATGTTATAATTCTTGACATCTGATTTGTGTCCATTTATTCTTTTACGTAGAGACTGTCCAGTTTGACTAATGTACATGGCAGAGGGGCATTGCTGGCACATGATGGCATATATCACATTGGTAGATGTGCAGGTGAACGAGCCTCTGATAGTGTGGCTGATGTTATTAGGCCCTGTGGTGGTGTCCCCTGAATACATAACACCCATTTTTTCATGGTTTGTATGTATAAGAACATCTTCTGCATTTTCCACAGAATGCATCCAATGAAGTGAGCTGTAGCTCATGAAAGCTTATGCTCAAATAAATTGGTTAGTCTCTAAGGTGCCACAAGTACTCCTTTTCTTTTTGCGAATACAGACTAACACGGCTGTTACTCTGAAACCTGTCATTCACAAATTGTTTTTAAGTTTTTTCACTCTCCTTTTTTCCTTTTTGCAATTTGAAAAATTTCAGTGACCTCCAGGAACCTCTTCTTCCCTCAACTTTTGCTCAAAACCAGTTTTGAACAAAGCCTTTTCTGAGGTTCTGAAATGTTCAGGTAAGCAATTGGGTTGTTACACTTCAAGTTTTTGGCCAAGACTGAAATCAGATTCCTGAAATAATAATAATTAGCTCTCATGTAATACTTTTCATATGAAAAATTGCAAAGGGATTTTCAGAGAAAGGCAAGTATCATCTCCATTTTTATAGGTAAGGAAACTATGGCACGGAGAGGATAAATGGTGACACATGAAGTCTAGCCAACAAACTGAAACATCTGAACCTCTGGGCACCAGAAAGTCCTAAGTGATGGAAACTTGAAGATGTGAATGAAAACAATCTTTAAACAAAAAGTAATTGGTAGAATTCCTGATTGCACAAAACAATGTGTGGAGGATAACTGGTAGAAACTAAAATTACCATTGCTGGAAACATCACATGAAGTTCTAGCTGTTCCGAAAAGGACAAGAAGGGAGACTTGGTTGTGAAGTCCTCAAGTTAAAGCATCTGTTGAGAAGAAAAAAGTAACTTTTAAAAAATGGCAGGCTAGTGGCTTGAGCGGTGAGAAGTTGGCATATATGGAGGCAAAAAAAGAGGTCCAAAGGAAGTGTTGCGACAGCTAAAAATCTGGCCTATCATGAGCTCTATAACTGACCAGAAGGATCTGAGGGAAAATGGAAATGAAGCAGGTATGCACTAATGTTGAGATGGTCAAATGGCTGGACACTCCATGATAAGAAACAAAATGAGGCTGGCGAGGGGCCTAATGAGGGTTGCTCCAGTTGAAGATAAGTTGAGAGAGGCTAGGCTACAATGGTATGGACATGTCCAGCCAAGACCCGAGAGTTATATTGGTAGGGTGGCCCCGGTAAGGATAATGGACAGAAGACAACAAAGGGGGAATCAAATAAATATGTGAGGAGCTTAAAGATACCAATTTGCATGATAGCCAGGCATACAATCATGAGTTTTGGAAGAAGACTATAAAAATAGCCAAGCCAGGATGGTGAGGTGGCAAGAAAAAACTAGTAGCAGTTGTAGTAGTCAGGTCAAGGTTACACAGGAGCTGTCTGGAAGACCTGGGAACAGAAGCCTTTTCCATTTGATCACAGAACCTCCCATGGGAAAGTCTGTCCTCATGAAGTTTCCAGCACAAATTTGCAGAGCTGAAGAGGTAAATATAACTGTTGTGTAAGCCTCTGACCAGAGTCCACACTTCACGTCTTTAGAAATGAACCTCTCTCTTGTTACCACCCTGTAGCAGCCTGCCTAGTTTACACACAGCATCGTCCTGCAAGGTGCTCAGCATCTCCTGAGACATGTTAAGCACCCACAGTACAGGAAATAATATCTCAGTGAGAACTGGGGATGCGCCGCACGTGGCAGGAGCAAACCCAAAGTGACAACGTTTGGAATCACTGATATTTACAGCTGGACTGATGATGGTGTAAGAAAGCTTGACCCTCTTAGGCTGTAATGGATAGATAACTACTGTGGCAGCTACCTGTGTCTGAAGTGCCTGTTGTGCTATTAAATGTAGGACTGAGTTCTACGGAGCAACTGAGATCCACTCCCGGGTGGCTTAGCCTTGGCCTGAAGAACTGAGTGGCTGGGTAATGCTTTCCCACTTCACCTTAGAGCATGGTCCCAATGTGCAGCTTTTTAAGCCTCAATTTACCACCTCTCCCTTCTTTTGTTCTCCATTTACATAATTCCATTGCCCCCCTGTCTATGGTATCTGTTTTCACATATTTCTCTACCACTCTTCAGTGCTTTGATTTGTTTTTCATAAAGAGACGGGAAAAGAGGAATAAATAAACAAACAAAACCAAAATCAGAGTCAGCAAGCTCTAATGGGCGTTACTGATTGAGTTGATACAATATCCCCCCTCTTTCACGCTTGCTAAGTAACTGCTTGTATAAAATATTGGTGATTGCTGTAATCTCGGGCGTCTGAGAGCAGCAGTCAGTATGAAAAGCAGCAAAGGATGTGCGGACGAGTCCACAGCATCGACACCGATTTTATTTATTTTTTACATATTGTTTTACTTAAGCCTGTGGACCAAATTCTCTGCTGGTGGGAATCTTCACCATGCCTTTAATGTCAATGAAGCTTTGCCAATTTATGCTGGCAAAGGATGTGGTCTTATGTCCTCAGTTCACATCAGGAAATAGACAATATCTGAGTGGTGATTTTAGAAGCCGTGGACTTGTCTACATTGGGGATTTGCCCTGATTCCAGCTACTGGTGCAGTTGTAATGGTGCAAACTCCTACTGTAGATAGGAAATCCAGTTTTCACTGGTGCAAATAGCCAAGGTAAGATCTGCAGGTGCAAACAGCAGCTTTGCCTGCACTTGGTGCTTACACTCCTGCAACGACATCAGTAGACGGAATCAGTGCAAATCCCCAGTGTACACAAGGCCCCAGTTGATCTATTGGTTGATCATCTGGTCTGCAAGGGAAATTCTTCCTGTGAATCATCAAGTGTTGGCTGAAAGTGGGTGGTCATTTTTATTATTAGAGAAAGGGGTAGTTTTTGCCTCCATCATAGGGTCGTTGTCCTTTAGAGTCCTATCTAGGAAGCTCATTAGTGTTTTCTGTGTTTATTTGCAGCCTGCGTTATTGCTGTACTGTAATTATGTGAGCTTCAACCCAGGATGGGGAATCTTCCATGGACACAAAGCCAGTGTAGCTGTTTCTGTGCCACATGCCCACCCTTGCAGGCAGCATAGATGTTGTGACTAGGAAAAAAGCAGGTATGCACTATTGTGGCTTCTTGGGGCCTTTCACAAATAGAATAAGAACATAAGAACAGCCATACTGGGTCAGACCAGAGGTCCATCTAGCCCAAGAGCCTGTCTTCCAACAGTGGCCAGTGCCACATGCCCCAGAGGGATTGAACAGAACAGGTAATCATCAGGCAAACCATCCCATTGCCCATTCCCAGCTTCGGGCAAACAGAGGCCAGGGACACCATCCCTGCCCAACCTGGCTAATAGCCATTGATGGACCTATCCTCCATGAATTCATCTAGCTCTTTTTGGAACCTTGTTATAGTCTTGGCCTTCACAACCTCCTCTGGCAAGGAGTTCCACAGGTTGACCGTGCATTGTGTGAAAAAATACTTCCTATTGTTTGTTTTAAACCTGATGCCTATTAATTTCATTTGGTGACCCCTAGTTCTTGTGTTATGAGAAGGAGTAAATAACACTTCCTTATTTACTTTCTCCACACCAGTCAATTTTAAAGACCTCTACCATATCCCCCCCTCTTTATCAAACTGAAAAATCCCAGTTTTATTAATCTCTCCTCATCTGGCAACCGTTCCATACCCCTAATCATTTTGTTTCCCTTTTCTGAAACTTTTCCAAGCCCAGTGTATCTTTTTTGAGATGGCACAACCACATCTGTACGCAGTATTCAAGATGTGGGCGTACCATGGCTTTATATAGCGGCAAAGTGATATTTTCTGTCTTATGATCTATCCTTTTCTTAATGATTCCCAACAGTCTGTTGGCTTTTCTGACTGCCGCTGCACACTGAGTGGATGCTGTCAGAGAACTATCCACAATGACTCCAAGATCTCTTTCTTGAGTAGTAACAGCTAATTTAGACCCCATCATTTTATATGTATAGTTGGGATTATGTTTTCCAATGTGCATTACTTTGCATTTATCAACATTGAATTTCATCTGCCATTCTGTTGCCCAGTCACCCAGTTTTGAGAGATCCTTTTGTAGCTCTTCCCAGTCTGCTTCAGACTTAACTATCTTGAGTAGTTTTGTATCATGTGCAAATTTTGCCACCTCACTGTTTACCCCTTTTTCCAGATCATTTATGAATATGTTGAATAGGACTGGGCCCAGTACAGACCTCTGGGGGACATCACTATTTACCTCTCTCCATTCTGAAAACTGACCATTTATTCCTACCCTTTGTTTCCTATCTTTTAACCACACAAAAAAACCCCCAAAAAACACTGTTTCATGTTCTCTGTGTATATAAATCTCCCCACTGTATTTTCCACTGAATGCATCCGATGAAGTGAGCTGTAGCTCATGAAAGCTTATGCTCAAATAAATTTGTTAGTCTCTAAGGTGCCCCAAGTACTCCTTTTCTTTTTGCGGATACAGACTAACACAGCTGCTACTCTGAAACCTGTCATTATGCAAGGCACTGAATTTAGCCGTATGGAATGGAAATCTATCAACTTCATGAAAAAACTTGTACGGATACAGACAGACATCATCTTCCTTTCCAAATGCAAACAGATGGACATCATACCAAAAGGACTGAAGGTAAAAAATCCATTACAATCTACATACCACACAGACTATGCTGACAGCTTGTGCCACACACTCTCTGCGGAACCACCTGAACAACATCCTCTATAGCAAACAGGGAAAGATTAAGAATGAGCTCTCAAAACTGGATACTCTCATAAAAAACCAACCTTCCACAGAAACTTCCTCGTGGCTGGACTTTACAAAAACTAGACAAGCCATTTACAATGCACACTTTGCTTCTCTACAAAAGAAAAAGGACACTAAACTATCTAAACTACTACATGCCACAAGGGGCCACAACAGTGGTTCCCTTAACCTACCCAGCAATATTGTTAATCTATCCAACTATACTCTTAGCCCAGCAGAAGAATCTGGGCTATATCGGGGCCTCTCCTCCTGCCCCTCCACCCCCACGAACATGATACAGTTCTGTGGTGACCTAGAATTCTATTTTTGACGTCTCCGACTCAAGGAATATTTCCAGCACAACTCTGAACAACGTACTAACCCACAGAGACCTTCTTACCAACACTACAAAAAGAAGGATTCTGGGTGGACTCCTCCTGAAGGTCGAAACAGCAGACTGGACTTCTACATAGAGTGCTTCCGCCGATGTGCACGGGCTGAAATTGTGGAAAAGCAGCATCACTTGCCCCACAACCTCAGCCGTGCAGAACACAATGCCATCCACAGCCTCAGAAACAACTCTGACATCATAATCAAAAAGGCTGACAAAGGCGGTGCTGTCGTCATCATGAATAGGTCGGAATATGAAAAAGAGGCTGCTAGGCAGCTCTCCAACACCACTTTCTACAAGCCATTATCCGCTGATCCCACTGAGGGTTACCAAAAGAAACTACACCATTTGCTCAAGAAACTCCCTGAAAAAGCACAAGAACAAATCCGCACAAATAAATCCCAAGAACCCCGACCAGGGGTATTCTGTTACCCAAGATCCATAAACCTGGAAATCCTGGACACCCCATCATCTCAGGCATTGGCACCCTGACAACAGGATTGTCTGGCTATGTAGACTCCCTCCTCAGGCCCTACGCTACCAGCACTCCCAGCTATCTTCGAGACACCACTGACTTCCTGAGGAAACTACAATCTATCGGTGATCTTCCTGAAAACACCATCCTGGCCACTATGGATGCAGAAGCCCTCTACACCAACATTCCACACAAAGATGGACTACAAGCCGTCAAGAACACTATCCCCGATAATGTTACAGCAAACCTGGTGGCTGAACTTTGTGACTTTGTCCTCACCCATAACTATTTCACATTTGGGGACAGTGTATACCTTCACATCAGCGGCACTGCTATGGGTACCCGCATGGCCCCACACTATGCCAACATTTTTATGGCTGACTTAGAACAACGCTTCCTCAGCTCTCGTCCCCTAATGCCCCACCCTACTTGAGCTACGTTGATGACATCTTCATCATCTGGCCCCATGGAAAAGAAGCCCTTGAGGAATTCCACCATGATTTCAACAATTTCCATCCCATCATCAACCTCAGCCTGGACCAGTCCACACAAGAGATCCACTTCCTGGACACTAAGGTGCTAATAAGCGATGGTCACATAAACACCACCCTATACAGGAAACCAACTGACCGCTATGCCTATCTACATGCCTCCAGCTTTCATCCAGACCACACCACACGATCCATTATCTACAGCCAAGCTCTACGATACAACCGCATTTGCTCCAACCCCTCAGACAGAGACAAACACCTACAAGATCTCTATCAAGCATTCTTACAACTACAGTTCCCACCTGCTGAAGTGAAGAAACAGATTGACAGAGCCAGAAGAGTACCCAGAAGTCACCTACTACAGGACAGGCCCAACAAAGAAAATAACAGAACGCCACTAGCCATCACCTTCAGCCCCCAACTAAAACCTCTCCAACGAAACATCAAGGATCTACAACCTATCCTGAAAGATGACCCATTAGTCTCACAGATCTTGGGAGACAGGCCAGTCCTTGCCTACAGACAGCCCCCTAACCTGAAGCAAATACTCATCAGCAACCACACACCACACAACAGAACCACTAACCCAGGCACCTATCCTTGCAACAAAGCCCGTTGCCAACTGTGCCCACATATCTATTCAGGGGACACCATCATAGGGCCTAATAACATCAGCCACACTATCAGAGGCTCGTTCACCTGCACATCTACCAGTGTGATATATGCCATCATCTGCCAGCAATGCCCCTCTGCCGTGTACATTGGCCAAACTGGACAGAGTCTACGTAAAAGAATAAATGGACACAAATCAGATGTCAAGAATTATAACATTCAAAAACCAGTCAGAGAACACTTCAATCTCTTTGGTCACTCGATTACAGACCTAAAAGTGGCAATTCTTCACCAAAAAAACTTCAAAAACAGACTCCAACGAGAGACTGTTGAATTGGAATTAATTTGCAAACTGGATACAATTAACCTAGGCTTGAATAAGGTGGGAGTGGATGTGTCATTACACAAAGTAAAACTATTTCCCCATGTTTATTTCTTCCCCCCACCTCCTCCCCGCCACTGTTCCTCAGAGGTTCTTGTCAACTGCTGGAAATGGCCCACTTTGATTATCATTACAAAAGGTTTCCTCCCCGCCCCCAGCTCTCCTGCTGGCAATAGCTCACCTTATCTGATCACTGTCCTTACAGTATGGTAACACCCATTGTTTCATGTTCTCTGTGTATATAAATCTCCCCACTGTATTTTCCACTGAATGCATCCAATGAAGTGAGCTGTAGCTCATGAAAGCTTATGCTCAATAAATTGGTTAGTCTCTAAGGTGCCACAAGTACTCCTTTTCTTTTTGCAGATACAGACTAACATGGCTGCTACTCTGAAACCTATCTTTTAACCAGTTACTGATCCATGAGAGGACCTTCCCTCTTATCCCATGACAGCTTATACTTATGCTACTTTATAGCATACTTAAACTACTTTAATTTAAGATGAGGCACCTTCCCAGTGTGCAGCCTAGTATCAGGGACACACCCTGGTCCTCCTCCGAGCTGTGCTGTGTGTTCCCAAGCTGCAGCAGGGAATCTGGGTGTACAGAACACTGTAATGCATGAAAAGGAACTTGCATCTATAATACTCTTCTTCCAGCATGCTTTTTAGTTTTCTGCCTTTTAATTGGGCTTCCTAATATATCTATTCTTGTCCTCCCCAGACTGATTAATCAAGTGCATCATCAGGAAACTGAAATTCTACCATAAAACGATTGCTAATGTGCAAGGGGGGATTATTAAATTGCAGCTTTATTGCAAGAAATTAACAAAGATCAGGGATGAATGATGTTCGTGCTGGAGCCTAGTAGCAACAGGCTCATCTGATTAACCAAGTGACAGTTTTATGTTGTGAAGAAGCAAAAGGACTTGACAAGACTCACAGTTTTGCTCATTGACTCTAACAGTTGGAATGAGGTTTCCTAACATTCTCTCAAAGTTTGTCATGAATATATCGTCCTTGTCACAATCTCTTTTGAATGGATTCTCAGATAGGAAAGAGTAGCAGTGAGGTAAGTGGCATCTAAGCCACTGGGAATCAGAATGGGAGTTGGTGAGAGTTCCTGGGAGCGTCCCTCTCCATAGTTCTCTGACTTGACACAGATCAGGTTTCAGTCACATGGAATTAGGGTTGCTTTTATTTTCTTGTCATAGCCCAAGTAGCATGCGGGGAAAATTTGATGCCTCTTCAAAAAAAGGAAATAAATCATTGGTTTTGTTGCATTAGGGGTTGAGTTGCAGAGTATGATATTATGACGGTTCAGAAGAAAGTCTTCGCTCCTTTATACAGTGGGTCTGATGTGGCTCTCAGTTATAAGGGTTTTACACCGATGTCACTACAAAGAGTTGAATGAAGTTATTGCTGATTTACACTGGTGTACATGTGATCAGACTGAGAAGTGAACGCTACTTTGAAAAAACAATCTCTCACACATAGAACAAAACCCCCAGTTCACCTCAACCTTCCAGAAGGATTTTCAAATTTGAACTCAGGCTGGTATTTCCGCAGTTCATTCTGTTTAGTTAGTGTGCTGAACCAAAACCCGGGATTTCACAGTGTGGTTCAAACTTCAGATCTGGTTTGGAATCCTAGTTCATGGATCTGAACAATAACCGGGTATTGAGGATGTAATATTCCTGATGATTTCCAGCAACAATAGATGACTCTATTGCCTCTGGCAAACTGCTCAAGAAAGTGAGAGGCATATTTAATACATTTGCTTGGTCTAGTACACTGAGTATAAGACTACAAGTTGGAAGATCTAATCCTTCCAATTGACTCATGGGAACATAGGAATTGCCATGCTGAGTCACATCTGACATCCATTTGCCCAGTATCCCGTTTCAGACAGGACTCATTATCAAACGCCTCAGAGAGAGGTGTCGGTCAGGTCACCTTTCTGTGCTTCATTTTCCCCCTCTGTAACATTCCCCCTCTGTAAGGGATAAAGATATTTTGTTCCCAGTGATGTAAAGCTCTGTGAGCTTTATGGATGGAAAATGCTATATAAACACCATGTATTATAGTCTAAATGTCTTATTCATTCTTTTATGTTAGATACTTATCTCAGTTTGTGTCGCCCAACTTAGTGGAGCCCCATTGTATTTTCCATTCAAGGCTCCATTTCTTCTTATAAGCCTCATTTATTCCCTGTGGACAAAGATCCTCCTCTGCCTTGGTGGGTCCTGCATTTATTGGCGGATTTGCTTGCCTCAGAAATTCACGGCCGCCCTCAGTTTGGCCACTTTTGCTAGTGGCTCAAACCGTCCATTCTCTCAGCTAACCTCATCACTGGCCAGCATGGGGAAAGGGAGGAGAACAATCCCCGCAGTCTCTGCTGACCCACCTAGTGGGTCAGGAGATAGGCCAGGGACCTTCCTCTCTGGTGGGACCCACAGTCCAGGTCACCTCCTTTTGTCTCAAATAGGAAGTTGAGGGGGATGGGGGGAACCCAGGCCTGCCCTCTACTCCGGGTTCCAGCCCAGGGCCCTGTGGGTTGCAGCTGTCTACAGTGTCTCTTGTAACAGCTGCGTGACAGCTACAACTCCCTGGGCTACTTCTCCATGGCCTCCTCCCAACACCTTCTTTACCGTCGTCGCAGGATCCTCCTCCTGAAGCCTGATCATGCTTGTACTTCTCAGTCCTCCAGCAGCACGCCTTCTCACTCCCTGCTCACCCTCCCCTAACTGAAGGGAGGTCCTTTTTAAACCAGGTGTCCTGATTAGTCTGCCTGCCATATTTGATTCTGGTATGTTCTTAATTGGCTCCAGGTGTCTTAATTAGCTTGCCTATCTTAATTAGTTCTAGCAAGTTCTTGATTGCTCTAGTGCAGCCCCTGCTCTGGTCACTCAGGGAACAGAAAACTATTCATCCAGTGGCCAGTATATTTGCCTTTGTGGAAGTATAACATTGTATAAGGGGACATGCTGGATACATTGTATATGAGAGGGCATGCCAAAACATGTTACAAAGTATCTGAGGGCTGTAGCTCACGAAAGCTTATGCTCTAATAAATTGGTTAGTCTCTAAGGTGCCACAAGTCCTCCTTTTCTTTTTACCTAGGGACAGTTAGCTTTTGAATGGAGAAGCAATTAAGATAGAGCCAGCACGTCTAAGAAGCAGGGATCAGAATGGAAGGTGTGAAGGGCAATTAGTTAAGTTAACTGGAAGCTGTTAAAGGAGATTGTTAAGGGTGGCAGGTAATTGAAGATACGTGACTGGTCTCAGGGATCTCGAAGGGTAGTGACTAAAATCTTTTTCTTCTTTTGTCTGTAACTTCTCTGTAACTTGTTCTCCAAAAACTGTATAAATTAAAAGACACAAGCCTCACGCGGGGGGGCTCACTTCTAAATGTATTAGCAGAGCAGCTTTGCTAATAAAACAGAGTGGTCTGATAAATTGTGAGTCTGAGTCAAACTTTGACAATTTGGAGGTCCCACCGAGATGGCAAGCGGCTTCACTGAGGCTGTGTGATCCCTGACTGCCTTGCAGGAGGATCGTGGCAGCCGGCCCCTGGACGCTTAGTCAAAGTGATCCTCCACAACACAGAAAGGTACACAGCAGCAGTGCAGTCTACGCCATTGAACTTGTTGGTTCCCACTCTGTTCGGGTAGGGGTCTTTGGATCCAGCTTCTGGAATCAGACGTCTCAGGTAATTATTATTTTTGTGCTTTAACCGGTTTGAGGACTGTCTTATCTTTGTGTCTATCCGTCTTCCCCGTGGTGTGTGTGTGAATCTGGGAGCCATCTCTGTCCGGAGACTGGCTGACCAAGGGGTCCCCGTCCCCACGGTCTGAATAAGTGGAATCTGCACAGCTGCAGCAGCACCACGCCTTGGGTATAACCCCTGGTGTGAAAGCAAGGGCAGTTGAGGCAGTAGCCTGTGGGCTCCTTTCTGTGTGTTGCACCGGGTACCGCTCTGCTGAGCCCGAATTTCCTTCTTGTGTGAGTGCTGTGTGAAGTCCTCCTGGATGGGTAATCAGAAGTCTAAGGTAGAACAGTTCCCTAAGGGAACTCCAGCTTATTTTATGTATTTTAGGAGGGGTCCGGACTCTTGTAGGTTTCTTGAAAAATGGTCCAAATTAGCTCTAGAGAACCCCAAATTACAGTGGCCACTGTTAGGTTCTTGGGACAAGGATCGAGTGGATGCTTTAAAAAGCAAACTCACCTCCCAAAAACCAAATTGGAGAGAGGAGAAGTAGACTGCTTCATGCAGTGGTGGGAAGAGGCAAATCATAGATGGACTGAGTCAAAACTCACCTCTCTTAAAAATTCTATCAAAAAACTAACAGTTCAATTGGATGCAGTCTCTCCCACCACTAGTCCGAGCGCTCTCCTTTGCCCAGTCCTGTGCAATGATCCGGATCAAACCCGACCCCGACCATACTCCTGCGCAAATAAGAAATCAGAAAAGGAAAAATCGTCAGTGACTACAGATAATGAAAGTGAAGAAGATACCCTCATTGGCCTCGCAGCTCTTCAAAATATTATGAAGAAGAAATCCAAACCAGACTGCAAAGATTCTCTTGACATCTGTTCTTGGAAAAGAGAACTTGATGGGAGGTTAATGAGAGACTCTGATCAAACTGTTGTGGCACCCTTACGAGTCCTTAAGATGGGAGAAAGTGAGTCCATATGGGATTATAAACCCTGGACTCGTACGGAACTTTTATCTATAGTTAAAAGTTTTCCCAAACCAGAGGAAAACTCTGTCAAATTTGCTGAGGAGTTTCTGTTAATCTGTGAAACCTATGAACCCTCTGAGACAGATCTCCTCCAAATGTGTAAATTGTTAGCTCCTGCCAGTTATTATGAAAAATGGTTGGCTGCCGCAGACTGGCCAGCTGAAGCATGCCACTCAACCATAAAAAGTACTGGCCCAGATTTGGCATACAGAGACCGGTGTATGGCTCTTTGGAAGCACCTGCATCAAGCCATTCCCAAAGTGTGGTCTCCTAAAACAAACTGGACAGCAATACGTTGCTGTAAGCAAGGGCAAGGAGAAAGCCCAAGCGACTATAGGTCCCGGCTAACTGATATTTTCCTACAACATTCAGGAATACAAGAGCCCGATGTAAATGGGCAGGGGGCCTTGGCACATGCATTTGTTGATGGTCTTCTCCCTGCCACAGGCAGCATGTTAAAACGAATAAGTGTGGGATGGGAGACTGAAACCATGGACAAATTGCTGGCAGTAGCAGAGCATTGCCACCGCACTTTAAAAGGAAAGGAGGAACAGTCCTCCCAAAAGTTAATGGCTCTGCAGATACAGCATTATTCAGGACTAAGCAGACCACACCGGGGACAGGGACGGGGTTGCGGAAGGGGGCGGGGGGCTGGATTAACTGGGGTTTGTAACTACTGTAAACAGCCTGGACACTGGAAAAAAGAGTGTCCTAGACGACCTAATAATTGTATGGGAAATCAAGTGAACCCCCCGCTGGTTCCTCCAGCTGATCCCCAACCCTATTTTTCACCCCAACAATGACGGGATGCTGGGGAACCTCAGAAAGTTTTAGCTCCCTTATTACCTCTGTCCCCTACCGGAGAATGTGTCCTGACTGTAAATGATCTCTCTCTCCCTTTCCTTGTTGATATTGGAGCTTCTCTTTCTACAATCCACACCACTGACTTGCCTGAGGTTCCCCGATCTGGAAAATCTGTGTCTGCTGTTGGCATTACGGGGATCCCTACCTCTTTTCCCCTCTCAAAACCTTTGTCTGTTCAGGTCGGTCCCCTCTCTGAGGAGCATGCATTCCTCCTCTCTGATTCCACCCCTGCAACGGGACGGGACTATGCTATGCAAACTTGGCTGTTCTATTTACTGCTCCCCAGATGGTGTCTATCTGCAAATCCCTCAGTCTTCCTTATGTGATTCTGTAGCCACCTTGCTGTCTGAAACTTCCCTCTCCACTCCAGTCCCTTGCTGTCCCTTAACTCTGTCCCTAGAGCACCTAATCTCTCAGGTTCCTTCCTCCCTATGGCCATCTCACCCATCTGAAGTGGGGCGATTAAATACTGACCTAGTTTGGATTACTGTAGACAATTCCAAACCTCTGCCTCGCCTGTCTCAAGTATCCTTTGAATCCTGAGGCAGAGACTGGGATTGCTCCAGTTATATCTGCATTAAAAGAACAAGGAATTATTGTCCCTTTTTCCAGCCCCTGTAACACCCCTATCCTCCCAGTTCAAAAGGCTGATGGCAAATCATGGCGATTTGTTCAAGACCTTCGAGCTATTAACCGTATTGTCATACCTTCTTTTCCAGTGGTTCCTAACCCTGCTACAATACTAGCGTCTCTTCCTCCAAATGCAACCCACTTTACTGTTGTAGATTTGTGCTCCGCTTTCTTCTCTGTCCCAGTTCACTCTGAATCCCAGTATCTCTTTGCCTTCTCCTACAAGGGTCAGCAATATACATGGACTACCCTTCCCCAGGGGTATACAGAGAGTCCATCCTATTTTTCTCAAGCCCTAGCCAGGGATCTCGCTGATCTGGTTTTCCCATCAGGATCCACACTGATCCAATATGTGGACGACTTACTCCTGTGCTCCCCCTCTCTGTCTGCCTCAGAAACTGATTCACTAACACTTCTCACAGCTTTAGCGAACAAGGGTCATGAGGCTTCTCGCACAAAATTGCAGCTCTGCCAAACCTCTGTCACATACCTAGGCTTCCTTCTCTCCCAGGGCTCCCGTACACTCTATCCAGCCCGGGTACAAGCCATCCTTAGCTTTCCCCAGCCTTGCTCTCCACGCCAGGTCAGAAAATTCTTAGGCATGACAGGGTTCTGTAGGCAATGGATTCCCCAATATGCTTCTCTGGCTAAACCACTCCAAGAACTCACTCGATCCTCTGTACCTAACCCCATGCCATGGCCACTTGAAGCAAATGCTGCTTTCATCTCCCTTAAGCAGAATTTAGCCTCTGCCCCTGCCTTAGGGTTACCTAACTATGACAAGCCTTTTACCCTTTTCTGTCATGAACAATCTGCTTGTGCCCTCGGGGTTCTTACTCAGGAGCACGGTGACAGAAATCGCCCGGTGGCTTATTTTTCTGCAACCATGGACCCTGTAGCCCAGGGTTTACCCCCTTGCCTACATGCTGTAGCTGCTGCAGCGCGCCTGGTCGAGATGTCTGAGTCCCTTGTCCTCCGCTCTCCTCTCACTCTCCTGGTTCCCCATTCTGTGGAAACTCTCCTTCTGCAACACAACACGGCTCACCTCTCCTCTGCTCACCTCACTAGGTATGAACTTTTGCTGCTTTCAGCCTCACATATCACTATTAAGTGCTGCTCCAGGTTAAACCCTGCTACCCTCCTTCCTTTACCTAGTGATGGTGAACCCCATGACTGCCTTGCAACTGTCTCCGCTATCACTGTCCCGCACCCCGACCTTTCAGATGTACCTCTCCCTAACTCTGACCTGGTATTATTCACTGATGGGTCCTGTTATAGAAATGACCAAGGCCACCTTCTTGCAGGGTACGCTGTGGTTTCTCTCTCTGAGACCATAGAAGCTGCGTCCTTACCCTCTGTGACCTCTGCCCAGGTGGCTGACCTGATTGCTCTAACCCGTGCCTGCTTTCTAGCCGAGGGGCTCTCTGCCACTATTTTTACTGATTCTCGGTATGCCTTTGGGGTTGTGCATGACTTTGGCACCCTCTGGCAGCCTCGAGGTTTTCTTACCTCTGCTGGTACCTGTATCAAGAATGGCCCCTACACTGCCGCCCTCCTGTATGCAGTTTTACTACTGTCTGCCTTGGCAATTGTTAAGTGTACTGGCCACTCAGCGGCAGACACCGAGGTGGCAAAAGGTAATGCACTTGCTGATGCTGCTGCAAAACATGCCTCCACTATAAAACCTTCACCAGAAGAGTTTCTTGGTCCCCTCTCTGACTCTGTAACGCCACCATCCCTGTCTCATCTCGCTCAGCTCCAGGATTCTGCCCCAGAAACAGAGAAAGAATAGTAACTATGGCAGGCGACCAGCTTGGCTTAATGGTGAAATCCTAGCGGATCTTAAACATAAAAAAAAAAGCTTACAAGAAGTGGAAGGTTGGACATATGACCAGGGAAGAGTATAAAAATATTGCTCGGGCATGTAGGAATGATATCAGGAGGGCCAAATCGCACCTGGAGCTGCAGCTAGCAAGAGATGTCAAGAGTAACAAGAAGGGTTTTTTCAGGTATGTTGGCAACAAGAAAAAAGCCAAGGAAAGTGTGGGCCCCTTACTGAATGAGGGAGGCAACCTAGTGACAGAGGATGTGGAAAAAGCTAATGTACTCAATGCTTTTTTTGCCTCTGTTTTCACTAACAAGGTCAGCTCCCAGACTGCTGCGCTGGGCATCACAACATGGGGAAGAGATGGCCAGCCCTCTGTGGAGATAGAGGTGGTTAAGGATTATTTAGAAAAGCTGGACGTGCACAAGTCCATGGGGCCGGACGAGTTGCATCCGAGAGTGCTGAAGGAATTGGTGGCTGTGATTGCAGAGCCATTGGCCATTATCTTTGAAAACTCGTGGCGAACCGGGGAAGTCCCGGATGACTGGAAAAAGGCTAATGTAGTGCCCATCTTTAAAAAAGGGAAGAAGGAGGATCCAGGGAACTACAGGCCAGTCAGCCTCACCTCAGTCCCTGGAAAAATCATGGAGCAGGTCCTCAAAGAATCAATCCTGAAGCACTGGCATGAGAGGAAAGTGATCAGGAACAGCCAGCATGGATTCACCAAGGGAAGGTCATGCCTGACTAATCTAATCGCCTTTTATGATGAGATTACGGGTTCTGTGGATGAAGGGAAAGCAGTGGATGTATTGTTTCTTGACTTTAGCAAAGCTTTTGACACGGTCTCCCACAGTATTCTTGTCAGCAAGTTAAGGAAGTATGGGCTGGATGAATGCACTATAAGGTGGGTAGAAAGCTGGCTAGATTGTCGGGCTCAACGGGTAGTGATCAATGGCTCCATGTCTAGTTGGCAGCCGGTATCAAGTGGAGTGCCCCAAGGGTCGGTCCTGGGGCCGGTTTTGTTCAATATCTTCATAAATGATCTGGAGGATGGTGTGGATTGCACTCTCAGCAAATTTGCGGATGATACTAAACTGGGAGGAGTGGTAGATACGCTGGAGGGGAGGGATAGGATACAGAAGGACCTAGACAAATTGGAGGATTGGGCCAAAAGAAATCTGATGAGGTTCAATAAGGATAAGTGCAGGGTCCTGCACTTAGGATGGAAGAATCCAATGCACCGCTACAGACTAGGGACCGAATGGCGAGGCAGCAGTTCTGCGGAAAAGGACCTAGGGGTGACAGTGGACGAGAAGCTGGATATAAGTCAGCAGTGTGCCCTTGTTGCCAAGAAGGCCAATGGCATTTTGGGATGTATAAGTAGGGGCATAGCGAGCAGATCGAGGGACGTGATCGTTCCCCTCTATTCGACATTGGTGAGGCCTCATCTGGAGTACTGTGTCCAGTTTTGGGCCCCACACTTCAAGAAGGATGTGGATAAATTGGAGAGAGTCCAGCGAAGGGCAGCAAAAATGATTAGGGGTCTGGAATACAGGACTTATGAGGAGAGGCTGAGGGAACTGGGATTGTTTAGTCTGCAGAAGAGAAGAATGAGGGGGGATTTGATAGCTGCTTTCAACTACCTGAAAGGGGGTTCCAAAGAGGATGGCTCTAGACTGTTCTCAATGGTAGCAGATGACAGAACGAGGAGTAATGGTCTCAAGTTGCAGTGGGGGAGGTTTAGATTGGATTTTAGGAAAAACTTTTTCACTAAGAGGGTGGTGAAACACTGGAATGCGTTACCTAGGGAGGTGGTAGAATCTCCTTCCTTAGAGGTTTTTAAGGTCAAGCTTGACAAAGCCCTGGCTGGAATGATTTAACTGGGAATTGGTCCTGCTTCAAGCAGGGGGTTGGACTAGATGACCTTCTGGGGTCCCTTCCAACCTTGATATTCTATGATTCTATGAAAGACTCCTGGAGTGCTTTGGGTTGCTCTTTGCATTCTGATTCCCTTTGGCGATCACCCACCGGTACCTTTGTAGCCCCCCTCTCACTCTACCTGTCTCTAGCCGCCCTGCTACGTGGTGTTTCGCATGTCGGCAAGGAGGGGATGGTCTCTGCTATGAGTAAGGCGGGGTGGTGGGCTCCCCATTTCAGCTCCTTTGCAACCCACCACTGTGCCGCTTGTGTTACTTGTCAAAGCCACAATGTAGGCAAATCTGTAAAAGTAACACAAGGGTTCCGGGGTTTGCCTCAAGCACCTTTCCTACACTGGCAACTTGATTTTGTACAAATGCCAAAGTGTCAGAAATATGAATTCATTTTAGTTATAATATGTCTGTTTTCGGGTTGGATTGAAGCCTTTCCCTGTCGCAAAGCTGATTCATTGTCCGTTGCAAAATGTCTGTTAAACCACATTATCCCTACCAAGGGAATTCCTGCCACTTTGTCTAATGACCGGGGAACACATTTTACTGGAAAAATTGTTCATCATCTAAACCAGGTATTACATGTCACCCACCTGTTGCACTGCCCTTACCATCCACAGAGTGCAGGGGCAGTTGAAAGGCGAAATGGTGTGCTTAAAAATAAGCTGGCAAAAATCTGTAGTTCCACAGGGTTAAACTGGCCAGCTGCTTTACCACTGGCCCTTATGGAAATTCAGTCATCCCCATCCCAGAGACACAAACTGAGTCCATTTGAAATCATCATGGGACGCCCTATGCGAACAATGGCTACTATTACCCCAGCCCCAGACCTAAACCTAACTCACAGCATGCTCCTCCAGTACTGCAAAGGGTTAATGCAAGCGGTGAGCTCCTTCCATTCGCAGGTGCGAGCAGCTTGGCCGAGGGAACCCACCTCTGCTGCCTGTCACACTCTTGAGCCTGGTGATTGGGTCTACCTGCGGCACCGCCTTCGGAAGCACGCCTTGGAACCCAGGTGGAAG
The DNA here is from genome assembly GCF_965140295.1 of Lepidochelys olivacea. Classification (NCBI taxonomy): domain Eukaryota; kingdom Metazoa; phylum Chordata; order Testudines; family Cheloniidae; genus Lepidochelys; species Lepidochelys olivacea. The sequence continues at coordinate 3,313,648 of NC_140436.1, read as the reverse complement.
GGTCCATACCAGGTACTGCTCACCACCCAGACAGCAGTGAAATTATCCGGCATCGCTGCATGGATCCACGCCTCACAGTGTAAGCCAGCGCCACCTCAAGGGGACCAAGCACCTCTGCAAGACCACGCCGAACCAGCTTCAACCCCAGAAGACAAAGAGGAACAGCCTGCAATACCTTACAATCTGCGCTCTCGTAAGGGTTGCCAGAAGCAGAGGGTAAGCAGACAGCAGGACCCAACAAACAAGAAGCAGTAGTGAGCCTAGCATGTAAAACCATGTAGATGTAAAACCATGACTGCGGTTCCCTCGAAAGGGGTTGTCGGAACCAGAAAGGGTCCTGCTTCCAACATGTGTCCTTTGAGAAGCTTAATCCTCAGCTCCTGTGTCCTGAGGGTCTGGGGAATCCAGAGCGACAGTGACAATTCTTTCATCCAACAACAGGTGCAGATAGCCCAGATCCTGAATATTTCTAATTGCTGGGTCTGCAGCCACATCCCAGCTCACTCACAAGCTAGTATCCCCACCATGGCAATCCCTTTGAATTCCTCAGAGCTTGCTGGAGAACCCTATCCACTTAAAAGGACATGGAAGGAAAATGACACTTGGGGGCTGGGAAAAACATATGTTCCTAAACTTATAAGTGTGGTGAAAGGAAAGGGCCACTGGTGCTGGGAGTGTAATGGGACAGGGCTGAATCTAGGGAGGAGCAGCTGTCTCCAATACATCGTGTCCCATGGTGTATGGGACTATTCAAACAAGGTTGGAGAATGGCGAACTGGGTATGGAAGGATAAACTTCCTCTCAACCTGGGATCAAACCAAAGATTCAATCTCTTGCTCCCCCTACAGCCTCCCTGAGAAAAACAGCACCATCTACAAATGTCATGTGAATGCTACCTCTTCTCCCAGTGAAAATCATCCTGTGCCCTTTGGGGGATACTGTTCCTCCTTCGTAAATTCTTACATGTCAAAGGGTTGCAGTCAACCCTTCCCAGCTTTAATGGGACATCATTGGGTTTGTGGGGAAAATGCTTACACTGTGTTACCAGCAAATTGGTCAGGTATCTGTTATCCTGCTCAGCTTTTCCCACAATTCCGGGTGCTTCAATCCCTCCCACGAAATCACCTCCGTAATTTCAGGCGAAAAAGGAGGGACTTGCCAGATGCTAAATGGTATGTGGATAACCTAAGCCCCCTAACTTGCGAAGAAGCTGTTGGCATTTCTTTAGTCCCAGTAGGGGGGGTAATCCACCATGCAAAAAGGCTTTTAAGGTTACAAGTGGTGGTTGAGATCATGGCCAATGAAACAGGAGAGAGCTTAAAAGCTCTAGCCAAAGAAGCAGGAGCGGTCCGACAAGTGGCCCTCCAAAACCGTCAGGCATTAGATATAATACTGGCAGCCAAAGGAGGGACCTGTGCTCTAATTGGAACAGAATGCTGTGTATACATACCTGATAATACTAATGAGGTAATAAATCGTGCTAGCCATCTGGAGCAAATTGCATACCTTCCCCACGAAGAACCAAGTTCCTTGTGGAAATGGATAAGTAACTTATTCAATTTCTCTAGTCTGGGAAACTGGTTGTTTCAAGGAATCTTGACTATCCTATTTGGAATTCTAATAATCTTTGTGTGTTTTCAATTGATTTCTTGTTGTATCCAAAACTGCACAAGACACACCATCCATCAGGTTACCCCTAACCAGAGTGCTAATCTAATGTTGTTAAATGTCACCAGTGAAAGTAATGAAAAAGAACGATTGATGTATGGAATCCAGTAAGTCATTGGTCATGGGCGTAGCCTTGACCAAAACGGGGGATTGTGGAAGTATAACATTGTATAAGGGGACATGCCGGATACATTGTATATGAGAGGGCACGCCAAAACATGTTACAAAGTATCTGAGGGAGCACACGTAGGGACAGTTAGCTTTTGAATGGAGAAGCAATTAAGATAGAGCCAGCACATCTAAGAAGCAGGCATCAGAATGGAAGGTGTGAGGGGCAATTAGTTAAGTTAACTAGAAGCTGTTAAAGGAGATTGTTAAGGGTGGCAGGTAATTGAAGATACTTGACTGGTCTCAGGGATCTCGAAGGGTGGTGACTAAAATCTTTTTCTTCTTTTGTCTGTAACTTCTCTGTAACTTGTTGTCATAAATATAAAGGGAAGGGTAAACCCCTTTGAAATCCCTCCTGGCCAGGGGAAAGCTCCTCTCACCTGTAAAGGGTTAAGAAGCTAAAGGTAACCTCGCTGGCACCTGACCAAAATGACCAATGAGGAGACAAGATACTTTCAAAAGCTGGGAGGAGGGAGAGGAACAAAGGGTCTGTCTGTAGTCGTCTTGGCCGGGGACAGAACAGGAATGGAGTCTTAGAACTTTTAGTAAGTAATCTAGCTAGGTATGTGTTAGATTATGATTTCTTTAAATGGCTGAGAAAAGAATTGTGCTGAATAGAATAACTATTTCTGTCTGTGTATCTTTTTTGTAACTTAAGGTTTTGCCTAGAGGGGTTCTCTATGTTTTTGAATCTAATTACCCTGTAAGATATATACCATCCTGATTTTACAGGGGGGATTTCTTTATTTCTATTTACTTCTATTTTTTATTAAAAGTCTTCTTGTAAAACACTGAATGCTTTTTCATTGTTCTCAGATCCAAGGGTTTGGGTTTGTGGTCACCTATGCAAATTGGTGAGGCTTTTTATCCAACATTTCCCAGGAAAGGGGGGGGTGCAAGTGTTGGGAGGATTGTTCATTGTTCTTAAGATCCAAGGGTCTGGGTCTGTAGTCACCTAGGCAAATTGGTGAGGCTTTTTACCAAACCTTGTCAAGGAAGTGGGGTGCAAGGTTTTGGGAAGTATTTTGGGGGGAAGGACGCGTCCAAACAGCTCTTCCCCAGTAACCAGTATTAGTTTGGTGGTGGTAGCGGCCATTCCAAGGATAACGGGGGTAATATTTTGTACCTTGGGGAAGTTTTGACCTAAGCTGGTAAAGATAAGCTTAGGAGGTTTTTCATGCAGGTCCCCACATCTGTACCCTAGAGTTCAGAGTGGGGGAGGAACCGTGACATGGTGGCACAGTGGTGGGATTAACCTGAAATCATTTTGAGATCCAGTTGAGATTTTTTGAACTAGAAATACAGATTTTAAAAAGGAATTTTTAGGAAGTCCAGAAGGCAGCTTTGAAACTGAAAGCAGCTTGGTTTCTCTCTGCTTTGTGGCCAAGCAGAGACAAAAGGGGATTATCTTGTGAATTGCAGGTTTTCTTTGCCTGGAGGCAGGGTACTTAACTCCTGCAGGGAAATTCACAGTCTTCCAACCCAGAGGTTTTTTTTTTTTTTCTTTTCTTCCTAAAAGTAAATAGGTGGTGTGTGCTCTACCCATTTGCCTGGAGACAAAAGTGGCAGGGTTTTTTTTAGGATTTTGATTTTTTTTTTTGTTTGTTTTACAAGGAGCACAGGTTTGAAAAGAAATTTTTTTCTTCTTTGGGCTGGGTAAGCAGGTTTCCAAGTAGGTGGAGGGTTTTTGCTTTAATTTGGGCCCAGAGCAGAGACAAGGGAATTGTCTTTTTCTGTAGGCTGACAATCACTATCAGAGAATAGGTATTCTATTCCAGCACAGCAAAATTTTACAGCCAAGTTTTGTTTGTTTATTTCTAAACCTCGGGTGTAAAGTTAGTTAAAAACAGAGAGGTTAGAATGGCCAAATCCTCAGCTCGACTACACCTGGAATTAGCCAAATTTCAGGCTGAGGAAAAACAAAGGGAACATGAAAGACAGATAGAACTCATGCAGCTGAAGAAGGAACAAGAAAGGGAGGCAGAACAACACCAAGAGGCTGCCCACAAGAGGGAAATGGAGGCAAGGAAGCATGTGGAGGAGGAGAGGGAAAAAGAGAGGAAGCATGTGGAGGAGGAGAAGGAAAAAGAGAGGAAGCATGTGGAGGAGATGGAGAGGATAAAGGCCCAGCAGAATATACCAACAAACCCTAGCAATCCTTCTCCAGGTACCACTTCCCATCCCAGAAAGTTCCCCACCTACAAGGCAGGTGATGATACTGAGGCCTTCTTAGAAAACTTCGAAAGGGCCTGCCTTGGGTACAACATCTCTACTGACCAATACATGGTAGAGCTGAGGCCGCAGCTCAGTGGACCCTTAGCTGAGGTGGCAGCTGAAATGCCTAAAGAACACATGAACAAGTATGAACTGTTTAAATCCAAGGCGAGAGTCAGAATGGGGATAACACCCGAGCAGTCTCGTCGGAGGTTCAGAGCCCTAAGGTGGAAACCAGACATGTCATTTACCCGACATGCCTACCACATTGTAAAACATTGGGATGCCTGGATATCAGGAGCAAGTGTTGAATCTCCAGTAAATTTGCCCTTCCTAATGCAAATGGAACAATTCTTAGAGGGTGTTCCTGAGGAAATAGAAAGATACATCCTAGATGGGAAACCCAAAACTGTAATTGAGGCAGGAGAGATTGGAGCCAGATGGGTGGAGGTGGCAGAGAAGAAGAAAACTGGTCGCAGTTGGAGCGGAGACCAGAAGGGACCACCCCAGACCACACCCTATTACCGGGGGCCGCCCAAAGCCCCACCTACCTCCCAAAGAACCCTCCAGACCCCTTATCGTCCCACCACCCCGTTCTCCAGCAACCCTCCTCGCCCCAGTGACCCGTCAGCTGGACGATGTTTTAAGTGTAACGAGCTGGGGCATGTAAAGGCCAACTGCCCCAAGAACCCCAACAGATTACAGTTCATTGCACCGGAATCACACCAGAGGTCCACAGGCCCAGATACCTCCCAGATACCCTTGGAGCGGAGGGAAACTGTGAGTGTGGGTGGGAAGAAGGTCACCGCGTGGAGGGACACCGGAGCACAAGTGTCAGCTATCCATGCTTCCTTAGTGGACCCCAATTTAATCAACCCAGAGATCCAAGTGACGATTCAACCCTTCAAGTCCAACTCTTTCAATTTGCCTACAGCCAAATTGCCTGTCCAGTACAAGGGCTGGTCAGGAATGTGGACTTTTGCAGTCTATGATGATTATCCCATCCCCATGCTGTTGGGGGAAGACTTGGCCAATCATGTGAAGCAGGCCAAGAGGGTGGGAATGGTCACCCGCAACCAGGCTAAACAAGCCGTGAGGCCTAGCTCTGTTCCGGAAACTTCTATCAGGACCCAGTCAGAGGTGATGGACCTGGACCCCAGGCCAATGTCTGCAACAGCAGTAGTGGATCCAGTCCCAGAGACCCAGACGGAACCAGTCCCAGAACCGGAACCAGCCGAACAACCAACACCAGACCCCGTGTCAGCACTGAATCCAGTACTTGCAACCTCAACACCAGAGGGCCCCACCGAACCTGAACTGGCAGCAGCCGATAACCCTACACAAGAGGCTCAGCCGGAGCCTGAATCCCAACATAGTACACCAGCGGAGAGCGGTTCACAGTCAACAGAAACAGCTCCATCCCCTATATCGCTTCCAGAGGGACCAAGCCTAGGTCCAGAATCCCATGAGGAACTGATGTCTCCAGCATCAAGGGAACAGTTCCAGACCGAACAGGAAGCAGATGAAAGCCTCCAGAGAGCTTGGACGGCGGCACGGAGCAACCCACCGCCTCTCAGCTCTTCTAATCGATCCAGGTTTGTTGTAGAAAGAGGACTTTTATACAAGGAAACTCTTTCTGGGGGACACCAGGAAGACTGGCATCCTCAGAGACAGTTGGTAGTTCCAACTAAATACCGGGCCAAGCTCTTGAGCTTAGCCCATGATCACCCTAGTGGCCATGCTGGGGTGAACAGGACCAAAGACCGTTTGGGGGGGTCATTCCACTGGGAGGGAATGGGCAAGGATGTTTCTACCTATGTCCAGTCTTGTGAGGTGTGCCAAAGAGTGGGAAAACCCCAAGACCAGGTCAAAGCTCCTCTCCAGCCACTCCCCATCATTGAAGTTCCATTTCAGCGAGTAGCTGTGGATATTCTGGGTCCTTTTCCGAAAAAGACACCCAGAGGAAAGCAGTACATACTGACTTTCATGGATTTTGCCACCCGATGGCCGGAAGCAGTAGCTCTAAGCAACACCAGGGCTAAAAGTGTGTGCCAGGCACTAGCAGACATTTTTGCCAGGGTAGGTTGGCCCTCCGACATCCTCACAGATGCAGGGACTAATTTCCTGGCAGGAACTATGAAAAACCTTTGGGAAGCTCATGGGGTAAATCACTTGGTTGCCACTCCTTACCATCATCAAACAAATGGCATGGTGGAGAAGTTTAATGGAACTTTGGGGGCCATGATACGTAAATTCGTAAATAAGCACTCCAATGATTGGGACCTAGTATTGCAGCAGTTGCTCTTTGCCTACAGAGCTGTACCACATCCCAGTTTAGGGTTTTCCCCATTTGAACTTGTATATGGCCGTGAGGTTAAGGGGCCATTGCAGTTGGTGAAGCAGCAATGGGAGGGATTTACACCTTCTCCAGGAACTAACATTCTGGACTTTGTAACCAACCTACAAAACACCCTCCGAACCTCTTTAGCCCTTGCTAGAGGAAACTTACAGGATGCTCAAAAAGAGCAAAAAGCCTGGTATGATAAACATGCCAGAGAGCGTTCCTTCAAAGTAGGAGACCAGGTCATGGTCTTAAAGGCGCTCCAGGCCCATAAAATGGAAGCATCGTGGGAAGGGCCATTCGTGGTCCAGGAGCGCCTGGGAGCTGTTAATTATCTCATAGCATTCCCCACCTCCAACCGAAAGCCTAAGGTGTATCATATTAATTCTCTAAAGCCCTTTTATTCCAGAGAATTAAAGGTTTGTCAGTTTACAGCCCAGGGAGGAGACGACGCTGAGTGGCCTGAAGGTGTCTACTACGAAGGGAAATGTGCTGGTGGTGTGGAAGAGGTGAACCTCTCCATGACCCTTGGGCGTATGCAGCGACAGCAGATCCAGGAGCTGTGCACTAGCTACGCGCCAACGTTCTCAGCCACCCCAGGACTGACTGAACGGGCATACCACTCCATTGACACAGGTAATGCTCACCCAATTAGGGTCCAACCTTACCGGGTGTCTCCTCAAGCTAAAACTGCTATAGAACGGGAGATCCAGGATATGTTACAGATGGGTGTAATCTGCCCCTCTGAAAGTGCATGGGCATCTCCAGTGGTTCTAGTTCCCAAACCAGATGGGGAAATACGTTTTTGCGTGGACTACCGTAAGCTAAATGCTGTAACTCGCCCAGACAACTATCCCATGCCACGCACAGATGAACTATTAGAGAAACTGGGACGGGCCCAGTTCATCTCTACCTTGGACTTAACCAAGGGGTACTGGCAGGTACTGCTAGATGAATCTGCCAAGGAAAGGTCAGCCTTCATCACACATCTCGGGCTGTATGAATTTAATGTACTCCCTTTCGGGCTGCGAAATGCACCCGCCACTTTCCAAAGACTTGTAGATGGTCTCCTAGCGGGATTAGGAGAATATGCAGTCGCCTACCTTGACGATGTGGCCATATTTTCGGATTCCTGGGCAGACCACCTGGAACATCTACAAAAAGTCCTTGAGCGCATAAGGGAGGCAGGACTAACTGTTAAGGCTAAGAAGTGTCAAATAGGCCTAAACAGAGTGACTTACCTTGGACACCAGGTGGGTCAAGGAACTATCAGCCCCCTACAGGCCAAAGTGGATGCTATCCAAAAGTGGCCTGTCCCAAAGTCAAAGAAACAGGTTCAATCCTTCTTAGGCTTGGCCGGTTATTACAGACGATTTGTACCGCACTACAGCCAAATCGCTGCCCCACTGACAGACCTAACCAAAAAGAAACAGCCAAATGCTGTTCAGTGGACCGGAAAGTGTCAGAAGGCCTTTAACAAGCTTAAAGCGACACTCATGTCTGACCCTGTACTAAGGGCCCCAGACTTTGACAAACCGTTCCTAGTAACCACAGATGCATCCGAGCGTGGTGTGGGAGCAGTTTTAATGCAGAAAGGACCTGATCAAGAATTCCACCCTGTAGTGTTTCTCAGCAAAAAACTGTCTGAGAGGGAAAGCAACTGGTCAGTCACTGAAAAAGAATGTTATGCCATTGTCTACGCTCTGGAAAAGCTACGCCCATATGTTTGGGGACGGCGTTTCCACCTGCAAACCGACCATGCTGCACTAAAGTGGCTTCACACCGTCAAAGAAACTAACAAAAAACTTCTTCGGTGGAGTTTAGCTCTCCAAGATTTTGATTTCGACATCCAACACATCTCAGGAGCTTCTAACAAAGTGGCTGATGCACTCTCCCGTGAAAGTTTCCCAGAATCAACTGGTTAAAATCGTCCTTGAGATGTGGAAAATATTGTTAGTCTTTATGTACTTGGTAGTATATTTAGAGATGCATGTGTCTTATTAACTCTGTTTTTCCTAGAGCTCCAGGAAGAAATCCCAGCCAGTGTTTCACCCTAGCTGAGATTTGGGGGGCGTGTCATAAATATAAAGGGAAGGGTAAACCCCTTTGAAATCCCTCCTGGCCAGGGGAAAGCTCCTCTTACCTGTAAAGGGTTAAGAAGCTAAAGGTAACCTCGCTGGCACCTGACCAAAATGACCAATGAGGAGACAAGATACTTTCAAAAGCTGGGAGGAGGGAGAGGAACAAAGGGTCTGTCTGTAGTCGTCTTGGCCGGGGACAGAACAGGAATGGAGTCTTAGAACTTTTAGTAAGTAATCTAGCTAGGTATGTGTTAGATTATGATTTCTTTAAATGGCTGAGAAAAGAATTGTGCTGAATAGAATAACTATTTCTGTCTGTGTATCTTTTTTGTAACTTAAGGTTTTGCCTAGAGGGGTTCTCTATGTTTTTGAATCTAATTACCCTGTAAGATATATACCATCCTGATTTTACAGGGGGGATTTCTTTATTTCTATTTACTTCTATTTTTTATTAAAAGTCTTCTTGTAAAACACTGAATGCTTTTTCATTGTTCTCAGATCCAAGGGTTTGGGTCTGTGGTCACCTATGCAAATTGGTGAGGCTTTTTATCCAACATTTCCCAGGAAAGGGGGGGGGGTGCAAGTGTTGGGAGGATTGTTCATTGTTCTTAAGATCCAAGGGTCTGGGTCTGTAGTCACCTAGGCAAATTGGTGAGGCTTTTTACCAAACCTTGTCCAGGAAGTGGGGTGCAAGGTTTTGGGAAGTATTTTGGGGGGAAGGACGCATCCAAACAGCTCTTCCCCAGTAACCAGTATTAGTTTGGTGGTGGTAGCGGCCATTCCAAGGATAACGGGGGTAATATTTTGTACCTTGGGGAAGTTTTGACCTAAGCTGGTAAAGATAAGCTTAGGAGGTTTTTCATGCAGGTCCCCACATCTGTACCCTAGAGTTCAGAGTGGGGGAGGAACCGTGACACTTGTTCTCCAAAAACTGTATAAATTAAAAGACACAAGCCCCACTCGGGGGGCTCACTTCTAAATGTATTAGCAGAGCAGCTTTGCTAATAAAACAGAGTGGTCTGATAAATTGTGAGTCTGAGTCAAACTTTGACACCTTCTACCAGACTCCTGTACCCCACTGGTCTGGGTCTGTCACATCTGTCAGTGAAATCCTTACTCTTATTTAGTAATGGGAGAACCTCAACATTTTCAGGACCAAAACCCATGCTGGTGTAAATCGGCATAGCTCTCTTGACATCAGTGGAGCTATTCCGATTCATACCAGCTGAAAATCTGGCCTTCAGAGCTTGGATTTCATTTGGTAAAACACCCCAAAATGCAAATGTTTATCAAAATCCTCTGGCAGTTTCAGAAATGAGCTGGAAATCTCACAAGAACAAGCTGTCTCGTGGACATATCTCTCAGACTGCCAAGGTCCAAATATTGGCTGCAATGTGTGGCTAAAGTCCCAGAATGAAGCATACAAAAATAATATTCACGAAGGAAAGATATGTTGTAACTCAGCTGGAATTCGGGCGAGAATTGCTGGGTGAGGTTCGCTGGCCTGTATTATGCAAGAGGTCAGATTAGATGATCCTGGAGTCCCACCTGGCCTTAAAATCTATGAAAACTGAAAATACAGTTGTTTACTGAAAATACAGGGATTTATTCCTGTAGTAAAAACAGCTCTTTCTTTAACGTCTGTCCTGTGACTCTTTATTTCTGATGTAAGTAATTTTCAACAATAAAAGGGAGGAGAGACCATCAAATCTGTGTGTGTGGATTATAGGGAGTTTTGGAACAACACTCAGTTGTTGGATCATATTAAAGAAGTTCTGTATTAAAATCACAAATGAGTTTGATTCTCCATAGTTTAAATTCCAGAGTATTACTAATTAAGAGGTCTCCTGGTTTTTGGTGCTGTTTCTCTCCCTCTCTGTGTGAAACTTGCAAGCTGCTAATTGTGTTAGTACATTCTAAGACATGATTCTAAGACAGAGTCTGTTCTCAAAGCAATTCTTTGTAACAACAACTACTCACACAGAGAAAAGAAGTACTTGTGGCACCTTAGAGACGAACCAATTTATTTGAGCATAAGCTTTCGTGAGCTACAGCTCACTTCATCGGATGCCCATCCGATGAAGTGAGCTGTAGCTCACGAAAGCTTATGCTCAAATAAATTGGTTCGTCTCTAAGGTGCCACAAGTACTCCTTTTCTTTTTGCGAATACAGACTAACAGGGCTGCTACTCTGAACCGACTCACACAGAGAGAGACTCAAAGCAATACTTTGTAACAATAGAAAGAGCACCCAGAGACTCCCCGCCCTTTTGTTGTATTCATCTTGCTCTGTTAACAGTTGTGATTAAAATAGAAATAGAGGATGTATGTGGATGGATGCTTGGTGTGGATAATAACTGAATGGTTAGGGAGGTGCCAGCCTAAGAATCCAGTGTCCATCGGCTGAAGAGGGCGTCAAGTGGAAATAACCAGAGGACCCCTGGAAGGCAGACTGGAATCCACCCAACAGCCTCAAGAATGGGAGAACCAAAGAACAAGATAACATTTAGCAGCACGGAGCCGTCAGGAATGTGCCATCTGCTGATTGATTCAGCAACAGCATGATGAAGCAATTCCCATAGACTGGCATAGGAAGAAATTCCTATAAAAATGGACTCTAGAAAGTGAGAACTTTGGGGGGGTCTGATTCTGCAAACCAACTTCCAGGAGCATCAGATGAGCATCTGACAAGGCCCTGCTCCCTCTTCATGTCCAGGCCACCTGGCCAGTGGCTTGGCATGAGCAACTCTAAGGCTGGTAACTATGATAACAGCCTTGCAGAACCTCTCTCTGTGTGTGTGTATGTGTGTGTGTGTGTTTGTATGAATGAATGTGTGAATAAATATGAGATTGAATGGAATGTTATAACTATAACTAACTGCTTACTATGATTCTTTCTGTATTCACAATAAATGTGGTATTTTGCCCTTTTCCCTTTTAATAAGATCCTGCTGGTTTTTATTTTATTGGTACAACACAGTAACGTCCCTAGAAGTGAGGCTCCTAGAGAAGTTTGCCTGTGAATTTTCTAGGTCAGTCGCTACTGGTCTGGGCAAGAAATACAAGAACAACAGCTTCTTACATAATGTTCAGCCTCCTGCCACATAGTATAGCTTAAATTTAAACATGGAGGGCCTGATTTTCCAGTGTGCTGCACCTTGTGCAGCCATTTACATGCCAAGTAGATTTGAAATACTAATAAATCAGAAGAGTCATGATTTACACTCACTTTGTATGGGTGTAAATGGCTGCAAAAAAAGTACAAGGGAATGGAGAATGAAGCTCAAACTATTTCTGAGTGCAAAGAAGCAGCTGAAAACATTGATTTTCTTTTACAGCTGTGGCAGTCACACCTCAGGCTGTAGCCAAGTGTAACCCCAAGGTTGTGTGTCTGAGATTTGGCCCATAAGACAGTTCTATTGAAAGCAAATGGTTATAAATGTAAATTTCAAACCCCACAGAGCTGGTCCACAGAGGAGGATGTCGGGGCTTGGCAGGCTTCTGTGGCAATTATCTAGACCCAAGCAGAGTTTTCATTTCAATGGGGAAGGTGCTTGGCAGCCACAGCAACAAATTCAGAGCAGACCACATCCTTTCACAAAGACTGTGAACCTCCAGCTACAGGGGCTTAAAAGTTAATGAAGTCGCTCATTCATTATCTCCATTCTTTGGCACCAGAATGGAAGACAAACCTAAGGCTGTACTCAACTTTCTGGAACATGTTGGCAACTGGATTTCTCTGAAGCTCCCAGCTGACTTGATGCACATCAGAATGTTTCCAGGAACCAGAGCACTTTGCAGCCAATAATGATTTTCATCTGGAGGGAACAGGGGATGGAAACTAATTAAAAGAAACAAGTTTCTATGATTAATTGAGTCAATGGCGAAAAAGCAGAACATATTTCTCACTGTAGTTTTTTGCTTGATGATGGGCTTTGCATTTGTTAATGGAATTCAGAGTTGCTCACTCTAAGCAAAAGTTAATTCTGTTTTTTACACCCAGGAGCTACTAAGGATTCAGCAAAGGCCTTGTGTCGCTGGTCTCATTTGACAATGGCAGCTAATATTTAGAAGGTCTCTATGCTAGCTTCATAGTTACATAGTCACATAGCCCTAGGTGTTTCTCTCCTTGGATCAATTTGACTATCTAAGATAGCGTGAAAAGAACTAGATTCTACTTCCTGGGAGTAGAGCTGACCAGAAGTGGCAAGCTTTGCTTACCTTGGCAGCAGCTATAATTTTAAAAGTCCTGAATATAAGGCCCTACTTCAACAAAGTATTCAAGCTTCTCCCTAAGCAGATGCGGTCCTATTGAAGTAGATGGGACGACTCACACGCTTAAAGTTAAACATGTTGCTTAATGCCTCATTGAATCAGGTCTTAAATCAAGAAATGAGGATGAATGTCACTCTTTATGAGTTCCAAACACCATTTAGTTATTGAGCCTCTATTCCTAGATGTAAAGAAAGGCCTAGAAAATAGTAGTGACAATATAGTGGTCAGGCACCCTCACCTGGAACACTGTGTTCAGATACGGCCACTCTACCTTAAAGAAAAGCTATAGAAGAGATGTCCAGAGACAGGGGATGGAAATGATCAGAGTACTGGGGAGACTTCTGTATGAGGAAACGTTGAAAAGACTGGTTTCAGAGTAACAGCCATGTTAGTCTGTATTTGCAAAAAGAAAAGGAGTACTTGTGGCATCTTAGAGACTAACCAATTTATTTGAGCATAAGCTTTCGTGAGCTACAGCTCACTTCATCGGATAAGTGAGCTGTAGCTCACGAAAGCTTATGCTCAAATAAATTGGTTAGTCTCTAGGGTGCCACAAGTACTCCTTTTCTTTTTGTTGAAAAGACTGTGATTCATTTAGAGAAGAGAAGTAGAAAAAGGGGGCATGACAGAGGGAGCATAGTGAATGGTATAAAGGAATTAGATCACTCGCTCCTATTTACACTTGCTTATCACACAAGAGCAAGGAAACATTTAATGAAGTTGAAAAACAAAAATTTTAACCCGAACAAAGATAAATACTTGTTTGCACAACACAATCTGTGGAACTCACTGCCACAAGATATCACTTAAGTCAAGAGCTAAGCAGCATTACATAAAAAAGTGTTGCAGATTTATAAGTATAATGAGATCAGGGACAATTACATCACATGATCCAGAAACAACAGGGATGAATCCGATGAAGTGAGCTGTAGCTCACGAAAGCTTATGCTCAAATAAATTGGTTAGTCTCTAAGGTGCCACAAGTCCTCCTTTTCTTTTTGTGAATACAGACTAACACGGCTGCTACTCTGAAACAGGGATATAAGCCCTTATGCTTCAGAGCAAAAGCCAACCACTAATTCCCAAGCGGCTGATTATTCTATAATAGCCATTTATAGGGTTTTTCTTTCACCTTTCTCTGGAACATCTAATACTCGCCACTGTCAGGACAGGAGAATGGTTTTCTGATTCCTTTGCTTCTAGCACCTCATGTCTTGTTTTTCGATATTACACAGCAGAACTTTCTGTCTAGTTTCTTATGCCATGCATATTACCATAGTATCTGAGTGCCTATACATCTGAGATGTTCAAAGAACAAGGTATCCCTCTCCACCATTTACTAGGAAACACAGTACTATTCCTTCACAGCTGGTGGCTCCCAGAACCTTTTTAATAAGGATTTATTAAAGCTGTCATTTCCTGGCAGTTTATCATCTAAATTAAATTGGCTAATGGAATCAAAACATTTTATTAAACTTTATGACTGCGGTAATTATAAACCTTTCCCCACCAATCCAGCATTTTAGACTGATAGACAGATGGCCAAGAGTGTGTGTTTCTGAGACATGAGTCCAGTATTAATTTATCGACATCTTATAAATAAATACAATACCATACTTCAGGAGAGAAGATATTTGTATCTGTATTAGGGATGGAACTATCACCCTCATCTGAACAAAACCAGAATCTGGGAGACTTGCCTTTCTCACTGTATGGCAGCACAAAAACTATGTTCATGCACATGGATTTGTGCCTCCAACTCATTTGGTGAGCAAAAAACACAGATGCAAATTAGCAGAAGACTGGTGAATTGGCTGGGAATAGACGAACTGGGCTCTGCCACTGGTTTGCTAAGTTACCTCGGGAAAGTCACTTCCCTTTCTTGTGCCTCAATTTCCTCATCTGTAAAACAAAAATAATGTTTAGGGCTAGATGGGAAACATTTTTTCTGTCCCATGAGAATTTTTGAGATTTTGAAAAAAATTCCCATTCCAAATCAGGATAAAAAATTTGAAAATTTTCTCAAACTGAAACAAAAGTCAAAATGGTTAATAAAACAAATTGTTTTGATAATTTTGAAGTATTTAATTTTGATTTTGACTTTTTTAAAATATAGATTTAGTTAAAACGAAAAGTAATTTCAAACTGAAGAACAAACCTTTATGTTTTAAAAATGTCAAAAATGGGACTTCTGACAATTTCAAAAACGTATTTCGAAGTCAGGAAATTTGTCAAAGCAGTTCTGCTTTTGATGAATCAGCATTTTAAAAAAATAATTTTGTTGAAAAATTCCCAACCAGCTCTAAAAATGCTGCTGACTTCCTCCATTAAAGATCTTTGAGATCTGCTGATGAAAAGTGCTACGGTAGAGCTAGGTATTATTATCCAAAATGTATACATCCTTCCTATTCTTCAATCAATCGTTATCCTCATCCCTAGCTGCTATAAAGCCTTCCAAAATTGGCCCAGTATATACACACACATACCTCAAACAATTTTGGCAGGGCTTAGTGCATAGATTCCTGCAGAAAACCCACACATGGCAGTTGGAAGTTTTCCACCCAAGGGCTAGTTCCTCACTGAAAGCTGCAGATATCCCCTGTGAGAGGAGCCACAGTAGGACACTCAGTCAGATCCTCAGTTTCACTTAGGGAAGGGATGTTGGTGGGGTTTATGTCTTCCTCTAGGGTAGTGGTTCTCAAACTGTGGGTTGAGACCCCAAAGTGGTCACCAAGGCATTAAAATGGGGTCACCAAGGCTGGCTTAGACTTGCTGGGGCCCGGGACTGAAGCCCGAGCCCTACCGCCTGGGGCCAAAGCTGAAGCCCAAAGGGCAGTGAGGCTCAGGTTACAGGCCTCCCGCCCAGGGCTGAAGCTCTTTGGCTTTGGGCCTCCTGCCTGGGACAGCGGGGCTTGGGAGGGCTCAGGCTTCAGTCCTCCCTCCTTGGGGTTGTGTACTAATTTTTGTGGTCAGAGGGGGGTCACGATGCAATGAAGTTTGAGAACCCCTGTGCTAGGACATGCTGCTCGGAGGTACCACACAAGTGACTTAATGGCCCGTTTGTCTATTCTGGTAGTGTAATCGCTGAATTGCGGTGTGCGTGCAGGTTTGCACAGCTAACGAGTGGTATACAAAATGTAGTTCTCTGGGCTCACGAAGGGAAAGATTTAGAAAGACCAGCTACGTCTAACATTGCACCAAAACCACTGAAATACCTCCACGCTGGGCCTCCAACTTCTGGGCACAGTGGGGTGCAGACTTTCACACCTACTACCCCAGTGCTAAGGTCTGGGGTGGGGTATTGCTGCAAGACACCATGTGTGAATATTGCAGGCAGCAACTGCTAGGCATTAATGGACATTGGCAAAAGTGCTAGCTGCCAGATTTCTCTGGATGCAGAAGATAACAGACAGTGTTTCCTGCAATCCAACTCAGAATCATGGGGGATGCTACACAGGGAGGCATAACCCAGTAACACCTCCTTTTAGAAAAAGATACCTATGAAAATCTTCACATAGTTGACATGGATCATGAAAAGAGAGGTTAAAAAAAATAGATGCCAACCTCCACAAATTAAGTGGACAGCTGCACCCTCATTAATGAGCCCCCAATAAATGTAAAGATATCCTGTGGTTTCTGTTTGTGCCTTGGCATGCTGCTTTGCGAGACTTTGAGCTGACAGCATTTGGCGCTGCTAAGCTCTGCCTTTATGGTAATTTCTGTAGCACAGCCCTTCCTGATTTATAAAATTTTCACTGAAGATATCTCTCCTCATTCTGAATGTCTGTTGGCTTTGCAGACTTCATTACAAATGCTTCTTGACTTTCTCTAGCCCTTTGCATGCACTCTGTGCACACAGCACTTTATTGTGGTACAGATGACAGAGTTAAAATTAACAACAATAATAACTACAGAAAGCAGAAAGATTTGTTCTGAGATGAGACTTGAGAAGAAAGCGGGCCTGATGCTCCATTGCCCTGCACCTTCTGTAGTGATTTAAACTAATGCAAAATGAGTGTAAAATGCAAGTCTCATTTACAATGAGGTCCCTTTACGCCACTCTGGCAGTGTACGTGTAATATAATTCACATCTGCTTTAAGGCCCCTTTACACTGAGTCGTGTAAATTGGCTTTAGAGGCAGGCCCTTTATCACTCATCTTGTGCTGGTGTAAGTGATGACATAAAATGCTGGGCAACAGAAAATCCGGCGAGCTGATGAAGAGATGCAAGGCTAAGGGAGGCTGCAGAGGACAAAGCTGTTGTGGCATCAGTGGTAAGCCTTTGAGAAGTGAGGGGAAAGAGGGTGGTGCTAGAGATGCAAAGGGAGCTCAGAAGGCACTAAAAAGCAACAACTGTCTCAGAGCTGGGCTGCCGTTAGTCCAGGGGTATTAAGAAATCAAAGGGCAATTTTGAAATGAATGCTGAAATAAACTGAAAATCAGAAGAAGGTGTCTAAAGTTGGAAGCAACATGGCGTGCAATTCTTAGGCTCTCTCTGCATACCTTCCTCCTGCTCTCGGTTATGTCTGGGTCTCAAAAGTGAGGCCTGATTTCTTTACTCAGGCATCATATCTTTGATAGTCTTAATTTGTCTCATAATCTTAATGGTGTCTTGTGGTATAAATTTCTTCCCTAGAAATCCAGTTGGAAAACAAGCCAAGACCTTAAAATATATACATTTTAGCCTTAATAAATAAAGAAGAATAATTCACACTAATGATGCATATTATGCAAGGTATTAAGGGATACTTTGCAGAATTGCTCTTAGCAATTAGCAACCGAGTATTTGTGAGTATTCATAATTCCAAACAAGGCCTACAGGGGTTATCTTGACATAGGTATGCCTGGCTGGTTATGCTGAAAAGGGACATATATTTTTATTCAGTAATGTTCAGATTTGTATTGTCAGAAGTTGCTGATTTAATTTCTGCTTTTTTTAAAATTTATGAATGCTGATTTTGTCTGTGTTTACATGTCTGTAAAATGTGTTGTTCCTCAGAGTTATTTGACTGATAGCTCTGGAGACTGGAGTCCAAAGAAGAACAGAATTGGTGACCTCAGTGCAATCCAGTACCCTTTCAATGTGCATCAGCCCTGAACTAGATGAATCACCTTGGAATTAAGTCTCCAGGCCCCTCTACTGAGGCTACCAACAACATTTTTATCATGTAGACAATTTTGTGGACTAGACTAAGACCCATCAGCTCTTTTCAAACAGATCACCAAGCTGCCGATGACTAATCTTTCACTGGGTTGACATTTTAGTTGAAAGCTCGTAGTTGCTATCTACCTGTAGCCTACCGTGAAAGCCTCTTTAGCCCATTCCCAAAGCCCTGAGCAGTCCTGTCATCCATAGTAGAGTAAGGTATAAAACAGATCATCGTAAATATTGTGCCCACATTATGATCATAATGAATACAGTCAAATAACAAGATTCCTCACATGCTCTAGCTGCTTGTACTTGTTGGAGTAGGTTAATTGCTGAGGCATTTACAAATGAGAACCATCACTTGGTGCAAGATTATACTGTGTCTCCTTAACCTATATGTCTTCATAGCACCTAGCACAATCGGTCCCAAGAATATTTAAGGTCCCTGAGTGTCAGCACATTACCAAAAATAATAATAATAGGGGACAGATTGGGTAAGGAATTTATAATCTACCACAAGCACTAATATTATGTTAGCATGTAAAAATGTAAGAGTCGGTGATGGGCGATAGACCCTCTTTTTGATTTCAACCCAACCCCGATCAGCAGTGATTTAAAGTAATCCCAACTTGATGGCTCTTTGATAGCCTATGATGGTTCTCCATCTAGTTCCAAGGGCAGGCAAATATCCCCAGAAGGAAACAACACCACCTAATTGTCACTAGGGACTTTGTTAATTAGATTGGTCCATGACTGGGGCTCCTAGGTGGTACCACAATACAAATAAATAAGAGCAGCCATGGCAACTTAGCAAGGTAGCTGGCAGTCTCAACAGAGTGGCTGAAGGGTGAATGGAAGAGATCTCACATCCTTTGGTGTCTCTCGGTCAGGGCCAGTATATACTGAAAAGAGAGTCAGGAGTGGTTTGTACTGCTGCTGTCTCTGCATTATGCCTGTGTGTATATTTTGGCTAATTTGCGGGTTTTAGTCTCTACATATGTTAATTTACCACCTTTCAGCATATATTAAACTCACATTAAAAATGCACAATAAAGAAAAAAATAATGTTTCCAAACGATTAATGCCTGACATATGTTTTAACCAACCCCAACCCTTTAACCAAAAGGATATTTTATCCTTGAAAATGTGGGTTATGTTACATTAAATTTAACCACAGATGTCTCAGATCATCTCAGGCTCCAGTGTGTATCCGTGCATTTCTTCAGGGTAATGAAGGTAGCTTAGAATTGAAAAGCTAATTCATTCACAACAGCTGCAGGTAAAAACCACAAGGTGGATTTAAATAAGAGCTGAATGTGTGTATAGGTGGCAAACCATGCCGTGCTGAATACGTTAAAGTCCTTGACGAGTTAAATGTTAAATGAATTAATCACAAAATAATTAAACATCTCAGGCATACTGAACACAAAATAAGTGGGACATGCTTGGTTTTCCTCCACATGAATTCCTACTGATGAAGTACTTTTGGCTGTGACACAGAAATAAAATCAGGTCTCTTGGTGATTCGATGCAGATCCAACAATTAATTCCACATCTATGGGATTTTGTTTTCAATCTTTAGTTTTCTGAAAAAGCTTAATTTAAATATCTATGCAACAACTGATGACAATTTCCCCCATCTCCCAAAGGGTGAGGAGGGTGAACATGTTTTAGAAGCAAACCAAAATACTTAATCCAAATAGATGCAAATCTTAAATTATTCTTTAGTAGCGGGGAATGGTTGGCTAAGGGTATTGGGAAGGGAATACAGAGCCTTTAACCTCTATATAAGTCAGTGTTCAGAACTGGCTCCGGATTGATAAACAAATTAATTTGCCCCTTATAGCCGCTGTGCAATAAATGAGTTATAGTTTGTTATTATAATTCTATACTTTTTACATTAACCTAGTAGTTCCTAAGTGCTCTTTTCTTTGTTGGATGAAACAAACAAAGGTTTCAGTTCAGGAACAGCATAGTAAGAGACACTTCCTGCCCCAAAGAGCATACATTCTAAATAAACAAGCCTGGCAAAGATGGATGAAACAAACAAGTGGGTAAGGGGGAAAAGGAGTACAGGGTAATCAACTAATGGGATGCTTTAGCATAGACTAGCTGTGTGCACAGCTCCTAGCCAATCAGTAGCAGTAACCCCAGTAATCACATCTCACCACCTGCCTAGCCATCGTCAGATGACAGTTTCCTGTAAGCATTATGGCAGAGATGAGTTATAAGGAGTACTTGAAGGAGATAAGGTGGTGGCTTTACAGATTTTGATTTGAGTGTCTATTTCATAGGCTTTCTTGGGAGGTGATATTTCCGCTGTTTAATCTAATTTCATTTTTTACAACACTTTAAAAATGTTTTGATCTCACAATATATTTGAAGGCTCAGTTTTTCCTTTAGCTGCCTGGTTAACTCTGCTTGGACTCAGGAGTCCAGAGCGCCTCTGAAAATCAGGCCCTATACACCTGAAATTCTGCACCTAAAAGTGGGATGTACCGAAAATTAGATGCTACTTTTGAAAATATGAGTCCTGACAACCCCCTCACCTCCAATGACTCACTTTCCCTTCCGCAGAGCAATTGGATTGCTCATCCCCAGGACAGAATTTATCAGGGTCAGTAAAGTACTTTGAGACCCTTGGATAAAAGGCTCCAGAGAAGTGGAAAATATTTTTTTTAATGTTTATAGATTTTCGCTCCGATAATCAAGAAACACAAGTAAATAGATTTTGTCCCCAGTTCAGAACAACGTTGTAAAAAGAAGCTCGCCTCCCCTCTCCAGTGTATGTTTGGTTGTGATAAATATAGTTCCTGACCTTTAGTAGAAGTTAAAGTGAAAAAAAGAAGAGAAGATGGGCATGCTGTGAAGGCTATAGCCTATTTTACAAAGCATCCCACTTTATCGATCGGCTGTGCACACACACCGCTGAGAGCTGCTTTGCCACTCCTTAATAAACTTATTTCATTTTTGCTTCAAGGACCCCACACAATACATTAACAACATCGACGCAAAAGAGTCTTGCGATGGATGGACAGTAGGGAACTGTGCGCACTTGTATCAGTGCTACTGGTTGTATTGTTCCCCCCGGCTCCCCACAGGGCATAATGCAGTATGGACCCAGCCTGACCCAGATAAATGGATATTCTTAGCTGGCCAACAGATAATTCCTTCAGAAGAAAAATCAATTTTCTTTCAACACAGCCAAAAGAAAGTGCCATCTGAAACTCCTTGTCTTTGTTTCTGTTTTAACTTCAACTGCTTAGCACCCCCTTCTTGCCAATTACTGTGATTCCTGGGTACTGAAAACAATATTTTGGGATCCCCAGGAGAAAAAAATGTAGTTTAACAGAATCTGCTGTCAAGCTGGATTCATTCATATTCCTTCCCGCTTCCTCCCCTAGAAGGCACAGCAGGGCTGTTCTCTCTACTGTATCAATTTTGGAAAGCCTTCACAAAGAGATGTCCCTTCCATTGTGGCTTAACCATCCTAGAAATGGTGATTCTTCCTTGTTGCCGGTGGGAATAAATTCCACAATTTAGAACTCATCATTCAAAATGGTCTGTCCCCAGCATCCACGTGGAGGGTATCATCGTCTTAGGCAACCCTGATGAGCAGTGTGACAGGATTATTCTATTCTTTTCTGGTTCGTACCCCTCCCTCACCATGGGGGTGTCTGAGCACCTTCCAGTAGTGCACTGAGCAACGTGACCAACATCTGTCGTGGGAGGCCTGGTCGTTCTCTCATGGTTTCCCCAGGGAGAGACAGTCTTTATGTCTCACAACCATCAACATATTTTAAGCCAGTGAACACATGATGCAAGTCTTTGTTTCTCTTCCTTTGTATAGTCTGAGTGAGAATCACAGCATACTGCCAGCAGCTGAGGGGTGTCATTGTAGCTTCAGGCGTTTCCCCCCGCACACACACTTTTTTTCTTTTAAGTGAATTTCATGCTGGTGAAAGGTACCTTCCTAATTCTGGAAACAGAAGTCTTCTGGTCTCCTCCAGAACTGGACAGCATAGGCAGCAGCAGGGAAAGTTCCTCTCACAACCTTCTACCTTCCGAAATGCAGGTGTCACTACCACTGTACTTCACCCACTTCCTGGAGTGACCCCTGTCAGGAGCCAGAACAGTGTTCAGTCTTATGCAAGCTTTGGCTAAAAGCATCAAGTAGAGCCAGCTTCAGTGGTGGTTTTGTAATGTGGAAACCTGCTCTTTAGGAAATAGGCTGAGATCACCATTTAATTTCCTACAAGGGTCAGATCCAACCCTACAGGGTCCGATCCTGACGTCCTTCTTCAATTTCAATTTCATTTAGTCCTTTTACTTGGGTTGCCCACCCTCCAGGATTATCCTGGAGTCTCCAGGAATTAAAGAGTGATCTTCAATTAAAGATTATGTCATTTGATGAAACCTCCAGGAATATGTCCAAATAAAATTGGCAACCCTACCTTTCACAGGGAAAATTCCTACCGAATTGAAATTTCACCCCGAATTGAAACAGCAACATCTATTCATTGCCAGCGTGGTTAGGAATCAAATCAGTGAAAAGTGTTCTGAGCAGTCCTGGGTTATGCAATCCCCAAACTGGCTGCTTTTTGCATTTGCCAGAACTTTGTCTTGATGCCTATGCAAATAGCAAACGAGTTGTTCTCAATGCAATGGTACTGGGATGAGTAAATGAACTCAATAGCATCAGGTCTAGCTCCTTGATTTCTAATGTAAACAAACTTATACTGAAAATAGAAACGTTTATAAAATGTGGCTGGAATGGCAATGAAAGCAGTTACTTGATTTTTCTCTCCATACTTGTTACAGCTGAAACAGCAATTAAATTGCTCTCTGCAGAAAGCAGCTTGGTTTCTCATTTAATATCGCATGCCTCAATATCAGGCTTCATTTAAGGCTTGTAAACAACATTAAGAGTAGCAATAGGTGAACTTCAAATGGGACAGGGGTTTCAAAAGTTGAAAGAACATTCTTGGGATTGACAGAGAGCGTGTGTCGACTGCTAGTTAGAGCAAGGAACTGAGAATCTGTCACTATGTGACCTCAGGCAATTATCTGCCCCTTTCTGTCCTCAGTTTTCCCATCTGTACAGTGGGTCTAATAATGATACCCTTTTGACAGATGCAAAGTGCTTTAAGATCATCAGAGGAAATATCCAAGAGAAAAGCAAAGTGTTGTCCTTTTTGCCTTTCACAGGAAATTTTTATTCTACTCCTGCAATTCAGTCATGTGCCTCCTTAAAGCCTGAGACATTTAGATAGAAACGTATATGCATGGCAGTAGGAGAGGAGAGCGGACGGTGACTGAATTAAAAGTCCAGCATCCAATAATGAATTCTGCTTCCCTTCCAGCCTCCTGCCTGGCTAAACATTACATTGATTGCAACATTTGAAGTGTTGCCACATTCAGTAACGTGAGCTTCCCAGGATTTGATATTTAACTTTCAGGACAGAAGCCCAGATCCTTCCTCTACCCTCCAGCAGTGTGTTTACTGAAATAGGAAGTGTCATAAACAGCTTGTCTGTTTACTTTCCATCCATTGTTTTGGGGCATGTTAGGATAAGAAGGAGCATGACCAGCATTCAGGAGAAGCCAGAGAAGTTAGCTTTCCTCCTCACCGTATATCACCTTGTTTAATCAGAGTATTAGTAACTTAGATGCATTGTTATAGCGTTCATCAAGATTTTATCAGTTATGTTTTCTAATTGATGTGGCATCAATTTTAGGCTTGCAGTTGGGTAATACATATAGGATATTGATTTCCATAAAAAATATAATTTTGAAGCTTCATTTACATAATGAACCATTCCAGATGACATTTCCTTTTTGTTACACTATGCATAACTGTTTTAAAATATTAATAATTTGTCAGTGCTGGCAAATAACGTTGTAGTCACAAATTCTCATTATGATTACATATTTCCGGTAATGACCAAGTGCCCTAGGTGGTCTCCAAACAGAAAAAGGAAGCAAGGTCCTAGTCCTGGTGAGGTTAAAATCTAAAGGGGATGGAAAATATATTTTAAGGATATGACCATTGAGCGGATGGATGGATAGATAAAAAAATATGTATGGAAATAGCTTAGATAGGTAAGCAGGTAGGTAGGGCTATATGTATGAAGATGGATAGATACCTTATATAGATTATCTTGAGTAGCTAGATGGAAAGATTACTTGGTGAGTTTGATTCAGCCTTGGACTATGCCAGAATCCACAGCCTTTTCCTCCAGCAGAACTCTGTCCACACTTGAAAACTCTTCTCTCTTGAGGAAACCTTGGAGCAAATGCCCCTTGTTTGTGCCAGTGGGATATGGAGTCTTTTCCCTTTGTTCACCCGTTCAAATACATTCTATGTTGGTGGTTCAGTGGCCTGTGCGGAATGAACTGTAGGGATCTATGTAAGTTCCAAGGTAGGAACCTACCTATTACCTAAAAACAACCGTCATAACTGACACGCTTGTTGGGAATCTCTGCAAAGAGGAGAAGATCTGAACAGGCTATGGGGACCGTGCAATAGCATGCTCACAAGCTTTTCAGTACTTGCCTGGCTTCGTTAGGATGGAAGGTCAGTTTATTTGCTTAGCATTAGTCCACCCATTTCTAGACAGGAATGACCCAGTGAGGTTATTTGCCAGCACTGTGCTTATTATCATGAACAGTCTGAGCTGGCGAACCGGAGTTGCTCACAGGGGAGTTTTGCGAGGGACTTCTCCAGGTGAAGGAGGAGCAATTACGTGAACCTTGGGGTAAGTTTGTTGTCTGTTCTGTGTGTGTTTGTGTTTGTTGCAGTGTGCTTGCTGCTGGACTGAAATATATCGTGTGGTCTGTTTGTTTGAGGGACTGTGTGCTGACCACATGGGTGCTGAGCCTAGCGGCGTGCTAGGCAAGGCTGAGAGCTTCTTAATGAGGCTTTGATCCTAAGCCCTTTAGCACCCATCAACCCTTAGCCAGCGGGTGGGGCTACTCAGGAAGACCAGGTCTTTAAAAAGCCAACTCCTAAGCGACCAGAGGAGCTAGCGAACAGGGGAGTTTTGCGAGGGAGTTTACAGGAGGAGTGTGAGGAGGGGGGCTATATACACTCAACATTCCTTAAACTTCTTTAAACTTAAGCTAAAAAACACCGCCTGTTAAAAACAAAACAACAACAAAGGAACCAGTGGCAGGAGTAAAAAGAGAATGCAGGCAGAAGTCCAGCAACAGAGTGGGGGATATCCAGTTTATTGCACCCAAGGCAGCATGTCTGATTACCTGCCCTGTGGGTGGGTGGCGTATGTGTGCATTCGGTGCAAGGAGCTCCTGGCCCTCAGAGACCGTGTACGGGCTTTGGAGACCAGAGTGGCTGAGCTGGAGGAGCTGAGGGAGACAGAGAGGTACCTAGATGAGACTTTCCGGGACACAGTAGAACGGTCCCACCCCCGGTCTGACAGCCTCTGTGCTGTTGAGGAGGATGAAAGCCTCAGGGAAGGAGAACATCCAACTGGAGCAGGGGAAACAATCCCATAGTTGGGACCCTCCTCCGAGATGATGATGTGGTATCCTCTTGCACTGAGGATACCTCTCAAGGGGAGGGAACTCCAGTTATTAGGACGAGACAGGTATTAGTAATGGGCGATTCGATCATTAAAAACATAGGTTTGTGATGACCAGGGAACCACATGGTGACTTGCCTGCCTGGTGCAAAGGTTGCGGATCTCTCGAGAAGTCTAGATAGACTCATGTATAGTGCTGGGGAGGAGCCGGTGGTCGTGGTACATGTAGGTACCAATGACGTAGGGAAGGATAGGAGAGAGATCCTGGAGGCCCAATTTAGGCTGCTAGGTAAGAGACTGAAGTCCAGGCCCTCCATGGTAGCATTCTCTGAAATGCTTCCAGTTCCAGGCGCAAAGCCAGTCAGACAGGCAGAACTGCAGGGTCTCAATGCGTGGATGAGACGATGGTGTAGGGAGGAGGGGTTTAGATTTATTAGAAACTGGGGAAACTTTTGTGAAAGGGGGAGCCTATACAGGAAGGACAGGCTCCACCTAAACCAAAATGGAACCAGATTGCTGGCGCTTAAAATTGAAAAGGTCGTAGAACAGTTTTTAAACTAAGGGCTGGGGGAAAGCCAACAGCTGCAGAAGAGCAAGTGGTTCAGACATCCCTTACAGAAGAGTCTATAAATGGAGATTCCCTAGGTCCTAATAAGGAGGAGAGGATGGAAGATGATAAAATACAGGTAGGATCTCATGAAAAAGAGTCAAATTAAAAAAAAAAAGTGCCATTCAGTTACATCATGTAACCGCAGGCAGCTAAAAAGTGTCATGTTTTTAAAATGCTTCTATACCAGTGCTAGGAGTCTAAATAACAAGATGGGTGAACGTGACTGTCTCTTATTAAATGAGGATATTGATAGAACAGGCATCACAGAAACTTGGTGGAATGAGGATAATCAATGGGACACAGTAATACCAGGGTACAAAATATATCGGAAGGACAGAACAGGTTGTGCTGGCGGGGGAGTGCAGGGGGTGAAAGTAAGATAAAATACTTACAGATTTGGGGGTCCAGCTCAGAGCCCCTGGAAGGGGCGAGGCCTTGGGCGGAAGGGATGGGGCCTCAGGCAGAACTGGGGGTCAGCCTCCCCCAGCCCGCTCATCTGCACTGTCTGGCCTGCACCACCTGGGGCTCCGGCAGCTATTTAAAAGGGCCTGGGGCTCCAGCCACTGCCGTGACAGCAGCGGTGGCGACTGGGAGCCCCCGGCCATTTTAAATCGCTGCGGAGCCCCGGGGCAGCTCCCCCTTTTATACGCCCATTGGCAGCCTTGCTGGTAGGGTCCCTACCGGCAGGGCCACCAACGGTGGGGTGCAAAAGGGGCAGCGATGTTAAAGCTCTGCCACAGCACCACTTTAATATCAGCTGTGTACGGGCCGGTACTGGCAGCCACTTCTTACCGGTACCCAGTTCTGGTCCATACCGGCTTCCTTTCACCCTTGGAGGAGGGGCACTATATGTGAAAGAAAGCATAGAATCAAATGAAGTAAAAATCTCAAATGAACCAAACTGTACTATAGAATCTCTATGGATAGTAAGTCCATGCTTGAATAGTGAGAATATAGCAGTAGGGATATATTACTGACCACATGACTAGGATGGTGATAGTGACTGTGAAATGCTTAGGAAAACTACAGAGGCTACTAAAATTTAAAAAAACTCAGTAATAATGGGGGATTTCAGCTATCCCCTTATCGACTGGATACATGTCACCTCAGGAAGGGATGCAGAGATAAAGTTTCTTGACATCTTAAATGACTGCTTTTTGCTGCAGTTAGTCCTGGAACCCATAGGAGGAGAGGCAATTCTTGATTTAGTCCTAAGTGGAGAACAGGATTAGGTCCAAGACCTGGACAGCTTGGTAATAGTGACCATAATATAATTAAATTTAACATCCCTGTAGCAGGGACAACACCAAGGCGGCCCAGCACTGTAGCATTTAATTTCAGAAATGAGGAGGTTAGTTAAACAGAAATTAAAAGGTAGAGCACCAAAAGTAAAATCCCTGCAAGCTGCATGGAAAATTTTTAAAGATACCATAATAGAAACTCAACTTAAATGTATACCCCAAATTAAAAAACATACTAAGAGAACCAAAAAAGAGCCACCGTGTCTAAACAAAGTAAAAGAAGCAGCGAGAGGCAAAAAGGCATCCTTTAAAAAGTGGAAGTTAAATCCTAGTGAGGAAAATAGAAAGGATCATAAACTCTGGCAAATGAAATGTAAAAGTACAATTAGGAAGGCCAATAAAGAATTTGAAGAACAGCTCGCCAAAGACTCCAAAAGTAATAGCAATTTTTTTTTAAGTACACTAGAAGCAGGAAGTCTGCTAAACAACCAATGGGGCCACTGGACAATTGAGATGCTAAAGGAGCAATCAAGGATGATAAGGCCATTGCAGAGAAACTAAATGAATTATTTTTATTGGTCTTAACTGCTGAGGATGTGAGGGAGTTTCCTAAACCCGAGCCATTCTTTTTAGGTGACAGATCTGAGGAACCATCCCAGATTGAGGTGTCACTGGAACAAATTGATAAACTAAACAGTAATAAGTCACCAGGACCAGATGGTATCACCCAAGAGTTCTGAAGGAACTCAAATGTGGAATTGCAGGACTACTAACTGTGGTTCGTAACCTATCATTTAAATCATCTTCTGTACCAAATGACTGGAAGATAGCTAATGTGACGCCAATTTTTCAAAAGGGCTCCAGAGGTGATCCTGGCAATTACAGGCTGGTAAGCCTAACTTCAGTACCGGGTAAACTGGTTGAAACTATAGTAAAGAACAAAATTGACAGACACATAGATGAACATAATTTGTTGGGGAATAGTCAACATGTTTTTTGTAAAGGGAAATCATGCCTCACCAATCTACTAGAATTCTTTGAGGGGTCAAGAAGCATGTGGACAAGGGGGATCCAGTGAATATAGTGTATAGATAAGAGGGAAGGTTCTCTCATGGATTGGTAACTGGTTAAAAGATAAGAAACAAAGGGTAGGAATAAATCGTCAGTTTTCAGAATGGAGAGAGGTAAATAGTGGTGTAGCCTAGAGGTCTGTACTGGAACCAGTCCTATTCAACTTATTCATAAATGATCTGGAAAAAGGCGTAAATATTGAGGTGGCAAAATTTGCACATGATACAAAACTACTCAAGATAATTAAGTCCGTAGCAGACTGAGAAGAGCTACAAAAGGATCTCACAAAACTGGGTGACTGGGCAACAAAGTGGCAGATGAAATTCAATGTTGATAAATGTAAATAATGATCATTGGAAAAAATAATCCCAACTATACATATAAAATGATGGGGTCTAAATTAGCTGTTACCACTCAAGAAAGAGATCTTGGAGTCATTATGGATAGTTCCCTGGGCAGCAGCAGACAAAAAAGCCGACAGAATGTTGGGAATCATTAAGAAAAGGATAGATCATAAGACAGAAAATATCACATTGCCTCTATATAAAGCCATGGTACGCCTACATCTTGAATACTGCGAATAGATGTGGTACCCATCTCAAAAAAGATACATTGGACTTGGAAAAGGTTCAGAAAAGGAAAACAAAAATGATTAGGGGTATGGAACGGATGCCATAGGAGGAGAGAATAATAAAACTGGGACTTTTCAGATTGGAAAAGAGACGACTAAAGGAGGATATGATAGAGGTCTATAAAATCATGACTGGTGTAGAGAAAGTAAATAAGGAAGTGTCATTTACTCCTTCTCATAACACAAGAACTAGGGGTCACCAAATGAAATTAATAGGCAGCAGGTTTAAAACAAACAAAAGGAAATATTTTTTCACACTAAGCACATTCAACCTGTGGAACTTGTTGCTAGAGGATGTTGTGAAGGCCAAGACTATAACAGGGCTCAAAAAAGAACTAGATAAATTCATGGAGGATAGGTCCATCAATGGCTATTAGCCAGGATGCGCAGCAATGTTGTCCCTAGTCTCTGTTTGCCAGAAGAGCGGAATGGGTGACAGGGGATGGATCACTTGATGATTACCTGTTCTGTTCATTCCCCCTGGGGCACCTGGCATTGGCCACTGTTGGAAGACAGGATCTTGGACTAGATGGACCTTTGGTCTGACCCAGTCTGGCCACTCTTATGTTCTTATTACCCAGCGCAGAAAATGTCCTCAGGTCAGGATCACATGAGGGAGAGGAACAATCTGTCCGGTTTGTGGCCCAGTTCCATCTAAAAAGCCTTTTAATTGCACTAAAAAAGAGCCTGACTTTCTTGATATCTTATTAAACTTCACCCACATCGCGCTCGAATTTTCAGCTACTGCACGAATGCTAGTGGAAAACGAGAGATAGGCATTTTAGACAGCGTGGCATGGCGGTGATTTTTAACAGGAACAGAGACAGCAGAACAACAGCCACCCCCATGCATGCAAACCAGAAGGATTCAACTGAACAATTAATATTAATTAGATTCTAGAAAGGGGGCAGTAAGAATACAAAGAGATGAAATTATGCAGTAAGTATGCCAGGACATACTAATACCACTCTGTGTGAAGGAAATTTAGTATGGAAATCCATTTGTTTAACTTTGTTCTCAGTCATTATCGCTGTTCCCCTGAATCATGAAATGCTCATTATCAAATAAATCCTGACATCAGCTTTATTATTATGATCATAAATCTTAATAGCTGCTTCCTTATTTTAAAGCTATAGTTCCTGTTTCTCATTTGGAAATCCTAACTTCTCTGGGATTTAGGCCTTATTTTGCTTGTATTGACTACCAATGGATATATGTGTGTGTGGATATATATATGCTTGTGTGTGCTATATATAGACGGAGAGAAAAAGTAATGCCTAATTAATGTATATATGTGTATGCATTAGATATATGCATGCACAAATGTACACACATATAAAAAGAACCATACAGAGAGAGAGAGGCTACTCAACCACCTTACACTAATTTCACACCAGTGTAACACTACTCAAATCAATGCATTTACACTGACATACACTGGTGTTGAGGGAGTGGTGAGTGAAGCCCGGGATCTTTAAAATGAGATTGTGTCAGAAGGCAGAATGACTTTTACCATTTTACCTTATTATATGGTCACAGATCCCATATTCTAACAGTGAGGGAAAACAGAAAACGAGGAATAAAAAAATATGTGTTGCTGGATCTTACACTATATTGTAAAAAAGGAAAAGGCTAAAGTGATTGTAGGGAAGATTTGTCTTACACCAAATGTATGCAACTAACAAAGTCAAGAAAATGAATATTCATACATAGCCCGCTGCTTAATGGAGTGCTACAGTATGTTCTATGTGCATTAGCACCAAGATTGAAAGTTTGAAATCCAAAATATTTGTCACTTACATGGTCCCAATACTGAGGGGAAGGGAGCCTTCTGCTGGTGCTAATCACACACAGGGACAGAAGAGTCTGCATTAGTGCTGTAAAATCCTCACTTTGCACGAAACACACCTGAATTACACTGTGGCACCTTAGAGACGAACAAATTTATATGAGCATGAGCTTTCGTGGGCTAAAACCCACTTCATCAGATGCATGTCGTGGAAAATACCGTAGGAGGGTACATACCTATAGACACGCAGAGAACATGAAAAAATGGGGGTTGCCATACCAGCTCTAACGAGACCAATCGATTTAAGGGGGCTGTTATCAGCAGGAGAAAAAAAACTTCTCATGCTGATAATAGCCCCCCTTAATCGATTGGTCTGCATCCGATGGAGTGGGCTGTAGCCCACGAAAGCTCATGCTCAAATAAATGGGTCAGTCTCTAAGGTGCCACAAGTCCTCCTGCTCTTTCTGCGGATACAGACTAACACGGCTGCCCCTCTGAAACCTGAATTACACTGTTCATCTCCTCTGTCATCATCTCAGTATGAAGCACTGCCCCCACTTTTCACGCATATACACGTTCACTGAAGCGCATGTGATTTGCAACAGGGTATGTCTGACACTATGCACCAAGTTTGCAAATGCAATGCTCCCAGCAGCTAAAAGTATACGGGGAGGGGGGATCCTTTTAGGTTAGAATTACAGCTGTAACATCATTTCTACAGACAGAGGTTTGCATTGTCAGCCGTAACCTGATGAATGTAAAGTGTCTTGGATAGCCTGATGAGAATCCCACCATCCTACCTGTCATTAACCACAAATAAAACTGGCCGCTTCAGAGAGGCCATGGGAGTGACTGCTTTATCACGTTCAACTCTGGCGGTGCTCTCAACAAAGCCAGGCATGGTCAGACTGCGCCAAGGACTGGGATGGGACCCCTCCAATGGGGAACAAAACATATTGTGCTGCAGTAAATAATGGCAGGGATTCAGTAGGTGACATTCTTCCCTCTCAGCCAGTACTTAATCAGTCCCCTGCACAGTGCTGGGTGCTGCTGTAAATACAATATTCTGGATTAAAGAAAATCAATGTTCGTTAGGCAACTAGGCTCTTTACAATATCTGCATTTTTAGGTGCCTAAATACCTTTGGAAATCTGAGCCTAGGTGCTTATGTCACTACTATCACCATAAAGTGGACTGAGGTTAAGCCAGCAGTCCTGACCCATAATTCCCGCCATCTTGTTGTTTTGGCATAAAAAGAAGTTAGCACAGGGAGATTCCTGTTGGCTATTAGAATAATCCTAAAGGCCATGGAGAAACTGGTGAGTATGTGATTTCTAGGCTACCTAATGACAACATATTCAATCTGCTCCAAACCCCCTGATTATCAGGGCAAGTGCTGGAGTAGCTAATGTACAAACAGGCTCAATTAACCCTAATTAGTTCAGAGTCAGGCTACAAAAGACTTAATTAGCAGTTATTAGGTTCAGCTCGGAAAAGGAGCATAAATAATGTTTGGTAGCAAGCTGTGTTTAAGAATCTTGTGACTGAGTGACACTAAAAGAAGTGGGGAGTGGGGGAAGAGAAACCAAATGAGTCAATATTCCCTCTTAGGAGCTAAATGGGAAATAATTCAGGCCTTGCATTTAAAGCTGTCACTGGGGTTTTTGACAACTGTGTACAGATAAAATTTTTCAAAATCTGCATGTTCCAAAGGAGGTGTCTGAAAGTTTCATTTTGTACTATTGTGGATCTGGTACTTGATGTGTACTTTCTTTCATGCCACACCTTGTCCTTTGAAATACCTGTCCACTGTTCACGTGCCGAAGTCTCTTCTGTCCTCTCTTTCCACCACATTTCTTCCACAAAACCCCCCTGTGCTGATCTCACCAGCAATGTCTCCATGTCCTCTTGCATTTAAACTGCTTTTATTTGTCTCTCAGCAAGGTGCCATTCTCGCAAACACTTGCATAATTTTACTCAGGGGAGAGGCCCAATTCAGTTAGAAGGAGCTGCTCTCAGGTACAAAGTTATGTACAAGAGCAAATGTTTGCAGGATTGGGGCCTTAGATTGTAAATGCCACAAGAGGAAGGACTACGACTGTTGAGATATTCTATACATAGCAGAGTGCAGCAACATTGTTCAGTAAATAATAATAAAAATAGTGGCATGATTTTTAATAATAATGGGGAACCAGAAAAAGAAAGTATGAGGCTGAGCTATTGCAGCAAGCATATGACAAAGGAGATAAAAGGGGACTATGGCATATTACATGGAAATGAAGCACTGTCTTTTTGTTCTCTGTTTGTACAGCTCCTAACACAATGTGGACATGGTCCACGACTAGTGCTCCTAGGTGCGATGATAATACAAATAATAAATTGTCATAAAAATGTTATTTAATCTTGTAGTAGTATAGTGCCAATGTGCATTTTGCTTCACAAAGCAAATGAAGTTGAATTATCTGCTAAGACAAGCTTACAGAGCTAATGCCTTGATACTACTTCAAAATCTGCTTCCACAAACCCAGTGCCCAGCAACCCCAATGGGATTGTGCAATGCAGGATGGGGGTCTAAATGAAGATGAGATCAATAGGGGGAGAAATCTACACAGACAGGGGAAATGGTCAGGCAAGGACCATATGATTATGTGGCCACTTGGGAAGTGACCACATTCATTTTGATGGTTTTATACACACACACACACACATATATATATATACACAACGCTTTTATACTGTGCTCATTGAGAATCCATGTTGCTAAGAAGGTTTCTGATACTCATTAAGGCCCTGGTTCAGAAAAGCACTTAGACAAGTGTTTTCATCCATCCCTATTCAGATCAGCACTTAAGCACATGTTTAAATGAGTATTGCCACTCCCAGGCAGTGACAAATCATGAGTCAGGCTCCCAAAGATAATGAGAGGGGCTAAAAAAGAAATCAATCTTTTTAAAAATAATAAATATAGATTTTATTTATCTTCTTGTATTGTTGTCATTAGGGGTCACATTTTCAAGCTCTCCTCTGCAACCCGGAAGGCTAGAAACTTACATTTTAAAAAAATATATAATCTTAGATTCTCATGTAGCCACCTGAATCCAGGAGCTGGGACGTTAAGAAAAGCATGCAATGTTGCTAGACTCATGAGAGTTGGCAACATTGGAATAAGGGTGCTTTCCTCAGCCTGAAATCCAGTCCCACCCCAAAAAAGATATTCTCTTTGGCATCGCCTATAATTAGGGTTACCAGATAGCAACTGTAAAAAACCGGGATGGAGGTAGGGGGTAATAGGCGCCTATATAAGAAAAAGTCCCAAAAATGGGACTGTCCCTTTAAAAATGGGACATCTGGCCACCCTACCTATAATATTTGCCTCCTGCATATTCATCCTCTGGAGTCCACATTTCTTTCTGTCTCATGTTGAGCTGTCTCAATGTTATTTTAAGGTCGAAAAGGATTTACATGAAAGGGAGTGATGCCATCTGCAAGACCCCTAGCAGATTTAACTGCACTCCATTCATCTTGATGCCCTTTCTTAATCCTATTCAAGGTTTTTGTATATCTTCTCCAGGCAGCAAAGGAAAGGTTTTAATAAGATAATTTTGCGTTTACTAGCTTTAGGTTTTAGCTTGATCTTTTCTGTTTCTTTTTTTAAAGTTCTAAATGCGCTGTACTAATCACATCCTGCTAGATGTGGTTAAGGGTTTCTTCTGTGTAGCTATTCTTCTTCCCTTGTAGTGCTTCTGAGGTCCCATCACCTTTTCATAATCACCACAACTCATGCACAAAGGACTGCTATTCGCAGCCATCTTCTACAGACCCACATCCAAGGTTTCATTACAGACAACCGTGAGCTGAGAGATTGCTCCAGACCTCTGCTCTGTTGATGCTTGACTGTCCAGAAGTCCCTGCAGGTTTTTTCACCCACTGGTAACCTCTTCTGAAGGGCAAGTATAACAGTTACGATAAACTGATGAGTCAGTGATTTGTAAAGTCTTCAGGCCTGATTCTCATTTACATTGAGGTCCCTTTATGCTACTATGGTACCAAAAAGGAGCCTTAAAATGAATGTAACCATGTACTGTTCATTTGTAAATATGTACTAGTTACATGCACTTTAAGGTCCCTTTACACTGTCAAAGTGGCAGAAAGAGACCTTATTTTAGATAAGAACCAGGATGTTCATATTCCCTTATTGATACTGAAAGAATACACCAGTATGTAACAGGGTACCTGCCTATTCTCTTCAAATGCTTCTAAAAATTAGGAAACTTCTTGTGGACTATATAATTATTTCTGTATTAAGATGTACTATATAACTGCAAACCTATCCATATGAAGGAGTCAGCTACAAATCTGGATTTAATCTTGGATTTAAACTCCAAATTTAATAAAAACGGTGGGAGATAATTGACTGAGGACAAGAAAAGTGTTCCATTGTTCAATACCAGCAAACTTTAGAAAATGCTTGGAAGGACAGTGATAAATAAATAAAGACCTTTAAATTCCACAGCTGGATCAGGTTTTTACAGCTCTCATCCCCACCAAATTTTATGTAAGCAAAATTCAGGAAACAGTTGTCAATGTTTTGCCATGTATCACTGGCATCCTGAACCATAAAGCTGCTTCCTTAATCCTGCTCAATTCCACAAATCTCTCCTCCTCTGACTCCTCAGGCTTTTGGAATTAGTGGAAACCCACTCAGTTAAGAGGAGCATGAAAATTTTAAGTCACAATATACTCTTTCATCCCACTCTGTAAACCTAGCTTTGTTGCGCTGCCTTCTACAGCCATGTTGGATGTAGAATCAAGCATGTGTGTGCATGCCCGTGTGTCTACACTCACTCCATTTCATAAGACGCTCACCTTTCCGGATCATAAAAAAATATTGATTTTTTTCTCAATACAATTTCTCTAAGCCACTCTTTCAAACGAAACTGTGACTTTGTAGAAGCAGCTGAATTCTGTTGAAAGATAGCTTGTGGGGTTTCATTAGCTTGCCTTCTGCTAGAACAATAGAGGTGATCGCTGCCTCCCAGGAACGGTGGCAGTCAGCTCTATGGAGCTTCAATAAACTTAATCTAGAAGGGTCCGCTAATAGCTCAGTGAATCAACAGTGGCACATGGAGCCTGTTGGTCCTATAGTAATATCAATGATAAGTAAATTGAGGACCCTCAGAGGAGAGAAGGAAATGATCTCCCTCGCTATTCTCCTAGCCTAGGAGAGAACAGAGCCAAGATGCTCCCAGGGCACCCCATTACTTGAAGATCCCTGGAGATGAACTGTTTGAGTCTTACCAGAATACTTCTCATTAAGATTATTTATTTGGCCTTTACTTTGGTTTGCTCAAGCTGCAGCCTGTCGGTCTATAATTGGCACTGCAACCTCCTCTTTGGACCAAGCTACGGAAAGTCTTGCTCCTAACCCTTTAGAATGTTGCCAGAGGAGAGGGCATCTGTGCCCCAAGATGTGAGCCTTAAGAGGAAGGTCTTTATTCTCATTGACACTAAGAGGTCCCTTCATACTGCCCTGGAAGCATAAAGGAGCCTTACTGTGCACGTACATTCACTTAAAATTCAATCTATGATGACAGTGTCATGGGGTTCACTCGCTACTAGCGTGGCTCCTCCCAGCCGCTCTAGGGATTAGCTCTGCCCAGGTCTGACACCCCCTTCCTTCTCTCCTTTACAAACCCCACAGCCTCTCTCTCTTTGTAACTTAATTCCTGGCTTGGCCCTCCCTCCAGGTTCCTATGTGTTTTATTCCTTCTAGAATATTAAAGTCTCTCCATATAAACTGACTGAGGCAGTTTTCCCATTCATTGCGCAGAGGATGCCACTTCCTCCATGATTGATAGGGGAACTCAGACCTACCTTCTATTAAGGGTTCCACCCCAGAGACCCTACAACCTGCAGTCAAGAGTTACACCGTCTCCAACCTTGCTGCTCTTTCCCTGGTCTGCTTCCTTCTTTACCTCTATCAAAAGCTCCTTCTCCATCCTCCTCTGGGTATGCCTTTCCCTCAAAACCAGGATCTCAGAACTTGTATTCTCCCTCTCGTTTTCCCCTTTTCATCACTAAACCTAGAGAATGACTACAGCTCCCTTTCTTATGTACTGCTTCCTGATTTTATAGCAGTTTAGCCTGCCCCTTGCCCAGGTGGGCTTCACCATCAATTAAAAGCTTATCCACATGGATTCTCCTCCAGGTGCAACCTGTCACAGGGTTAATTGGCCCTTTCTGTCTACTCAGGCCTTGTGTGTGGCAGGCTCCCCATCACAGCCAGAGTGGTGTGGAGCCTTAATGTCAATGAGAATAAGGCATCTAGTACTTTGTTTCTCCTTTGGCTGGTGCTCAGCATTAATCCCCTGGGCCAACCTTCTACTCTTGCACAATTACTTATCATTTCCCTATTATATACATTCTTCCCTAGGCACCTGCTAAAGGACGAAAGATTGATTTGTGGAAATAGGAGCCCTGTTTTAATTTGAGCTGGTTCTCAACCATCTCTGAATTTCTGACAAGGCTGTTTAAGACTGACATGATTGAATCATAAGACCACTTGAAAACGGCAACATATGCTTTATTCTGCATGAGAAACGCATCCTGTCATCCAAGGAAAGTTCTGTCAAGGTGTTAAGCTGATGCACAGGATGTTGTGTATTGGCTAGGGATGAATTTGGGCCTCAGCTAATCTAAACTGATGAATCAAAGTCCAGCAGTGAGACAGACAGTGGATCTAATTATCTCCAAAGGGAGGCATTGTTATATGTGGACTCCAGCTGTCAAGCAGTAGTAAGCATGGAAGGTACTTCCATTTAAGATCAGAAGAACCAGGCCGTAGCACCCTAAGATGGCATGCTGTAAATGTAAAATTAGTTTAGTGCTTGCCGCTTCCAAAACCCAATTATTTTTTCCAAATGCAAGCCATGAATCTGAAATTCAAAAAAGCCCAAATATCCTGAGGGCTTTCTCTAACAGGGTCTACTCAGGATCTGAGAGCTCGTGAGGGAGCATATTAAAGGGTTGATTTTCACAGCAATAAATGGGAGTTAGGCACCTAACCAGTTCTGACATTTAGTGAGTTTGGGGCACCTAAAAGACCTTTGTGCCTTGAAAATCTACCCCTATAGGAACTGCATTCTAACCGTACAAGCAGAAGACCAGCAGTCAGGGCTCCTAGGCTCTGCTAATGAATTGCGGTGACATCGTAGGTAATTCATTTCACCTTCCTGAGACTCACTTTCTCCATCTGTAAAATGGGGATAACCCCTGTCTGCCTCAGAAGCTGCTGCAAGATTTAATTCATATTTATAAATACCTTTAAGATCATTGGAAGGTGCTAGGAAATTATTACTTAATGAATTTTCTTATTGTCTGATGCTTCTACAGCTCCCAGCAGTCTTGAGACGAAGACAAGGATATTTTGAGCTCCAGTAGCCAAATACACCAGTAACTATAGACTGACGGTAGGAAGTAGGGACCTAATTAAAACATCATGAAAACCTTCCAAAGCAAAGTGAAGTGCACATAATAGATATCCCATCGTAAAGACAAACTTTTCTCTGTCAGGAACATTTCTGTGTAGATATTTAGTATAATAATAATAAATAATAATAAAAATATAATATTTAGCATTTCTAGAAGTTTTTTTTTCTGAGATCTCATAACATAACTAGAATTGGTGAATCTTTTGGTTCATTGGCAATTTAAAAAATCATTTTAGTTTGGACGAGGCTACTTGGGAGAGCCACATAAACTTGATACAGATCTCTCCAACTTCACCGAAGCAGTGCACATCAATATTTTTGCTGCTATGCTTTTGCAGTATTAGTAAGCATCTACTTAATGTTCAGTGTAACTTCAGTTATAAAATTTTAAACCAGATACAAATTTTATTACCTTTTTTATTTCACGGACACCCATAAAAAAGAAGTCCTGTGATGTTAATGAAACCTATAACTTGACTGAAATATGCAACGCTGACTTCTATGCACATTTAATTTTTATACTCACAATAAGAGTATATCAAAGCACCGCAAGCACACAAAAACTGAATCCTGACAATAGGAAATAAATTAAAAGTTAACGCTGTCCCATTATGATAGGGTAATGTGGCCCAGATCATGAAGTATGCAGTACTGTGCACTGACCTGA
Organism: Lepidochelys olivacea; assembly: GCF_965140295.1. Classification (NCBI taxonomy): domain Eukaryota; kingdom Metazoa; phylum Chordata; order Testudines; family Cheloniidae; genus Lepidochelys; species Lepidochelys olivacea. The sequence goes on along the minus strand of NC_140436.1, from coordinate 3,274,713 downwards.
TACTCAAGCACTATTTAAGCACAAAAGTGTAAGTCAAGAAATGTCTGCTAGTTATTTGGTTCTTCTTTTATTTTTTATCGAATGTGGCACCTAAAGACCTCAACCAACATTAGAACTTCATTGTGGTAGGAACTGTTATGGCCATGGCCTCAGGTGGTATAAATCAGTGCAGCTCCACTGACCACACTTACACGCACACATACACCTAATATGAACATTTAACAAGAAGGCATTTGACATTATCTAGGAGCTTGAAGATAAATCTCAGTATTCTTAAATTAAACTCCTCTTGGGATTGGTATTAAGGGAGAATTAGGTTTGCATTAATCAAGGCTTGAAAGATGCCCTGATAATGTCTTTGCAATCAAAATGTAATTACCAATAAGAATGTTTAAATTGCAGAATACTTTTGTTTTGTAATTGAATGGTAACACTTAAATATGCAGATGCATTGTTGAGAGTATATGCAACTAAATCCGAATTCATTTACTGCACCATGTGCTGTGGTTAAATACAGTACAATAACCCAATGCAGAAATTCTGAAATAATTACATCAATTAACAACTTCTCTCTGACTTTTGTTTTCCTCCAACACTATCTGAAAGTTTATGGTTGAAGAACTTATTGGCAATTTAAACTATAGGCACAACTCTGTGAGGCAATGGTAGTTGAGAGTCCATGGCACTGTTCAGGAGGAATTCAGCACTGTGTGATACTGAGTCCTGTGCAGAGGGAGATTTTAAGATGGTGTAGGGAGGATCTATACGGGATTAAGGAAGTGAAAATCAGGACTCCTGAGTTACATTCCCTGCTCTGGGATAGAAGAAAATCACCTGGTGAGGACAGAGTCAGGAATCCTGAATTCTATTTCCAGTCCTGGAAGGGTTCTAGGTTATTGTATCTAAAGGGGTGGGGACTCCTGGACTCTGTGCCCAGCTCTGGAAGGACTCTGAGTCATAGTAGCTAGTGTGAGAGTGTGGGAGGGGCTAGAAGTGAGGATTCCTGAGTTTTAGTCTCAACTCTATCAGTGGCTCACTGTGTGGCTTTGGGCCACTTGCACCACCTGTAGGTTTAATTATCCATTCAGATAGTTGGAATAACAATGTCTCCATCTCCTTGGTGAATCATGCTTAGGGCTGGGCAGAAAACAAGAAATCTGTTTTCTGGAAAATGTCAAGGGTTTTCAACCTGTTTTTATTCCAGTGGGGGATGAAACCAAGACCTCTCAACATTGTTCACCAATATATGTGAGAGAGAGAACATATGCCGCTACCAGAATAGCTTGTAGCCTAGTAAATATAGCATGCACCTCCGATATGGGAGATCCTGGTTCAAGTCCCTGCGGGAGATCAGGGACTTTATCCTGGCTCTCCACACATCCCAGATGACTGCCATAATCCTCAGGGTATTCTGAGGTGTTTCTCTTTCTCTTGAGAAATTCCATCCTGGGTATGAGAAAACTTCTCAACAAAAGATTCATCAGAACTAACACATTTCTGTGAAAAGTTTTGCTTTTGAAAAATAGGTATTTTCCAAGAACAACAACAAAAAGTTCCATTCCCATTCCCAGCCAGCTCTAGTCATGAGGTTTAATGTTTTAAATGTTTTCATTGTCCTCAGCTGAAAGATACTATGCAAGTTGCAAAGTATTGTTCTTTGTTATTACATCAAGAAAAAATTCCTCCTTCCTGATGATTGAGATAATGCTGACTCTGAGGACATGGCAGTCCCAATTTAGCAGTTAGCCTGGGAGTGAGGAAGCTGCAAAATAATAGCATCAAGGGAAACTTTTTGCTAACAAGGCAAAAAATGTTTAACTAAGCAGTTTTCAACAGTCAATGCAGATAAAGAGAAGATGACTGGGAATGAGATACAGGGCACCTGAAGGAAAGTACAGGATGCATAGTATGAATTATTTCTAGATATCTCAATGGGCTGGAAGCAACATACTAGGCCAACAAGCAAAGCCATATGGCAGCTTACCTGAGGCTCCCTTCGCAAGAGCTGTGGAGACAGTGCATATTGCAGAGGTCACCAACAAAGTGCCCCAGGGTCAGTCAGCAGCTGCAGCATAGACACAGAGTACACTGTGCTAGTTTATGCTATAGATTGGCATTTGATCCAGGCTTCAGGGAGTCCTCCTGTTGCCCTTGAGAGAAGCAGAAAAGGAAAAATGCAGTGGCTCGAAGGATTCAGAACAGAGACTGTACCCAGATCTGGCCCAAGTTGGCAATGTCTTGTCTTTATTGTTTCAATTAATCTGGGGTGGGAGGGGAGCTGAGGGAGGGAGAGTTACATTATAAAAAACATTTGTATATGGGCCAAGAAAATGAAAAATGAATGCCTAAAGTTAGACCTCATCTACACACAAACTTGTAATAGTAATAAAATTGGTTTAATTAAACTACTGTGTGGACACTTTCGAGGCTTGTCCACACATGGAGGTATTCCTGAATAGCTGTTCCTGAAAATCTCTATTATGAGCACACTCCTTTCCAAATAAGAGTGCCAGATTCCAGTTTAACTTAATTAAGTGTCCATACAGCCTTTTGCACTGATGTAACCAAACTGGTTTACAGACACACTTTACGTTAAGCCACTGCAATTCTGCTTGTAGTGTAGTGTTAGGCTCCTAATCCATATTTAGACACCTAAGAAAATGACCTAATTTTCAAAAGCACCTGATAACCCATGAAATTAGGATCTTAACTCTAGACCTACTTTTTTTTATAAAGCTTTGCATATTTAGGCACTTGTGTGAGTTCTAACATGCTGGAAAATTCCACGCTCTAAGTCCCATTTTGTCTGTTTCTCAGCTACTCATCAGCTGGTTGTACAGATGCTGGACTCGTTTGTTTATCATGGGGTCTGGAAGATTTATGGCTGGGTGCATGTTTTAGGCAGCTTTTCCTTCTCTGCTGGCATGCATCCTGAGCTGCACAGCACAGGAACACTTAAACTCACTTAATGGAAAAATCTGTCCCAAATGCTCCCCGTGGTTTTCAGCTGGCTACTTTTCAGCTTCTGCCTTTGTTTAAGAAAGGTAATTACAAAGTTATTATTTGTAATGCGCCTTATATTTGGGGTCAGAAAGACAGCTGTTAAAGGGGAACATCATCTGTCAGGCAGGGCATCTGGTGACATTCCGAATGTAATTAATCAATTAGTGGAGCCTGCCATCCGGATGGACTGGCTGCATCTTTCTGTCCTACATACTCAGACTGGGTGGCTTGTGGTCCATGGGCTGCAGGAGAGCTTCCTGTTGGGAGGTGGTGGGAGATGCACATGGCTCATCTCAGCCTGAAATTGCTCTTTGAGGATCTTGCAGCTGCCTGTATGGAAGAGTAGAGAAGGGCTGGTGAGAGGACCCATAAAATACCATCAAGAGTGCCAGAGAAATGCAATATCCATGCCTTCCTTAATGTACTTTGTGTGTGTGTGTACGTACCAGAAAAAGCCCCATTTTCAGCTGTCACCAGGATTTTTCCCCAGTAAACTGGTCCATCTCCAGAGGGGGGAAATAATCTATAACTACTGGAAAGTAACTCTAACCCATGTGTAAAAGCTAAGGCTTAGATTTCCCAATTGGCGTAAGAGATTCAGATGCATAATACACAGCAAATAAATCCTTTAGGTTTCAGGCTTTAGAAAATCTCAGATTAAAATTCCAACTCTCCCTTTCTTTCCTTGTACACTGTGGCCTGAGTCTCTCTGGCTCGGTAACTCATGCTGTCATTTACACCAGTACAAAGAGGATGTAAAATGCCACCCCCATTAAAACATTATTTGACACCCACTTTGTGGTCAGTCTGAATGATGACAAAGTGCCAGGCAGTGGAGAATCAGGATCTGCTTTGTTTTTGTCCCGCCTCAAAGAAGAAGAGCAGTCAATGGAATTAATAACTGCCTCTGTGATAAGGTATTTCATCTGTGCTTATTTTTGTTAAAGATGATATTAAAATATTGTTGAGGTCACTGTTATTCATTCAACTGATAATCAAGAGGATTAAATATAACTTCATGAAACTTTCTTATTAAAGTCCTAGGTAGCCTATGGAAAAGCAGAAGTGTCCGTCTGCTGTTGAACCCTGGAAGTTCACTTCAGGGCTACTCCGGCCTCATCTGGACTACATTACTAGGGTGATGCAAGGCAGTTTACATCAACCGAACTGTGGATGTGTCTACCCTTTTCACTCCTGCTGATGTAACATGCTACGCTGACTTACTAACACCATCTCCCCAAGCGGCATAGAGCCATGGTCAGTATGGTTAGGTCAATGCAGTATCGGTGTAGACTTTCCGTTGCTTATGTTGACTGTCACTGGTTTTCCGGAGATGTCACACAGTGCCCCACACTGACAATGCAATTGATACAAGTACTCCTGGTGAGAACAGGCACCACCAACACAAGCAATTTAATAACTGCGATGGCTATATGCCAATTTAAGTTAGGTCAACATAATTTTGTCATGTAGACATGGCCTTAGGTTTGTGGTTTCACAGGTATCTTCCCTTATCTTTTTTTTTTTTTTCTTTACATGGGTTTCAGTACATCATTTAAAAGACTTGAGTATTGATGCCACTGCTCTTCTGAGCCTGCTCGGCCACAGAAGAAGTCAGTCAGTAGGAATCTAGAGTTCACTGGAGCTTTCATGAACAATTTAAAATGAACCCTAAAAAAGTCTGTGGGATTCAAGAGAGGGGAAACAATGAAGAAAAAAAGTGGGGAACATTGTGCTTAAAAAGTAAGGGAAGAAGAACAGTGACCATGACCCAGTTTTTTGAAAAATCTACTTTGATGCGCATCATCTGCCAAACTGAAGTCTTTCTTCAGGAGGATGTGATTATAATGGAATGCACTGGTATTCACCTCTAGGTCACTGGCTTACATACAACCCAGATCAGCAGTAACCAAGAAAGCTGTCTGTTGACTGTGCAGGTGTCTATGTCAAATGGGTTAGAGAGTCTCAGCTCATAATCCAGGGAGATGGGACTTATTATAGAAACAAACATTAGAGCTGGAACCACTATTGGTACGCACTGCAGAGAGGCCCAGACTGGCATGGCCATGGAACTTTTCTTTCATATGTAGAGGTCTCTCTTTTATATATGGAGGACAGGGTTGAAGGAGCATGTTGGCAGAGAGTTGCTTGGAGGAACCATGTCTTGATACTGGTCACTCTGTAGCTGCAATGGGAATAAACATAGGAACTCAGCTTTGCTAATCTGGAACACTCTTCCCTAGCCTACAAAAGCGGCCACAAGATTTCCAGGTTTTTTTAGTACAGTGAAAGCTACCCTGTGGAGGGGCCAGGACAACATCTATGCATCACTTACATCCTATTCACCCTCTCCAGGCTGAATTCCTGTCCCCCCTGAAGTCAGAAGAGGGTTTTGCCATTGACTTCTATGGGGCCAGGATTTCAGCCTTCGTGGTTAAATGGAAGCTAAGTGGTGCATAGGCCTTGGCCTGGCTTCTAGCACAGTGGTGAATTTCACTTTAAAACATTGAAATCTAGGCTTTTGGGTTCCCAGTGCTCAAAAGATGATGAGTTGGGCACAGAGCTTCCCAGAAATACACTGAATGCACCTGTCAGCAATTTCACAAAGCTCTTTTTCTAAACGGATCCATAATTAATAAACAAGTAAGATGGTGTCATCTTTAATGATCACTGACTTCCTCAATTTTTATTTTATTTATTTTCTGAGGTCTTCTTTCTTCTGAGACTACTTCTCCACACTAAAGACCCCAGTTTATAAATGGGATGTGACAAGCTGAAATAGAGCCTGAAGTGATGGCTAGCATTCATGAAGGCATTGTGCTGCTTAGAAGCTGCAGGCACATAAAGGAAGCTCCAGCAGAACCCTCAAATTTATCCTGCATGTGAAGGATAACTAGAATGAGGGTTATTTGTTATCTGCCTTCTGAGTGACCCCTGCCTACTCTCTCATCACGTCTGCACGTCTCTGCCTATTGTAAATAAACCTAATTGACATTCTAGTGGTTAGAGTTTAGGATGGGGAATCAGGAGACTTGGTTCTATGCCTGGCACTGGTACAGTCTTGCTGCATAAACTTCAGATACTTAATCTCTTTGTGCCTCAATTTACCACTCGCTCAGTGGGTGTTGCTGTATATTAATATTTTCTTGCTCTACCTACCTGCCACTGTCTTTGTATGAAGAAAAGGAGGACTTGTGGCACCTTAGAGACTAACAAATTTATTTGAGCATAAGAGCTGTAGCTCACGAAAGCTTATGCTCAAATAAATGTGTTAGTCTCTAAAGTGCCACAAGTCCTTTTCTTTTTGCAAATACAGACTAACACGGCTGCGACTCTGAAACCTGTCTTTGTATGGTTTAATTAATTAATGTTCACAACAATTGTTCTGAGATCCTTGATCTTCAACACATTCTGATCGGAGAGCCAGTCTGTAATGTCCTGGCTTTATGTATCTAAGTCAGTGAATGATGTTGCCTTATTGTTCCTAGCCCACAAGGATGATGTGAGATCACTAGTGTCAGTTATTAAAGTAATTCTTTTTCAGCTCAGGAAGTAGAGGGCTGTGTCTTTTGAAAGAGCAGAGTCCTAGTCCTGGTTCCCCAGTGGTTGGGTACGCAAGTGTCATTATTATAACTGTATCTCTTATCTGTTGCACATGATTTAGTTACACACCGAGCCTAGAGAATTAGGCTAGTGAAGAAACATTAATTTGCTCAAGGAATATTCTGCAGCATTATTATTTATTATTTGGGTTATGACAGAGGATAGAAGGCCCAAATAAGATTTGGAGCCCCATTATATTAGGTGATGTACACACATACAACAAAAAACAGTCCCTGCCCCAAAGTACTTACCATCTAAATAGACAAGACAAAGGGTTGGGGAGAAGTGGCTTGCTGAAGTCACACAGCAATTCACTGACAGGTTCAGGAATAGAACCCAGGTCCCCTCAGAAACAAGACAGACAACGGAAAAGGAATTCTTATTATCTCCATTTTACAGATGAGGAACTGAGGCCACAGCAGAAATCAGTGACTTGCCCATGATCAAATAGAGAACCCAGAGATGGATGTAATCTGTTATGTCCCAGTCAATGCTTTAACCACAAGACCATCCTTCAGCGTGAGACACTGCAAATGAGGTGGTGCCTACAAGAAGCCCTTTTAGAATAATATCTCCAAACTTTTTCTGTCAGCAATTCCTCTGTTTTTCCTCGGCACTGGCTTTTTCCAGCACAGTGCTATGATTCTTATTTAATGCCATTAATTCTTTCCTTAACAGTGTGTTAAACTATTTGACAGCAGTATGGTAATATTGCTGTCAAAGAGAATCTCTTCTCTTTTCAGAATATTAAAAGAAATTGCTTCTCTTTGCAAAAACTAAATTTATTTTTTCAGGCTCCTAAATCTCAGAAAGGGGAGTAAGTATCTTTTATATGAAATTCTGCACCTCCCTCTAATAATTCACACTCATGTCTTTTTTTAAATGGACCTTTTAATTGAATTTTCTCTCTTTTTTCCACCGTGTAGTTGTGGAGGAAGGGAATATGTTTGTGTGAAATATACCAGAATATTAATCAATTGACCATTACAGATTTTTGCCCTTTATCTCTTACAGGATTTTTCATTTTCAGAAATAATTGCCAGGTTTCTTCTAACATTTATCAAGAAACAGATAAACCTTAAAGTAACACGGAAACAAAGTAGACTTTGGTGCTCAAGTTAAAACAACAACAAAACCTCAATATGCACAACTCTGCTTATATAAGCTATAAAGCGTCAATACATGAGCACCATACCTGGCAAGGTTGTCTCAGCAAGAAATGCTTTCAAAACAGAATCTACTACAGTATAATATAACTCCCTTACCCAGGGAAACAAGATCCTAGCTGCTGTTCTTTGAGCTTGGAAAGCACCTTGTCATTATGCGCTGAAATGGTAGAATATAGGCTTTAGTCTACAAATGACCTTTCAGGTGCTGGAAAGAAGAGACTCATTAAACTAAAAGAGCAGGTGTCCATTCACCAAACTCTTTTCTTTTTGCTGCATGAATGCAACAGAAACATTGTATTGATTCTAGCTGGATTTGACATGAAATTTGTGTGGGTTTTTAATCTAGATGTATTAGCATCAACTACTTCACTTTTGTTTTTTTTAAATTCAGCCCACGACAGCATATGTCCATTTGTGTTCACTTGAAGAGGAAAGATTAAGGGATATTTAAAAGCTCCAATCTCTAGGCTCTTAAAACTGCTGTGTACCTTCTGTTCAGGCTAAAGAAAACCAAGGGAAGATAGGTTAGCAGTCTACTAGCACAAAAAGAGAGGCAATAAGAAGCAGAGGGGCTAATAATTATTACTGGCCAAGTAGGGCAGAACAGAAAGTTAATGGGTTTGGAATACAGTTGTACTCTGTAGAGTGACTTGGTAAAAAAAGCATTGTGGGGTTCCACGTTTATTGTCTCGTAATGACTCCACTTAAAATTTGCTCAGCTTACAAGTAAAAAGATGGGCTCAGTTTTTCCCCCCGTATCAGTCACCCATGCAAACTCAACTTGGGATTTTAAAGTCAAGCAGTGTTCTTTCTAATCTAAATGTCAGTACAAGTAATAACCATTCTCAATCTGATTCTCCATTGCATTGCTCTAGTTCTATACTGCAATTCCCTAACTTCAATGGAGGTAAAAACCGGGATAACGCAAAACAGAATATGATCCTTTGTATGCATCACATTTTGCCTTCAGTCATGCTCATGCAACCCCATTATAATCAGGCAGGTCACAGAGCTAATACTGATGACATAATTTTTGCCTGCAGGTAACATAGGCCCAGCATCAGCAAAGCACTTAAGAGCCTGCCTAACTCCAAACGCAAGGCTAAGTGTTTTGCTGAACTGGGGCTTTAGTTAACAATTCCATTGAAGATACACCAACCACTAGCTTCCAGTGGAAGAATAGGTATAAATCAGGTAGTTAAAGGTGCAACTATTCCAATTTGCACCTGCTGCAAAATACAAGGTCACACATTTGTGGGTGTAAATGATACCTGAAAAAAATAGACAGCTGAGCCTCAGGCCTTTGAAAAATTCCCCCTCCAATACAGATTTTTTTTTTTTTTTACCATGATGGACGCAACGGGATCATTGAATTGCTATGGGATTATCCGTCTGCATTCCTGGTAAAACTATAAGACCAATGATGCCCCTGGTGTAGGACCTAACACTCATTTTTTTTCTTCTTAACATCTTTAGACTCAACAGAATCATGTCGGAACAAACTCATCCTCCTCCAAAAGGTTACCAAAAAAAATTACCAACTTTCTTGATAACCATGAGGGCTTGGCAAAGGCAAGGAAGGTAAGGCAATGAGATTTATGTCAAATCTCAACTTCTTTTGTCTAGCCGTTATATTCTGTCCCATATTCTACAGTCCTAATGCAGGCAAAACTCTCAATGACTCCAGAGATAGTCGTGTGCATTGCATCTGTCATAGGGTTTTCCAGTATATCACCCATTACTTTAGTATCTAAGACCCCAGTTCATCAAGGTACTCAAGCATATGCCACATACTTAAAGAAAGGCATGTGGCTGAGTTCCCTGCTGAATCATGGTTCACATATATTAGGGCTGCAGAAGCGATTGGCAGCTCATTTGCCATGTATTGTTGAGCCACCAAAACAGACCTTGTTGGTTGCTGCTCATATTTCTGGCACTAAGAGATGTGAACTCTTCATGAGAAAGGAAAACTGACTACAACAGGTAATGAAACCCAACACCTCTCACTAAACTGCCTCATTGTAATACCTCAGCCTCTAATTAAACCTCAGCTGGGTACTAATTATTTATTCAATTATCATTAGTTATTTCAGGGGCCATCCAGCCGTCAGGAATAGATCAAGTCGGATTTTAAGGTCTGTTCAATAATGTCATTCTGCTTGGTTTTTTAGCAGATGCATTCTGAGAGGGGAAATCCCTTCTCTTTTTGACACCCCAAAGTTTAGCCCAGGAAAAGGATCATCTACCAAATGTCAGGTTTCTGCTTGAGGCAAAATGCAAAACAAAATTTTCTTTTTCCCCAGTTTACTGGGGCAAATTCATTCCTGATCACATTCTACTGATTTCAGTGGAGTTAAACCAGGGATGATTCTGGCCTATTGTTTTAAAAAATCCCACCTTCTATACATTTTCTGTCCTTTTATCTTATTCTTCCTCCATCCCCCAAAACTTTTTGAATCTCACTTGTCTTCCCAGTCTCCAAATTAATTTCCACTCTAGGTTTCTCACAGCGTCTCTGAAGCCCCAGCTTTGCTGAAATCTTCAACCAAGCCTTACAAACACTGAAGCCTCAACTGCGTCCAGATGTTTACTGATACCGTCAAAGTCTCTAACAAATAAGACTGGCACTGCGATGTGTCTGCACTGTGCTAGGACTCTGGGAAACTCAATGATTCATAGTACTTGTGTGTGTGTGAATATTCTGACTAGGTTCAATTCACCAAGCTTCCCCCTTCCCCCAAAGTTTAGATTTCCAGCTTTGCATTACTTTTTCTTCTCTCCCAAACATTGGGCCTGATTTTCCCCGTATTGCTCTTTGTGTAGCCACGTACGTCTTGGCCAAGTGGATGCAACATGCTGCCAAATTAGAAGTCTCCTTTCACTCAGCTTTTTGCTTGCTTTGCACTGTTATGAATGATGACACAAGGTGCAAGGCAAAGGAGAACCAGACCTGGTGTCTTTCTCCCAGCTTCTTCTGCTGGTCCATTGCCAGCCTCCTCTCTTTCCCCTCCCACCCTCTTGCAGTTGTTGATGTGAGAGCTACTACCTGAGTAACTCCTTCTGTCATGAACAGTCCTTCTTGTATATCACTGATTTTAGCTGATCTAACTTCTCATCTGAAAACATCCCTCTCCTCCCTTGCCAGCATTAAATAATATAAAGGATGGATTTGTGGTTAAGGCACTGGACAAGGACTCAGGAGCTCTGGGTTCAATTCCTGGCTTTGCTACAGACTCCCTTAGGAAGTCACTGTGGCCCAGATAAGATAGCCCCAGTGAAAACATCTCTGGTGAGGAGTTGGAATGGCAGGAGAAGGAGTAACCCGTCTGATGGAATATAACCTGTCTGAGAGCACTAATGCATAGTAACAACCAGGACATGACATAGCAACCAAGCTATACACTCGTCTCTTCAGGTTCCTATAATGAACCCTGGTGCCTGAGTGGCTAGATCTCTTAAAGGGTTACTGCTTTCCAAATATTTCTTTTCCCTTCCCTTTGAATATATGCCCATGAGGGTTTTTTTTCTCCTTTCACCCTCATGCTATATATTGTCTTCCATTTTCCCAGCCTGAATTTCATTTTCTTTTTTGTTCACATAAATGTGATGAAATTCTACCTAACAAAGATCCCGGTTTCATGCATATGACCCTATGCCCGAGGGAAGAAAAATCTATGCGAGACACTCCAACTTGCAAGCCGATACGCAGCTACTGGAAATTCCAAATGCCTTAATTTCTTACTGAGGTAAATGGGAGGAGAGGGATGCTCAGAACCTCTATGGGGTGTTTTAGCACCCTACAGTATCATAAATAATCCTGATCTCCTACTGAAATCAATGAGAGTCTTATAACTGACTTCAGAGGGAGTTGGATCAAGTGCTACTCTATGAATCCAATCATTTCTAAAGGGAATAGGCAAATGTAAATTGATGTCCCTCCATTGACTTCAATAGGCTCATGTCGATTTACACCAGGTGGGGATCTGGTCCAATGTTGTTCAAAGTTTTCTATCGAAGGCCATTCAGTGGCTCTTTAAGGATGTATTGACTGAGACTAGCCTTGGTCTCAAATTTGATAGATCCAGATGAACTAATGACTGTATGATTAAATTTTAAAGGGAAAAAAAAGAAAGAAGAGAAACAAAAACAGAATTTATAAGGGCAGTTTAAATAAAAATGTATGAAATTCAGTGCTAATGTCAATATAAATGCAAAACAAAAACCCAGCTGGACTTAAATATCTGAGAAAGAATCCGTTATTTCTCTTAAAGTCATCAGAATGGCATTAATCTAGTTGCTGGTAACAGAGGGGTTTTTTCCAGTCATTGTTCATTTTAAATGGTTTTAACAGCCCTGGAAGTATTCATGAATTCAGGTTTCCTCACTCCCCTAATCATGTTGTCGGCTTAAAATTCACATTTAATTAACCTCTTCACCCAAGGCATAAATCAATACTAATACTCCAAATGCTTACCATACTGATAGTGATTTTCATTTGGAAGCTGACTGCTGAAAATTAGGCATTAGGATGCCTGCAGGAAAGCGGCAAACTAGTTGGGTGGAGTGAAGCACAGTTAACTCGTAAACTGCAGTAATGAATGGCCTTGGATAGGATGGGAAACCCATTCCTTAGGGTTCCAGGAAAACATGAGAGCAGGACGAGGCCACAAAGTGATGCAGCATCCGGGACAATAATAATTTGGGTGGGAGCCACTCTGTGAAATATGAGTTCCTGTGGCCGTAGGGATCTGTGGAGGTGGAATGCATTGCAACTGTCATGAAGATTTTCTCACAAAAGGAAAGGTTTCAGAGTAACAGCCGTGTTAGTCTGTATTCGCAAAAAGAAAAGGAGTACTTGTGGCACCTTAGGACTAACCAATTTATTAGAGCATAAGCTTTCGTGAGCTACAGCTCACTTCCTCAGATGCATATCGTGGAAACTGCAGCAGGCTTTATATATACACAGAGAATATGAAACAATACCTCCTCCCACCCCACTGTCCTGCTGGTAATAGCTTATCTAAAGTGATCATCAGGTGGGCCATTTCCAGCACAAATCCAGGTTTTCTCACCCTCCACCCCCCCACACAAATTCACTCTCCTGCTGGTGATAGCCCATCCAAAGTGACAACTCTTTACACAATGTGCATGACAATCAAGTTGGGCTATTTCCTGCACAAATCCAGGTTTTCTCACATCCCCCCCACCCCCATACACACACAAACTCACTCTCCTGCTGGTAATAGCTCATCCAAACTGACCACTCTTCAAGTTTAAATCCAAGTTAAACCAGAACATCTGGGGGGGGGTAGGAAAAAACAAGAGGAAACAGGCTACCTTGCATAATGACTTAGCCACTCCCAGTCTCTATTTAAGCCTAAATTAATAGTATCCAATTTGCAAATGAATTCCAATTCAGCAGTTTCTCGCTGGAGTCTGGATTTGAAGTTTTTTTGTTTTAAGATAGCGACCTTCATGTCTGTGATTGCGTGACCAGAGAGATTGAAGTGTTCTCCGACTGGTTTATGAATGTTATAATTCTTGACATCTGATTTGTGTCCATTTATTCTTTTACGTAGAGACTGTCCAGTTTGACCAATGTATATGGCAGAGGGGCATTGCTGGCACATGATGGCATATATCACATTGGTGGATGTGCAGGTGAACGAGCCTCTGATAGTGTGGCTGATGTTATTAGGCCCTGTGATGGTGTCCCCTGAATAGATATGTGGGCACAATTGGCAACGGGCTTTGTTGCAAGGATAAGTTCCTGGGTTACTGGTTCTGTTGTGTGGTATGTGGTTGTTGGTGAGTATTTGCTTCAGGTTGCGGGGCTGTCTGTAGGCAAGGACTGGCCTGTCTCCCAAGATTTGTGAGAGTGTTGGGTCATCCTTTAGGATAGGTTGTAGATCCTTAATAATGCGTTGGAGGGGTTTTAGTTGGGGGCTGAAGGTGACGGCTAGTGGCGTTCTGTTATTTTCTTTGTTAGGCCTGTCCTGTAGTAGGTAACTTCTGGGAACTCTTCTGGCTCTATCAATCTGTTTCTTTACTTCTGCAGGTGGGTATTGTAGTTGTAAGAAAGCTTGACAGAGATCTTGTAGGTGTTTGTCTCTGTCTGAGGGGTTGGAGCAAATGCGGTTGTATCGCAGAGCTTGGCTGTAGACGATGGATCGTGTGGTGTGGTCAGGGTGAAAGCTTGAGGCATGCAGGTAGGAATAGCGGTCAGTAGGTTTCCGGTATAGGGTGGTGTTTATGTGACCATTGTTTATTAGCACTGTAATGTCCAGGAAGTGGATCTCTTGTGTGGACTGGACCAGGCTGAGGTTGGTGGTGGGATGGAAATTGTTGAAATCATGGTGGAATTCCTCAAGGGCTTCTTTTCCATGGGTCCAGATGATGAAGATGTCATCAATATAGCGCAAGTAGAGTAGGGGCTTTAGGGGACGAGAGCTGAGGAAGCGTTGTTCTAAATCAGCCATAAAAATGTTGGCATACTGTGGGGCCATGCGGGTACCCATAGCAGTGCCGCTGATCTGAAGGTATACATTGTCCCCAAATGTGAAGTAGTTATGGGTAAGGACAAAGTCACAAAGTTCAGCTACCAGGTTAGCCGTGACATTATCGGGGATAGTGTTCTTGACGGCTTGTAGTCCATCTTTGTGTGGAATGTTGGTGTAGAGGGCTTCTACATCCATAGTGGCCAGGATGGTGTTTTCAGGAAGATCAACGATGGATTGAAGTTTCCTCAGGAAGTCAGTGGTGTCTCGAAGGTAGCTGGGAGTGCTGGTAGCGTAGGGCCTGAGGAGGGAGTCTACATAGCCAGACAATCCTGCTGTCAGGGTGCCAATGCCTGAGATGATGGGGCGCCCAGGATTTCCAGGTTTATGGATCTTGGGTAGTAGATAGAATATCCCAGGTCGGGGTTCCAGGGGTGTGTCTGTGCGGATTTGATCTTTTGCTTTTTCAGGAAGTTTCTTGAGCAAATGCTGTAGTTGCTTTTGGTAACTCTCAGTGGGATCAGAGGGTAATGGCTTGTAGAAACTCGTGTTGGAGAGCTGCCGAGCAGCCTCTTGTTCATATTCCGACCTATTCATGATGACAACAGCACCTCCTTTGTCAGCCTTTTTGATTATGATGTCAGAGTTGTTTCTGAGGCTGTGGATGGCATTGCGTTCCGCCTTGCCCCATAACCTCAGCCATGCGGAACGCAATGCCATCCACATTTTCTTTTCACAAAAGGAAAAGAAGTTAGAACCATATCAACTTTTTTTTGGAGGGGGAGGTTGGTAGAGCATTTATTTTTGGGAACAGAGTTAAGTCTTCTGTCCCACTAAAGTAACCTATTTATTATTATTATGTATTTGTACTACAATAGCTCCTAGAGGCCTAACTGTGCCATACACTGTATATTCAGGTAATAGAGACAGTGGTTGCATGGAAGATTTCCAATTTACATAGACAACACAGACTAAAAGGGGTATTATTAACCCTATTTCACTGACGGGGATGTGAAGCACAAAGAGACTAAGGCCTGGTCTACACTAGGGGCGGGGATCGATCTAAAATACGCAACTTCAACTACGAGAATAGTGTAGCTGAAGTCAACATATCTTAGATCGACTTAGAATCACTTACTTTGCATCCTCATGGTGCGGGATCGACGGCCGCCGCTCCCCAGTCAACTCCGCTTCCACCTCTCACCCTGGTGGAGTTTCGGAGTCGACGGCAGAGCGATCGGGGATCGATCTATCGCATCTACACTACATGCAATAAATCGATCCCCGATAGATCGATCACTACCCGCCGATCCGGCAGGTAGTGTAGACATGACCTTAGGCCCAGATTTTTAAAGGGATTTAGACGTTGCTTCACTCAGCATTGAAATGCCTAACTGACTTAGGAACCTAAATCCACTAGGATCCTATTGACTTTCAGAGATTCAGAGATTTCAAGACCAGAAGGGACTAATCTGATCATCTGGTTTGCCTCCTGTATAGCACAAGCCATAGAACTTCCCTGAATTAAGTCCTGGAGCAGATCCTTTAAAAAACATCCATTCTTGATTTAAAAACTGTCAGTGATGGAGGATCCACCACAGCCCTTGGCAAATGTTCTCATGGTTAATTACTCTCAGTGTTAAAAAAAATGTAAGCCTTATTTTCAGTCTGAATTTGTCTAGCTTCAACTTCCAGCCATTGTAACATGGTATACCTTTCCTGTTATACCTTTCAGTTGGATTTAGGAGTCTAAGTCACTTTTGAAAATAAGACTTAGGTGTTGTGATGCTGAGTGCAGCAACACCTAAATCTCTTGATACACCTTTGATACCGGCTTTCTGGTGATTAGTGGCGGGGGGTGGGGTGGGTGGAGGGGACATACCACAATGCATCTTCTTTCCCCATCTCCCGCCCACGTTCTGGATGTTTATTTACTGATTGTTTTAAAAGCTCAGCCTATGAATGGGGAATATCAGTGACTGATTAACTACCAGAAAATGTAAATGAGTAAGTGGGTTTAGATAGGATCAAAGGCAGCTTGGTTTGTGTGTGGGAAAACACTACTCTCTCCTCTCTGAAAGCCATTTTCCCCACCACCACGCCCACCTGTGTCAGACTCCGGAAAGGAATTCCTCCTTGCCTGGGTCTCTTTATTTTGCTTAGTACAAAGCTTCTCTCCTTGTCCCTGAAGCTCAGCTGGTGTTAAGCTGGCCGATGGAACTATGATGATTACACTCACTGAAGAACTGGACCATAGAGTTCAAGGGAGTTACCCACAACTTGTGTCAGTGTAACAGCAAAAAGAATATAAGAGAGCCCTGCGGAGCATATAATTTAAATTACCGAAAGAAAGGGTGGGAGGAGAAACAGAGAGGTTAAGTAACAAGGCCAGGCATCAAATAAATGTTAGAATCGGAATACAAAGCCAGCAATTTTTCTACTAGGCCACACTGCTCCTTACATAAAGGAGATATTTCCATAGCACACCAAGCTCATCGTCACCTCAGCTGTCTCCATTTCCCCAGTTTAAAAGCATTTTAGTTCCCCCCAGCCAAACATCATGAAAGGAAAATGTACTACCTCAAATGACTGTGAGCCAAGGGGCAGATCATGGGAAACCTTCCCGTTTGCAGCAGGGAAGATGTTTCCTTTCATTTAAAGTTAGATTTGAAATCAATACACCATTACAAACATGTGCGTTACAGAGAGGTAGAGGAACCAAATACATGCCTTGAATGAATGCATACTGAAACAGGAGGGTAACTTTGAAACATGTTACATTTAAAAAAAAAAAAGTACCAGAATATCAAGTTGGATATTTTACCTTGAATCAACATTTTTTAAAAAGAAATATTACAAAGTACTTTATCAGATGTTTGCAAAAATTTAAACTGCCGTTAGCATTTTTACTTGTTTTTTTTTCTCCCCAGGGTTTTTTTTTTTAACATCATTTGCTTCAGCTGAAATCCACATTATTTGCCTCAGGGATGAAATTAAAGTTAAATTATATTACTTTCCTGCTCGGTGCTACTTTCTTGGAGATGATATTAAGCATCACAGTTCCAAAGGGACCGAAGTTACTCCTGATGCTCTCGCAAGTAAACGTGAGACCAAGATCAGGCCCATAATATAAAAACAAACTTTAACTTATTCTTTGCTGCTCGGAGTGTTACGTTAAAGTCACTTTCTTCAGAGAATGAGGGGAGACTCTGCATGTGTGTGTTAATAACACCAAAATATACAGCATGTTTACTGGCACTATTCCTCCTATAACTGGAGTAACCACTGTAATTTTATGCCACCACAGTGCGTGGATATACATTTCTCCACCCTAATTACACATTTGCAGCTTGTGTAATTTTGTGTAAGTATGGTATGTTAGCAGCCCTCTTTAGCTCCTTATATTTTCTAAAATACTTTTAACAATCCCCTGATATTTAATTACATACTAGCCATTTTTCCTTAAACATATATAATGCCTTATTTTTATTTAATTCAAAATGCAACCTCAGTAGCATGGCTGAAATTTCTAACATATTCCCTTTTAGAGATGGTTGAAGTATTTGTTATGAATGATGTATCTAACCAGTGTAGCTCTTTTTTTCCTGAAAATAAACATGAACTGATTGATTTTTTGCTAATTTATTTAATTTCAATTATTCAATTATTATTTGCAAACAATCTTTTGCCAATGGTTTGTTCACACACTGCTTAAGCCTGTGAGTGTTCACTATTTGTTGCTTGAACTGTCAGTTTAGCCACCCAAGTCACATGCTTTTGGTTCTTTTTTCTGTGTGGGTAGACGTAGGTTTTAAATCAGGAGTCTCTTTTTCTGTACATAAGATATGCTTGAATATTTGTAATTTTTTGACAGATCTCTTATGTGAATAATAAAAAGAGCTTTGCAAAATGGTCACAGAGCACTTCTGGCATGAATATTCTTGCAAATATTTATCTGCATTAGCATTCCTGGTGGGTTTCTTTGCTCACTCAGATGTCTGTGAGTAAGTGAATAAAAGGGGTTGCCTATACAAGGGAAGTGAATAGGTGAGCTTTATTCACACGAACATCCATGCTGTATTTGCTCAGCTCTAATCTCCATTCTCTAAGGCCCAGATCCTCCAACCCTTATGCACGGGTTTAACTTTACATTGATTTCCATGGGACTACTCAAGGGAGTAAAGTTAAAAGTGTGTGAAGGTGTCTGTAGGAATGGGGTCTAAGTTGGTATGGAGTCCATGTTTCCCAGGAAAAGCTATCACCACCAATATGACTCCACACTGACCCTGAGGTAGTTAATTCTGACCCATTCAATCACCAAGACACAGAAGGTTGAGCTGGGGTAGATAGTTCATCTCCCTGGTAGTGTAGAAGACCCTGCCAGGTCTTGTGATTGTGTTTTTTGGGATGTACAGTGATTTCTAGTCTTCCCATGTTGGCCAAGTAGTTTTAATTGTCAGGATGTTCCTATCCCTTCCTCTAACTAAACATCTCAATTTTGGAACTTGTATCCTTTCCCCCATATAAATGTCCCCTGTTTCCTAGACCTGTAAGGCTTTATCTCATAAAAGTTTTACACCAGTATAAATCCGGTGGATTTAGTCCCAATTTACACCAATGGTAAGGAGGGGTGAGTCATGCCCCTGTTTCAAAGGCCTGGTGTAAACACACACCATGCACCAGTTTTACTAATGGTGTGATTTTAAACAGATTTAGTTAAACCAGTGCAAAATGTTGAGTGGACATTCTTATTTCAATTTAAACTGGGCTTATGTTGGTTTAGCTTAATTCATTAGGAATTAGTTAAACTAAACTGAAATAAGCCACCCACAAGAAAGAGAGGGGCATTTGTACCAGTTTTACTAAAGTGGTTTAAAGAGAGAATGAAGTGAAACTGATGCAACAGGTGTAGACAAGACCCGTGTGCTGACAGCCCTTACATTGAACTAGTGGGGTCAGGATTATTTCAAATTAAGTAAAAGTGTCTCATTTACATATTTTAATACCACATCCTAACATTCCGCATTTTTTCCTGTCAAGTTGGCGAGAGCTCTGCACTGATGTGCTGATCGGAGCTGCTAGTTCTTTTTAATCTTTTCAAGCAAACAAAATTGTTTATCTTAGCCGAGTTAAGTCAGTTCAAACTTATGCAAAAGCTGTTCTAAAAATGCCTCTCCTTCTACATTCAGCCCAGATTCCTCCGTGGGGAGCTGCCTGAATCTGTCTCCCAGCAGATCCACAAATGTCACCAAAACCCACTGAGTACTGACATTTCCAGCACTTAGCTAAGCTTCCCAACAAGCAGCTCTCAAGATAGTTGGGCTTGTTGATTTTGGGGTGGATAAATTTAAAACTGCAGTAGGAAAATCACATGACATTTCCCTCTTTTTTGGGGGGGGGAGGAGTTAAACATGTAAAGAACATGTCCCAAATATTTCTAGGGACCTAAATAATCTTTGTAGATGCTTCTTGTGTACAAAGGAAGAATTTGTCAGAGCAGAACAGACTACTGGTGCGTGTGTTATGTGTTATTTATTATTTCTACTACAGTAGCACTTAAGAGGGCATGGTCGCATTGTGATAGCCATCGTACAAAACATAACAAAGCTATTGTCCTTGCCCTTTAAATTGAAGACAAGAAACAATGGGTGGAGATGACAGAAAGAAGTGGGGGAACAGGGGTACAATATTGGCTTCGGATGCATGTTACAATGTCCAATAAGGAGAGGGAATGTGGTCTAGTTGATAAGGCAGAAGACTGGGAGACCAGACTTCTATTTCTGGCTCTGTCGCTGACCGGTTGTGTGACCTTGTACAAGTCACTTCACTTCTCTGTGCTTCAGTCATAAATCAGATTTCAGAATGCCAGCTGCTAATTTGTTATGAATCAATAGCCAGATTGAACTCACAACAGAAGAGGCCACAAATTGCCTACAGAGGCAACAACTGATCATATGTTTTTAACTTTCCTTTTCTGTACATTTTGTTTATTAATAGCAGAGGGAAAAATCCATCATTTTCTGGGTGGAAGAGAGGAACAGAGCCCATCTGTGTAAGAATTTATTGCAAGCCTGATAATGACAGCATCATATGGATGAGTCACTGTTTGGAATGCAGGGCAGTCTGGAAACCATGAAAAGCATAAATAAGATTTTGAGAGGAAACACAACACCCCTAAATAAGGATTCAACAAAAATCAAGCTCAAACAATACTGAGATATCAGCTTGCCCTGGTGCGTGCAAGTTCAAAGAATAAAGCAAAGAAAGAGTTCAGATACAGGTGTTTGAGAGGTAGGGAGCATTGATTAAATGTATCAATGTTTAAATGCCACTCATCATCATGGTAAATAAACATGTAGATGTTTTCTCTTGAGGCAGGGCTACAACTAGAAATCAATACATTGATGTCAGAGGTGAATCTAGCCCAAAATGTCCAATGGAAATCATCACTTGTGTTATTGAGACACTATAAAAATCCCTCCTTCATCAGGGCATAAACCAATCTATAATTAATGGGAGTAAAGAGAAAATTTTAGTTTGGGGCAGGTCATCCCCTAACTGTGTACTATGGACATTTCTTGCATCTTCCCCTGAAGCATCTAGGCCTGGCCACTGTTGGAGAAGGGCTGATGGATAAGAAAGACCTTGGGGCTGATCCAGTATCGCAATTCCTATGTTCTTCTGTCTTTGCTGCTGTTCTGCTATCTGATGCCAATCTCTTGTTTTGCCAAGGATAAGACTGAAAAGAAACAGGCTTCTGTAGGAAGCAGCGGAGTGAAAAGGACCGTTTAATGCACTCGCAATGTTAAGAGGAACATGAAGAATGGAAATGAAAACTGAGATTGGCCAATTTAGGGAACTTTAATTACCTAGCAATACCTGGGATATTTATTTATCTGAGTGACTATTATAAAATTCTGTCACCTTGGCAACTAGGCACTTATTTACAGATTTTGAAGAACAAAGTGGCATAAAGCTACCCACACAGTATGTAGCATTCATGGAAACAACTACTGCTGCCACCAGAAATGTAACCCCAAAACAACTGGTACAGGCATGTTGCACAAGAGAATAAAAATACCTGATGTAAAAGTTCTCTTTGCCTTTGCTTTCACTGAATTTACTGCTTATTGTTGCAATAATGACCTTGATTTAAGGCATTTCCGAGAAGTTGACAGCCAACTGGGGTTAACTGGGGATCAGCTCTCGCAAGCGATCATTAATCCCCAGCTAATGCCATGGGCCCAGACTGTGATTGCTTTAAGTGTAATTGAAGTTCATTAGCAATGATTACCCTCAGAGGGGTGACATGAACCAGTTTATAAGTTACCACTGGAGGAATTATCCAACACGGAGGAACCTTCACCTCATATTTAGAGCCCAGGCCTCGGATTCCGGAGAACTTGAATTAGATTCACTCTGTGACCTTGGGCAAGTCACTAAGGACAACATTTTCACAGGACACCACTTGAGCCCAAATCAAGACAACTTGTGCCCGATCATCAAAGGTGCTGTGAGTGCTGAGCACTTTCTGAAAATCAGGTCCTTTCAAGGTGAAGCCAGCTTTTGAAAATTTTGCCTTTAATTTCTCTGTGCCTCCGTTTCTCCTTCTGTAAAATGAGGAAAACAGCTACCTCACAGGCTTACGATGAAGCTCAGTTTGTTAAGGACCTGATCCTCAGTTCACGGGAAGTCAGTGAGGATTAATCCCTAAGTGAATTTTAAGATTTGTGAATGGAAGTGCCATGGAAGGATAAAATATATTACAGACAGAGTGAGAGATGAGTTTTGCCTGATGTACTATACAACCACAGGGCCTGACCCTGTTCAGATTTACACTAATCTGTTTAAAGAATCAGCTCCACTGAGTCACATTAGTATAAATGCTGGTATGAGCTCAGAATCATCCCCCTACAAACGATAGCTGGAAGGGGCCTGATAGGTTATTGAATGATCTCTCCAGGCAAGGCAGGATTGCATCCTCCTTGATGTCTTTATGTCATTTGTCTAGTCTTACAAGGTAGCTCCAAAGAAACTTCAGAGAAACTGATGCATCATTAGCAAAGTGGTTTACAATGCAAAGAAACGGCAGGCACCATGTCTTCCTTTATGACCCTTCTTCTACCATGATGCAACACAGGTGGACCCCTGACCCCATACAACACCCCATGTATGATAGAGCCCCGTGTTTGTACGGCACCAGCATGGTAGCGGTGCTCAGTAAATAATAATATACAAAAATATCCAAATCAACTAAGCAACCTCCTGCACGCCAGAAAAGTTAGAGTAGAGATTTGATCTCATGCATTAGCTAAGTCTCAGCTACAAAGATTGTTAGTTTTAAAATTGCAGTTCTCGACAAGGAGATTTTGGAGGCGTCTTTTCAGAAATACGCTTTGCATATATGCCACAGATAAACTTAAACACGTGCAATTGAGAGCGGGTCAAAAATTTTCCATCAAGAATTTTTTTTTTTAGCAAAAAAAAAGTTTTTTGACAAAATGGGAATTTTTGTGGAAAATGTCCATTTTCATAGAGAAAAAGAACAACCAATTTTTCCTGACCAGCTCTACAAGTTGTAGCCATAAGAAATAAAAATCTGGACTGGCAACCAAATTTAAACCACCAATATGTTGGGGGTATTTGGCTTTGGCTTTTTATCTATTTAGGTATTTATATGGCTATGGTTATCAATTTGACTGAACCCTTCCCAATCATTAATGAATGAGTGTATCCTGTAAGGAGGAAATGATTCTCTCCATTTTACAGATGGGAAGCACCCACAGATAAAGTGCCTTGCCTAAGGTCACACGGAAAATTTATGGCAGACCTGGGATATGAAGTCAGATTCTCCCATATCCCACTACACTATCTTAACCACAAGACCATTCTTTCCTCATAAGCATAAAGACCTTCCCAGCCTTTGAGGGTTTTCAGCCATGCAGTTTGGCCTGAGGCCGATTTCTGCTATAAACCTCACATTTTCACGTTGTGCCATTCTGTAGACTGGAAGCTCAGTGAAGCATATTATGCACCGTGCAGTTTCACCCAGTGTTGTATTAGATAATTTCTTGCAGTTAATAATAGCTTCATCTGGCATCTCTTCAAGAAATGCAAAAAATTGGTGAGCTTGAAGGGACACCTGCTGGTGAATGGTGACATTACAAACAAGCTACTCCAGCCTTATGTTATGGAGCATATTATCCAAATTGTGACGTGTGTGTACGTCGCGGTGGGGACTCAAAAGATATTACAATCTGTGTATGTTCCCTGATCAATAGGCTGGCTGGAGGAGAGGGACTTCCATCAAAGAAATGCAATAGAAAATTTATTTCATCCAGAATTCAGCCAGTAATTGCATTTGGGTGACCCAACTCAGCTGGGTAACTGGGAAATCTCGCAATGTGGATGAATCAAATTCTGCATCTGCAAAACAACATAGTACTGTTCAGTCAGCACCAGAGTGCTGCCAATCCGGTGAGGTCCAGCCAGCCACCCTGCCTGATCACTAGAAGGGAGGAGATTAGAAGGCCCTACAGAAAATGACTAAGGTGAGTGTGAGTGCAAGAAATAGAGAAGGTGGAAGCATAGTTCTAGTTGGGACAACAAGGACTGGAGAGGAGGGCAGTTTGGTGGAGCCAATATGATATCTGAATCCCATGCCCACTTGGTCCATGGATCACTGGGAATCAGGAGAGCTCAGCCTGTTCTTGTACGGAGATCAGGCTATCAGAGATTGGACCAGGCCTTGGCATGGGAGGAGGAAAGGTGCATATTTTCAGATTCCTGGTTTGTATAGACTAGAGGGTACAAAAGCTCCTGATGAACAGGTCCCTGAAACAGCATTACCACCTCAGTCCAGCAGTCTATTTAGTTCACTCACTCACCATGACACCCACCCCTTTCCTTAAACCAGGGTAATCTCTGTAGAGCAAGCTGCTCTCTTTGCTTCCCTCTGTAAAAATCTGAGCACTTCATTGCAACATGATGCTGTTTTGCCTCATTAAAATGTTGCAGCACTAGAGGGGATTATATTCCCTTCCCCAATTAAATTGGACATTCTTTGTAATAACATCCCATAGTACCAGTCTAGCCACATGCCTTCCTCTCCACGTGATATCGGCCCTGGATCCAATTCTCATCTGCCCTGCACCCTGTGTTGTCATTTATGCCAGTGCCTGCTGAGGGCAAAGTAGCTGTCAAACAGTAGCAGTTTAGACTGTAAACTCTCTGAGCCAGGTAGCCTAGTGGATTGAACACTCAACGGGGATTCAGAAGCTTGGTTCTATTCCTGGCTCTGTGACTGCTTTGCTGGGTGACCTTAAGCAAGTAATTTGGCTCCCTGAGCCTCAGTTTCCTCATATGTAAAATGGGGATAATGACCCTAACCGCCTTGGTAAAGCACTTTAAGATCTACTGATGAAAAGCGCTATATAAGAGCCAGGTATTATTTTCATTTACTCTTTCTTTGTACAGCACCTCACACAATGGAGACCTGACCTACTTAGGCTCAAAGCACTTCTGCAATAAGGCTCCAGTCCTGCAAACACTTACACATCTGCATAGCTTTACTATCGTGAGCAGTCACATTGAAATCAAGGGAACTACACACAGTATTAAAGGTAAGCCCATGCACAAGTGTTTGCAGGACTGCGGCCTTAGTGTTAAATAAAAATACTACCCACAGGCATAACTGATTATACAACATGCAGGGGGCAGAGAAGCAGCCCCGCAACCCCTAGTCCCTCTTCCCCAGCATGAATTGCTGTAACACCCTCCAGAATATTAGAATAGCTATTAAACTGCCTCATAGCAATCTGTTCTACAAACAAGAATAGAGTCCCTCTTCCCCATCTCGAATTGCCCTCTGTTTCCAACAAAGGCTACAGTAAAAGCAACGGAGACTTAGGCTATATCTCCACCGGCACTTTTGTCGCCCAGGGGTGTGAAAAAATACCCCCCGAACGTCAAAAGTTTTAGCGACCAGCAGTGCCGGTGTGGACAGTGCTTTGTCGGTGGGAGCCGCACTCCCAGTGATGAAGCTACCGGGTTCCTTGGAGGTGGTTTGACATCATTTCCAGAAAAGCTCTCTCCCAGCAATAAAGAGCAGCCACACTGTGCACCTTTTACAAGGGCGCAGCTGCAGTGGCAATGTAAGGTGCGCAGTGTAGACACAGCCTAAAGTTTGTCTTATCTGAAGTAGCGGCATGCAGGCTCACGCTACTTCCTCCTCCATGCCAAAACCACATCCCTCTCAGTGGCTCTTATGTATACACACCTGCCCCCCCCCCCATTAACTCCTAGTTAAAGATTACACCTGTGACCACTTTACTACAGAACTGTTCGCTGCAGCCATTAACCCTATTTAAGCCAAATTCTACCCCCTTTCACAATCCCACTGGCATTGCAGTAGTGTGGCTGAGCAAGGATGAGGGACCTTTAGGTATGTCTACATAGCAATAAAACACCCTCGGCTGGTCAGTAGCAGCTGGAGCTGTAAAAGTACAGTATAGATGTTCGGGCTCAGGCTGGAGCCCAGAATCTGAGACCCCAAGGAAGTGTGTAGACTTCACTGTATGGCCTATGATACCCGTCTACAGTTACT
Organism: Lepidochelys olivacea; assembly: GCF_965140295.1. Taxonomy (NCBI): domain Eukaryota; kingdom Metazoa; phylum Chordata; order Testudines; family Cheloniidae; genus Lepidochelys; species Lepidochelys olivacea. Next base: position 3,248,836 of record NC_140436.1, on the reverse strand, counting down.
GACAGCCGAGAGAAAGCCCACACCCATTCTGAACCGGCTTTGTGCCAACCTGGCTGCAACGTGTCTGGGAATTCTGGTTTCTAATTTCATGCCAGCAGGCATCTCGATCTCGGAGCTATTTCAAAGCAGTGATGGGTAGTGACACTGGCGAGATCACCAGGTATTGTGGTATGAATAGGGCTAGAAAGCTAAGTAAGACAGGGTGGGTCAGTGATTGTCTGGGAGACATCACACAGGAACCTGGGCTGTTTTTTTAGAAGTGGTATTGGTGATCCAATAGGCAGAGGCTTCCTTGCTCTGAGTATCCATCACTGCTTGCCCAAGAGGATCATGCTGCTGCAGGTGGATGGGAAAACCTTGGTGCTTTCCTGTTTCCACTAGTGTCAGCTTTGTAAGGAAGACAGAAGTGCGAGGACAAAAGCCCCTTATTCAGATCTGCCAGATACTGAATATCAGCTGTTACAATTAGCTAGATAACAGATGTGAATCCAGCTAATAATAACATCACTCTAGTTCACTTTCCCCAGCAGGTAGGGTTGCTGAGGAGGGGAGGCAGACCCAACAAACACAGCTCTTCAGAAGAGAGAAGTTCCATTTCACAAAGGAGGTCAAGGTTTCGAAGTCTGGTTTCATTCTGAATCAGAGCAAAAATCAAAAATTTCAAAATTCCCCGCAAAGGAAAATTCTAGGGGAAAAAAATGTTTTGGGTTGTTCAAAAGGTCCTTTGTTATGATTTTGACTTTGTAAAATTTTGTATTACATTATAATATATATTATAAAACAAAATAAAAAATTCAAAATGAAAAGTCATTTCAAAATTTAAAAAAAATTGTTTAAAAAGTGTCAAAATGTGAACTTTTGACGTTCTTGGACCCCCCCGAATGAAATGCCAGTGAAATAAACCCAGTTCGGGGAAGCATTTTCATTTCAAGAGAAATGCATATTCCAGCAGAATATGGTTCCATCTAAGTTTCTCCAATTTAGCTCTATCTACAAAAGTGCAAGAACTCCATGTGATTTCTTGGTTTAAATTTCTTCTCTTCTAATGGAATATGGATTCTAATTTCCCATGCACAAGTGTTTGGGGAGCCCTAGTATGGGTGCACTAGAGGATGGGGAAAGATATATGCAAAGGACAGCAAGGGCTGGCGAACACTCCCACTGCTGGTGGTCCCAGAGAAGCCATCTCTGGGTGGAATGAGGGAGAGTCAGGGTCTGGATCCTGCTGCACACCACCAAAGCTGTGCTGGGGAAGCAGAACCTCACATCTGTTGTGCAGGAGTTGCAAATCTCACTTCACCGCACTCCCCCAGACTGGAGAAGTGACTGGCCCAAGGTCTCACAGCAGGTCAGTGGCTGAGCTGGTGAATAGCACCTAGGTCTTTTGAGTCCCACTCTATGGCCTTAACCACTAGACCAGTTTCAAATTTTCCAGGCTACTGTACCGCTTTCAGGAATCTGATTTGTCTTGCGTACCCCCAAGTTTCACCTCCCTTCAAAACTACTTGCTTACAGAATCAGACATAAAAATATAAAAGTGTCACAGCCACACTGTTACTGAAAATTGGCTGACTTTCTCATTTTTACTATATAATTATAAAATAAATCAATTGGAATAGAAATATTGTACTTCCATTTCATTGTATAGTATACAGAGCAGTATGAACAAGTCATTCCATGAAACTTTAGTTTGTACTGACTTCACTAGTGCTTTCTATGTCGCCTGTCGTAAAACTAGGCACATATCTAGATGCGTTGATGTACCCCCTGGAAGACCTCTGCATACCCCAGGGGTACGAGTTCCCCTGGTTAAGAACCATTGCATTAGGGGATGGGGAAATATATGTACAAAAGGACAGCAAGGCTGGCAAGCACTACCAGCTTTGCTGGTCCCAGAGAAGCCATCTCTGGGTGGGATGAGGGAGGGTCATGGCCTGGACCTTGCTGCACACCACCAAAGCTGTGCTGGGGTAACAGAACCTCACACCCTCACTTCCCAGCACTCCCACAACAAGCTACTACTTAGAAGCTTTGCATCTTCTTTCTTCCCTAGTGCACCTCTTCCCCTACACGTGCATAACTGAGAGTGTCACCTTGTGTTTAAGGCACGGGACTGGGACTGAGGCCATCTGGGTTCAGTTCCCTGCGCTGCTGCAGACTCTTGAGCAAGTCAGGTAATATCTGTGTGTTCCAATTCCACATCTGTGAAATGAGGATAATGATACTTCCTTTGTCTATTTAGATTACAAACACTTTGAGGAAGGCACTGTCCCTTATTATGTGTATATACAGCACCAAGGACAATGAGAATCTGGGCGCTACTGTAATTGTTTCTTCATCCTAATCCTAAAAAAGTCCTTTGCTTTTTGAACACTCATTAAGTCCGCCTGGGGTGGCCTCATATCAAACCTCCTTCCCTCCCTCCCTCCCCCTTTCATCTATTTGCAAAGTCAGAATAAATCCTTCAGATGTGGTTTTTATTTTGAAAATAAGTGTCCTTCTGATCTCTTCTTACTCAGAGACAAACAAACAAAAATCAATGCCAGCAGCACAGTGCTCACAAACAATCCTAATGCAACAAGCCTGTGTGTGCGTGCATGTGATGGGAAAGGAGGAGATATTAGAGGGGGGGGAGGAAAGGTTTCAATTTCATGCTCCCAGGAGGTGGTTATTACAGGCAAGAGTGTGCAAAACACAGATTTTTAAACTGATGGAAAAATACTGTGCCCGTGTCTCACGTATGGGCTCCGCTCTTCGAATATCCTTTAGTAGGATGCCTGCTCGCTATGTCATTCACACTGGATTACATTGTTTTTTTCTTCACATATTCAGTTGAGTGCATTAAAGAAAAATCCATTTCACCATCCCTGAGGTTGCAGGATTAATCCTTGCTGTTTCTGGGACAGCGTGACTATATGACACCCATCAGAATCCATCACATAACAGCTGTAGAAGAGACAAGGGCCAAGGCCTCAGGTGGTCACAGCATTGTGACGGAGAAATGAGATAGGGTGGATTAGGGGATGGAGGAGAAGACACAGTATGTGTCTAACTGGATTTATATACTGCCCCCATTGCCATAGTATGGAGTACCTCATAATCACTATTTATCTCCAGAGCACTCACGAGAACTAGATCCACATTATTATCCCCATTTTACAGATGAGGCACTGAGGTACATTAAGAGGTGTGGACAGATTTCCATGTGCTTAGCACCCACGCTGAGAGCCACCTATCAGAAAAGCTCAGCTCCCATTTTGACACCTAAAAAGGGCTAGATTTTCAAAGCTGCATGCACAGTTCTTTTGCAAATCTAACCCCAAGTGATTTGTTCTATGTTGCACCTATCTGTAGCAGAGATCTGGACGGAACCCTGGTCTCCTGAGTCCTTGTCCAATGCCTAAACAGCAAAACTAGGCTGCCAACTCTACCCATCCTTCTTTCCCATCCCATAATGGGGACACTTTCTGGTTCATATGAGTTCTTTATAGAGGCAGGGAGCTGAAAAGGCTTCTCCAGAGGAATAGCAATGGCTTCTGCCTCTGATGGAGATGAGAGGGACCACAAAAGTACTGAGGTCAACTTAAAGGGCCAAGGGAAGTGGGGAAAACACAGTGCCAGGTCAGAAGGGTAACAGGAGGGAGCTGGTGAGGGTACGACAAGTACCAGCTCAGTCAACCTTTTGTGAAGGGAGGGAGTGCCTGTCAAGGAGCAACAATGGCTGCCATCTCACCAGAGGGGAGGGACCAACAAGAAATCAGAGTCAACTAATTCCAGAGGACAAATGAAATGTGCAGGGAAAGGAATGGAAACAAAGGTGTGATTGAAGACTGCCAGAGGGGGACACTGAGCAAAGTACTCCAGACAGCACCCACTGCTCCAAATAGGGAAGAAAAGGTGCTGGGCTGGAAACTCTGGAGACTGAAGTTCTGTATCAACAGCAGAGGTACCTCAAGGGGAGCAGCAAGGCTAGCTTCTTTTACACACTGCCCCCTGCTCCCATCAGTGTGTCCCCACTCTACTCTGGGTATGTCTACACTGCACACTAAGCCCCGTCTGTGAGACCCAGGCTTGTGGACTTGGTGTTTCCAAGCCTGCACTTGAGCATCCACACTGCATTGTTAAGCTGGCTTACAGTTGCTGGACCTGGGTCTCACAGCCATGCTAACATGTCCATACTGCACTGCACAGACCTTCTGAGTCGGGTTTGTGGCTTGACCTGCATCCACACTGCACAATGACAGGGCTAGGATCTGAGTCAGAAGGAGACTCAGGCTTTAACACACACCCGTAGCAGGGTCCTAGTACCAGGTCCTCAGAGCTTGTTGAGCCAAGTCAGACTGATGTGTGTGGACGGAAAGGGGGATTCCAGGCTGTGAGACCCAGGCTGAAACCTGAGTCAGAGCCTGGGCTTAGTGTTCAGTGTAAACGTACACACAAGGATGATAGCTCCAGGGGAGACAGGGTCAGCCCTCTTCCATCGTCTCTCTGTCAAGGGCTGTCAAACAGAGTCGCCAAACAATGTTAACTGGTGTGGGGGGGAGGTGTCAAACAACTGTCCTCTGGTAACAACTACCAAAAAAAGAACGGATTCCAACCTTCACCTTGAGGAGATATGACACTACTATATAACAAAGCCTTGTTGACGTACTCTGCTCATTCTTTGCTGCCCTCATTGTCTTCACCAAATGCCTGTGTTATGAAGAGAAGCAAAACAATCTTCATGTACCAAAGGTGAAATAATATCCTTTCTACCTATGTACTTCATGGTATCTCAGCATCTCACAGTCATTAATGGATTTTGTCCTCACACTAATACTGTGACGTAGGAGCATTATCCTAATTTTACACATAAAGAAACTGAGGCACGAAGCAGATTAAATGACTGACTAGAGTTGGTTGGGAAAGCACTTTTTTCCTATGTGAAAAAAAATAGTTTTTTTTTTTAATTGTTAATCACCTGAATGCTCAAAACTTTTGGTTTTTGAGGAAAGTCTGAATGTTACCACATATGATTTTTTCATGCAAAATTTTTCATGAAAAAGCTAATTTTTTTCAGTGAAAAAATGTTTTGTTTAACCCACTCCCCCACCCCCAAAAAAACCAAGAAACTCTAGTTTTCCCCAATGTCACGCAAGTAATTTGTAGCTGATCTAGGAATTGTTTCCTTGTCTCCCTGAGTTGTAGTCCAGTGCCCTATCCACCACTACTACCACCTAGCTCTTGTATAGCGCTTTTCATCAGAAGATCTCAAAGCACTTTACAAAGGGAGTCAGTATCATTATCTCCATTTCACAGAAGAGGAAACTACACCATCCTTCCCACCCCTCTTTCTGATCAAGATGAATCTAACTAGGGACAGTTCAAGTAAAACACAACAAAAAACACAAACAATCCCCACCCCACCCCCCACCCAAATCTCAAACTGGTCATCAACAAATTTTTAAACGTTTGCTTAGCATGTTTTAATTATTGTGCTTCACTACCTGCCAGGTACCAGCTACGGCCTGAACTAACCACGCCACACCCCATTCAAATATGCTCCAAACTTTGTATCACAAATCTGAACTTGGCAACTCTCCAACACAGCTGAACATGAGCTAAGATTCTTGTTGGGGTTCACCCTTCATTCTAATAGAACAACAAGACAGATCTGCAGCATTGTCTCAATTGACAGAGATCAGAACCCAACTCAAGATCAAATTAAATCAGTTTTGTACAATTTCAGTCCTGGAAATGAAAAAAACATGAGGGAAAAATGCCCTTCGTTAATCATGGGACATCATCCTGCTTTGATTCAATCAAAACTTCTGAGATAAAAGATGATCTTTGGAAGCATATCAAAACCTCTTGAGGGTTTTATTTTTCTTTCTTCTCACCAGCTTTAAATATTTCCTAGCAAGCCTCACAATGTTGTTAATGAGCTGATGGTTAGCGGATTGTCTAAGTTTTGATTTGAAAGATTGTAATTGCAAGCATAATGCTGTCATAAGTATAACAAAAGAAAAATAAAGTCAAAACACTTTCCGTAGGCTTTTATTTCAAAATATAGGGGTCGGTTTTTTTGTGGGGGGGGGGGTTGCAAAGCTTTTCAAGTCCTTTTGCTTTAAGCCGATCCCTGTAATTAAAAGAACTGATAAAAAAACCTGTCTTTAAATGGATCTGTGCATATTAATGTTCATTAAAATGTAATTCCCACAAAACAGGACATTTTAATCTATCCATACTTGGGAAAAAACAGAGGAGAAAATTAGATTTTTTTTACCCCGCTTCTATCCTTAGGCCATATGTGTTAATTACAATTTAGTTGTATAAATGAGAAAATTATACATTTGCAAGTAGTTAACTAGTTATTAACTCAATTATTCTTCAGAGAGTTGGGGGAAATTGTACTCACAGCCATTATAGCCTGTGTATTAATATTTTGCATATGCTTTTATTCTAGAGAGAAGGTAGCATCTAAGGATCTAAAACTGTTTTACAAATTTTAGTTAATTAAGGCTCATAAGTTACGTAGATGAATTTTTTATCCCCATTTTGCAGATGGGGAAACTGAGGTACAAATGTCAAAGTCACACATGACCAGATTTTCAAGTGCTCAGCACCCACAATTGGGACCAGATTTGTCCAAAGAGCTCTTCTCCCCTTCACAGAGCAAAATAAGACCTAGATGTGCTCACTACGCAACATCACCCATTGCGACGTTCATGACCAGATTTTCCAAACAGCTCAGTACTCAATATGCTGAGAAAATCTAGCCCCAGTTATGCATACTGAGCACTTCTGAAAATATGGACCAAAGTGCATTGGGGCAGAGCTGAAAACAGGTCCCGGGACCCCTAACACCTAGTCCTGTGCTCTAATTCCTCGGAAACACTTCCTTTCCTAGTTTCTCAAGGAAACAGCACACTGTTTTCAGCATCTGAAAGCAGATGAGCAATAATAAGTCTCTACATCTAGCGCTGAGAACCTGTTTCAGAGCAGTGACAATGTGAAAATTCAGCACCACCTTGGGTGGGAAAGCATATTAACATATCCTGCCAGCAGTTGTCTTCACCTGTCTAGCTACACTATGAAATGCTAAATCATCCTCTCAGTGTGTGCCTTGTTACATACAAAAGTAATAAGTCAAATTAATTGTTCTTGGAGGGGTGCAGGTAAAATGGGTGGGGTTATGGGACCATTGTATAGTGTCATATTAAATTAAATGGAATATATGGGCCAAAGGGGTTAACATAACCCAGTTAGTCTCCAACATATAAATAAAGTTTGGGGTTTGGTATATAGAAATCTGCTTAGTACTATGGGAAACATACTATTAGTTTTAATTAAAATGCTATATGAGTTTGGTATTCTTATTATTTAGTCATGGGCTTTTCTACGCCCTCCCATCACTATACTACCTGGGCTCCTCACATACATTAATGAATTTATCCTCGAGTTATCCCTGTGTGGCAGGAAATATTATTAACCCTCTTTTTCAAGAAAGGGAAGCAGACATATGGAGAGATTATAATTTTTGGCCCAATGGGCCAGATTGAGGGAAAATGGTGCCCTGGGCGAACTTTCTTTTAGTTTGAGACCAGCAGCGTGGGGCGCAGGGCGTGAGGACCAGCTCCTGGCCCCAGAGTCCAACAAGGCTGCACTGGGAGGAGTTTCTGAGCCTGGGCTTCCCCCAGCTATACTCCCCTTGACCACCTAGGAGGAGGAGAGCAGGTGCCCAGCCACCACCCATGCCTGCAGGAAGGGGGGACCCAGGGGCTGGCCCGCTGGCTCCACAGGGGTGAACCTTACTGCCTGCGCCTCCCCTCCAGGCTGGCAGCCCCAGGTAGCATCGCCTGCCCCCCACCCGGCTGGCCAGGGCCTCTAGCCTCAGCCTTGCCCACTCTCACCTCCATTTCAGCAGCCCAGGCCCGCCAGCTTGCTGCACTCAGACAGTGCCCGCCTAACCACAGTGCCCTGGGCGGTTGCTCGCATTGCCCACCAGTAAGGCTGGCCCTGCCTGCCACCTTTACTCCTGTTGAGTAGAACTTTCCTCCACAAGTGGCAAAATCAGCCTCAATATTAGTAGGGGTGACTTTTTGTCTTGATTTTGTGTAATGATCTAGATAGGTTCATCCAGCTTTCTATCATGCTTGCTTTACACCCTTGACCCAAAAAAAAGGATATTGTAATTTCTGGCCCTACCAAGCCATGATTGCCCTTGTACAAAACAAAGCCCCAAGCAGCAGTTATTTCAGCAGCAAGAGGAGTCCAACTTGCTTTGTAAATAAATGACAGACATTGCTAACTGGCAGGTTCCAGCTCTCTGCAAAAACAATGAGAATTTGGCTGGGCTCCACGAAGTGGAAGCAGAAAAGAAATACCAGCAATTTGAAGGACATATGCCAGACTCCAATGGGAGTCACTCTAGGCACATTTTTCATGTCCTGTTAGTGGGTACTGCCAAAACAACCAAACAAGATATATTCTTCCTGGGAATGTTGGCGTTACTGGTTCTTTACCTTGTGGGAAGGCAAAACAGGGAATTGGCCCAGGCCCTCTCCTGCCCTCCGATCCTTTAAACAAAAAAAAACAATCAGCAGCTTCCAGTGATACAAATTTTCTTCATTACCTTAATTTAAAGACCCACATCCAGCAATTGTAAACCCAGCATGCAGTGCAATGTGGGCGCTCAAGCACGGGCTTGGAAACACAAATTCCAGAAGCGTCGGTCCCACAGACCCAAGTTTACAATGCAGTGTAGACACAACCTAGGTGACTTGCCTACAGTCTCGCATGAAATATGTGGAGAAGCAGGAAATGGAATGTGGATGTCCCAAAGTCAAGGCCAACACTTGAACCGTTGGACCATCCTTCCTCTCTAGTGACTGAATAATAGTTACTCCCTCACCACTCTCTCTCTCTGTTTTGTCACTCACTCTCTCCATGTGTCTGTCTCTTTCACTCCCCTCTGCCATTTGATGTCTTTGTGTTGTTTTAGAGAGCTCCTCAAATCAAGACGTTGAGGGCTTGAACCTGAACATTCTCAAACACCCTCAACTCTCATTGTAGCCAAAGCACCTTGCAGAGTTTAGCCTCGATAGTGCCATACCTAACTTCCAGCTTTATTGGTCATGCTTGTACTGCCCAGCTACCCATGCACTACAAGCTAAACTCTCTGATCCAGATCCTTGTCCAGTGTAAATTCACATCACTCCACTGAGCTCAGTGGAGTGATGCTAACTTATGCCAGCTGAGGCTCTGACCCCCAAAGTGCAATGGGTTAAATATAAAACAAGAGATTGATTCTCCAGTGGGAAGTCTCTTCTTTGGTCATTCCAAAGTCCTGGTCAGAAATCCAGTAGGCACATCCCCAGGAGATCACAAGTGTGTGTGTATATAAAACCTTCCATCTCATATAGATACATTGCCCCTGATTCGCCACATGCAGTCATTTGCACTTGTGGAAAGTGGGTGTTAAATACTATTGGTCTGATATGGTAGCGTGTTTCACCTTCTTTGCACAGGTATGAAAGAAGTCAGTGAAGCTGCACCAATTTACACCAGGTGAGGATCTGGAGCGGTGTGCCAGGATGTGTTTACACTGCAATGTAAGGCCAGGGTTTGAACAGAGGATCAAGCCTAACCCCTCTTCTGTTTACACACAAATTGTAATATCCTAAGACTCAGAGTCCCAGGACCCTTCAAGGTCTAAGGCGGGTCTAAGCCAGAGTTAAGCTGGGACCCAGGATTCAAGTCCTCTTCTGTTGCAGTGTAGAAACAACTCCACTGGACTTATGTTCTGGGAGTCTTCCAAAAGTATCCCACAATTCCATGAGCCAACTTTCTTTGTCCTCTGGATGGTCAAGTTTGCTGGACAGTCAGGTTTTCCTATAGTGCACCACAAGTAAAGGCTGGAGGGGCTACATTTTGGGAGGGGGCTAGGAAGATTGGAATATAGGTGGTTGGACTCCAGCCAGCATAATGAAGGGTAGATGCTGGAGCCTAAGATGGGGACCCAGGGTTTAACAATTCCTAACCTGGCGTTTAGACATTCAAGCTAACTCAAGTTTACTAACACGGGGCTTACACCGTAATGTAGACGTACCCTCAGTGGCCCCAATCTCTCAACATTCAAAATATTACATATCCAGTTTTGTAGGGAAACAAGCTAAATCTTTCCTTTCTTTTATGTTGCTGCTTTTGCTTTTCAACACACACAGAGTAATATTTTTCACAAATGTTACCCTTAGTCTAACGGGTATGTAATGAACTGTTGATAGATGACAGCAATCATGACTTACTGCTATTATATCTTGTTCTGTGAGTGGCAGGATGAATAGTGTGAATTCATTCCAGAGTGAATGAATTCCTTCAAAGCACCTTTCATAAAACAGGAGCCTTCAAAGCAGGGTTATTGTTTCCAGCAAAGCTTCGATATTGGTCTAATTTATTTTTCAGATGCAGGGTTTGTGTCCTTGGTGTAAGTCTACTGAAGATCAGTGGAGTTACACCAGAGATAACTTTGGCTCTTAGATTTCAATATAAAGAGGATGTCTTAGAAAAACAATAGCTTCCTTTATAGCGTCGACTAATCATACTGCATTGTGGGGTATAATGCATGGTTTTATTGCTGTCAACTGGTGGCCACACGGTAGAGTGGAACTTAGCCCATTATTTGAATCTCCCACCGAGTAGCTGGATTTTCTGCATGCATCTCTTGTATGCTACTGCACCTAAGAATCCACCAGAGTCCACAGGCAGCAGCGCTCTGAGGAAATCCAACAGAGATCCACCCAATAGGTCAACCAGTAGGAGCTGCACTGAGCCAGTCTTACAGATGAGTTGCCACAGCTCAGGATAAGTTCGTCTGAGCCATGCTAGGATATTTTCTATATCTTGCGGGATTTAATCCCATCCTCATCACCTGGCATCCACTCTACCTCTCTCCTACTAAGCAGGGTAAAATACCAGCACAACGCTGGTATTATACCACTTTCAAGACTGATTCTGGTTGCATTACATTCCAGCCGTTTCCTGGAAGATAGATACTTTAATTTCACAAGTTTTTAAGCTGTGCCTTCATTTAATAAGGGCATTTTGGAATTGACAGTGTGTACTGGAGCCCTGAGAAATGAACTAAAATAATGTCTGTCTACTGAGCAGATCACATTAGCAGTGCAAGGCAAGGGAAATCCATTTGTAAGTTCCCTTAATACACTTGGACATTTTATGTACCTCTTATTTGGAAGTAACTTTACAAGACAAATATAATAGGCAGTAGGTTTATCTGAGGGCTTTTCCCTCCCTATCCCTCTCTCCCCAAATTTGGCTCAATTTTCTATTGTGCCTGGTCGGGAAGATTTTTTGCAAAATGTGTTTTGGGTTTTTTGGTGGAAAATATCTATTAATTGAAAGTGAAATATCCCAGCAATGTATCAGTTTTGATGAAACTTTCAATGGGCTGGTTTCTCAGGTCCAGGATGGAATTTTGGGTCACATGAGAAACACTCCCCCACCCCCACCCCCAGAACAGACAGTTGCCCAGTGATCAGGACATTCACCTGGGACGTGGGAAACTCAGACTCAAGTCCCTGCCCTGTCCGCTTCACATCTTCCACATCGCTAACCACCAGGCTGTTCTGGTCTGGACTTCTCTCAGTCTCTCCTGCTGGAGCTGTTCCACTGCATATAAATCATTCACTGGGCCAGGAAGAAGGACAGTCTCTATAGCCTGCTGGTTAGGGGACGGAATCAGACAGAACAGGGACTTAAATCTGGATCCCCCTACATCCTGGGTGAGTGCCCAACCACAAGGCTACTGGTTATTCTGGGGTGGTCTCTCTTTCTCTTTGGTTTTTCATGAAAACCCACAGAAGGTATCAATTTCATCCCAATGCAGAACAAAACCTTTATTTATTTATTTTTTATTTTTTTTTTTCAAAACAGAATTCTTGTTTTCCAGCCAGTTCTACTGCTATACACCTGGCTATCTGCACTACTCTTTAGTCCTGCCCCCCACAACTACCCTCCTGGTAGTCCTTCTGGGGAGGATTATGACTCAGCTGCACGATTTAAGCAAAAGAGGTGACGTGAACATCTCAGAGGGCTTAACGTTACTGGGTACCAATGAAAGTTGAAGGATGCTCAGCACCCTGAAAGATTAAGCTCTAATCGCTAATTCTCCAGTTCTGCACTGCCCCACTCAGTGGGCTCAACTGTTCACTGATGTGCCCTGGGTACCCTATTTCCTCTCAACGGATTCAGCCCCTTCATGCTGCTGGGACAGGAGTGGATTCAATTACATGTGCCCACGAAATCCAGGCTCCAGTGTAATGGAGGTAGGGAACAAGGACTGGCTAGCCTCCTCCTCTTGCCTTCGGTGCTGCTGGGGAGTCACAGCGTCCTGAAGGATGCCTCATGGGGTAAGCTGTGGGCTCAGGATCTCTCTACCCTCCCCCTCGCCCTCCTCCCCCCAACTGATGAGCTCTGCATTATACAACTGGCCAGGTGCATTTAAATGACACAGTTCATTGTGAGTGACATGTCCCACTCCAGCTGATCTACAGAGGTTTATGAATCTGCTACAACTACTAAAGAACAGATTCACTACTTTACTTCACATGCTACAGACTCAGGCTTTTGGTGGCTAAAGTGCTGCATCCCAACTCCCCTACCAGCCCTGGTGGACTCATCTACTCATTATTGACCTATTCACTTTCTTGAAGCAATACGTATTGGCCCCAGCCACAGGCAGGATACTGCCCTTGTCGAGACGAGGGACTTTTTGTCTCCTAGTTCCTGTGTATAGGAAATGAGTCTTTAATTTCAGCCTTGGAGAAAGTAACATTTTCCAGCCTGCCACATATAATCCTGTTTGTTTTCAAGGCAGTGAGGATCCATATTGATTTAAGTAGCACACCAATCCTTCCCTCCATTTAATTAGCATTTCTCTCTCCCTCTCTTTTAAAAACAACAGCAGCTCAACAACACAAGATCAAACAAATTCAGATACCTGTGCACTATGTGACGCTTATTAAAGCTTCATAAATATCTCGGATATTTCTTTCACAGCTCTGCTGTGTCCATTATAGAAGGCAGTGACACAGCAGCTAAGACAGTGTTGCAGTAAGACTAAGTCTTTGCCTTAAGAAATCAAGATCCAGTCTATGTAATAATGATCACAAAGACAAGCTATCAGTTGGACTGTACTGATGAACTGTTTTCAGATACTGCGTATTGTTCACATTTGCATGGCTTTTGAAGCATTTTTACAAACCGCTTGTTAATACAATCTAATATAAATCTTGATCTTCCACTTAAACTACAGGTATTTATTATACTGGTTATCCAGATGCCACATTTCATCCTCTTGTTGCATGCATGATGTGGACCTGGGATCCAATGGTGTATCTTTACATATTTTAGAAAGGATACTACTGGAGCTTCTCTCTTATTCTATACCACTTCCCCCTATGGAAATAACTTTCTAGCATAAAAATCTAACTATCTAATCTACATATCACAAAATCAAACTAAACCAAAAATGTTAAAAGAACATTAAGTTTGCAAGGTCAAGCACTCAGGAAATGTCAGAACTAAAGTTGCTCCTGCAACCTTAATTCACCCTCCTCGTGAGTATGTATTACGTTACAATCTTTAATTGCATGATCACATACTGTAGTTTCCATAAGACCCCTGCCTCATTCAGTACCCCAGATGGACTGTGCTTTTGAATGAGGCTGTTGTTTGTAGGACCTCTGCTCTGCTTCATTTCTGGCAGAAGTTGGAGGGTGAGCAGTGAATGATGTAGTAAACTGCAGGAAGAGAAAGGATGTCTCTCTCAGTTAAGGCTGCTGAATGTCACCCTGGAGAACTGGACTCTATCCCTGCTTCTCACTGAGTTCCTTTGTGATACTGACCAAGACATAAATCAAACTTTTCTCAGGTAGCCACAGCTCAGTACACATTTAAGTGCCTACTGAAGACCCAGCACTGATTGTAAAGTGCCAAGCACATAGTGGATGCATGCAACTGTATGTAAATCATCATAATAAAAACCACGGATGCAGCTACAAGGGAGAATTTGGAACCCAGTTCAGATCCAACAGAAGTAAAACGGCCTTGCCTGTATGCCCAAGAATTTTTTGAGGAAAACTTTTGCTGGATAAAGTTCAAAAACGTATTAGAGTTGCAACGGCAGGACATCTGCCAGATTGCATCTGAGTGGCGCCTTTTGTTCCTGCAAATGAAGTGATAGCATGTGATAAAAGTATACCACTTATTAGATTCATTGTTGGTTTTGTTTTTGTTTTAAACATAGCTTCCAGATGGTTTACTTTGACCATTCTGGATCTCACAGGTTTGAAAAATTAAGCCTGATACATTAAATGCTGGGATGCAGAGCTAGGCAGAGCTGGTAGACTGTTCAATATTTCTTCTTGTTTTTTGCACAAAGCAGACATGCTACATCTGCATTCAACAATTTGATCTTTACTGATACAGTTGGATGTGAAACACACCCCTAAATTCTATCTGCATGGCTGACTGGTATACTATAAAATTCTGTATAAGGCTGCACAAATCTTGATTTCCCCTTGGCACTGTGAAAGCCAAATGTATATACAAATTGTATAAGACCTGGGACAGACAAATCCTATTTCATATACCAAGTCAAGACATTCCATGTAGAGATCCCAGAATGCATTGCAGAACAGCACTGGTTCTGCTGTAGGCAGGAGACCTCTGCACCTAAAAAGGAGGCAACGGTTAACCCTTAGCATGTATGGCCTTGTTTAATCCCCCATTCAGCTGTCAGTGAAGTCACCAGCGATGACACCATTAGTGATTGTTATTCGTATTCCAGTAGCACCTACAAAACCCAATCAAGGATGGGGCCCCTTTGTGCTAGGCTCTGTACAAACCCATAGTAAGAGACAGCCCATGCCGCAAAGAGTTATAGTCTAAACTGACAAGCCAGACACAGAGAATATTATTCCCTTTTACAGATGGGGAACTGAGCACAGAAAGATTAAGGCACTGACCTAAGGTCACACAGAGCATCTGTGGCAGAGTCCAGACTTAAACCCAGATCTCCTGAGTGCAGTCCAGGACATAGACCACAAGATATACTGATTCCGCAGTTAAGGGTGCAGAATATTGTAGTCTTTCTCCAACTGCACACATCTCCCCACTTAAGATAATGCAGACAGACACTGGTGGGGGAGGATATGATTTTCAGCAGTGCTGAGCATCCACAGCTCCCTTTGTCCTCAATGCTGCTGCAGGCACTCAGCACCGCTTAGCATGAGGCCTGAGTTTAACATGCATTTGAGTGATTGCTTGCTTAGCCCCATGCATTTGGAGGCCGTAGCCATATACAGCAAGCCAGGCCACATGTTTTATTGAACGAGCTGCCTCTTCAATTTGTTGCATCTCCACACCCTTCTGCTGCAGACACTTCCAAAATGCCTTCAGACCGCTATGCTGTGCCAGAGAAAACTCACTAGGAATTAGGATGTTTTTCTCCTGCTGTGTGTTTTGAATCTCAGGAGATGAAAATAAATAAATAAAAAGCCCTTGAGTTTCCCTCTGAACCACAGTGCAAACACTTCTTAAGACTGAAGCGAGTCGTTGGAAGAGCTTGGTTCACTTGCTCCATGCAAATATCAAGATTAACAAAGAGATTAATTATATCCTCATTTTTCTCCTTACGAAGGATACAAAGGGTCTTAGAATAACAAAAATACCCCGGACTAATATTGATAATGTGGTGCTGAGCAGTACAAAAGCAACTCTTTTTTTATGTAGGAAGGGGAGGAAAAACTGTCAAGAGTTCTTTAGAAGCATAAATACACTTTAAATGACAGGTTTCAGAGTAGCAGCCGTGTTAGTCTATATTCGCAAAAAGAAAAGGAGGACTTGTGGCACCTTAGAGACTAACCAATTTATTTGAGCATAAGCTTTTGTGAGCTACAGCTCACTTCATCGGATGCATTAAATGAGGAAGTCTCATAGGATGTGCTTTTGCTGTCTGGGAAAGGGGACAGTAAAGTGTATTGGTCTGAAGGGATGAAATCAAGCAACAAGATTCAGATCCAGATCTGCATTTGGAACATGACAGCGCCTGGGATTGTTCATATATGGGGTTTCATTTGGCTCATCTAACAGCCCCAAAGTTCAGGCTTGTTTGGATCTGAGGTCTTGGGGCAGGTATGTGTGTATTTTATTAGCAAGATATGCACATTAAACAGGAATGGATGGAGCTGTTCAGAAACAAAAATCCCTCACCTCCATGCCCAGATCTTTGCCCACTGAAGAGCCAAACACAAGCCAAACTTTGGAAGCGTGGCCAGCCACGTGCACTCATGAAATACAGTGAGAGAGAGAAACTGTTTTACAGCATATCTGCCCTAGGATGGAGTTGGAAGTACTAGAAAATTCTGAGTTTTTAGACCGAGAGATTTTCACAGTCTGGGATTCCCTTTTTGAATATTTGTCTAAATGGGACACAGACTTAACCCAGCACTAAATAACATATGCAGCTTAGGTACAGTACTGTACTGAGATCACAGAAGTGTTGCCAGTTCTCATGATTTTATCATGAGTCTTGTATTATTTGGTGTATGCATTAAAGCCCCATCTACTGCAGATGAGAACCTCAGAATTATTTATTTATTTATTTTTAAAGTAAGTTACCAGCCCTTATGGTTGTGGAGAAAAGCTTGGATATATGAGGTGAGTGTACCTTTAAGGTTCAAAAACCAGACAGTAAAGGAAAAGAAGCCAAAACATATTTTAAAAAATATCTCATGAAATTTAAGTCAAGCCTCATCATTTTGGAGGGTCTGGCTCATGTTTTTAAATGCTTGAAATTGATAACATCCAAATTTGAATCCCAAATTATACAATGACAGACAGACAGATAAAACAAGCCTCATCAGAATCAACAGTCATGCAAATTTTTTGGCAAAGTACATGCTCATTTAACTCTTGAAATACACAGCTTTACAAAGTAAAGTTTGTTGTTGTTTTGTTTTTAAAAAAAAGAAGAAAAGAAACCTCAACAGCCTGAAGGGCAGTGCCATCTGGTGAAAATTACTCAGCTCTTGCTGGGAGCAAGGCTGGGAACTTACTCTTTGAATACTAAAATGAATGTGAAACTCCAGAATTCTTCCTGATGTCCCTTGAGCTGCTTCTGTACATTTCAGCAAGCACCCTGCATTCATCTCTACAAGTAATATGTGCAGTGCATCTTATAAATCAGAACATGCATGTCACCTGTGGTTTGATCTGCAAAGTGTGTTTTATTTGCAGCACAAGTATGAATCCCAGCTACTGCATAGTTATCACTGATGAGCTGTGTTACGTGAAGAATGCACACTGGCTTATGACTGGGGCTTCTATGGGTAAGAGAGAAAAATAGGAGTAAACAGTTCGTGCTAAGTGGACTTCTCTTCAGAGTGGCTGTGCAAGGCCAAGGAACCACAGTTTTGAGAGGTTTCAGAGTAACAGCCGTGTTAGTCTGTATTCGCAAAAAGAAAAGGAGGACTTGTGGCACCTTAGAGACTAACCAATTTATTTAAGCATAAGCTTTCGTGAGCTACAGTTCACTTCATCGGATGTTTGAGAGTTTAAATTAGCTTTAAATTGCTCACAGGCCATCTGCATGCAGGGTATTTCACCCATTGTGCAGTTTAATGTGTGAAGTATAAGGAACTTCAGCTGCAAATTCAGCTTGATCAGCAAAGTGTGCAGCTGCAGTTAAAAAAACAAAAACAAAGACAAACCCCCAAAATAATAAGAACTATATCAGCAAAATTTACCTCACCACTAATGCCACATACAAAGCAGAGAGTAAACTGTATATCATTGTTACTAAACATTGCAACTCAATCAGCCGAGTCTGCGACAGCTTCACCTGAAAAAGCACATTGCTTATTTACAGCAATGAACAGATCAAAGCACAAGTTACGAGGTTTAATCATGAGTTTATGCAACTGGACCGCTGATGTGTGTGCAAAGGAAATGAGTTACGTATACAAAGTTTGGTAAATGAATCAAAAAACAGTTTTGAAAGGAATTACAGAAGCTGGAGATGGGTAACACTTATGAAAGCATTAAATTCATCCTCTTTGCTGGAGACAGTGAAGGGTTATTCCTGGCAGTAAAGACAGATTAAGGTAATCCGTGGCCCCTGAAACACGACAACATGGGGCCATGGTCCCACGCCTATGCCTTGGCCACACCTACACAATTCAATTCAAGTGGCAGGGTCCTTCCCCCCTCCCAGAGAGGCCGGGGCAATGACTTGAGGGTCCCTTTGTCATATTAGGAGCAGCAGCAGGGTCTCCCCTCCCTTTGTGATATCAAGGTTGCCAGCAAGGAATTCTCTTTCTTCCAGCGTGGTAGCAGAGAGGTAACCTAGTACTTACTCCAGTAGCTGATATGTATATAGTTGGTTGTGTGGCCTAGACACACCGTACTTTTCCCCACCTCCCACACACAGTCCTCAGCTGGGGTTGCTTTAATGGGACTTTCGTGGAGAAAGAAAAGGAGTACTTGTGGCACTTTAGAGACTAACAAATTTATTTGAGCATCCGATGAAGTCAGCTGTAGCTCACGAAAGCTTATGCTCAAAATAAATTGGTTAGTCTCTAAGGTGCCACAAGTCCTCCTGTTCTTTTTGCGGATACAGACTAACACGGCTGCTACTTTGAAACCTTTCTTGGAGAAGTGAGTCTTGCAGTTAATACCTCACTGAGCTGCATGGGGACTTCATACCTCTCAGTTATTGTATCAAAGTGTCTGCAGACTGAGGTAGATGCTGCATTAGTTATATTTGGGTCACATCTTAAAGCTTTTCTTCACAACCATGGAAGCTACAAAAAAATATTTTTAATGGAAGCTAAAATTCATCATGTGTCTCCAGAAACGGGCACGAGGAATTGGCCTATAGTACGTATGCTTTAATCTAGCCTTCCCCAACAGAACATTTTCTACTGCTTTTCTTTGCTTGTTTCTAGCTCCATGGATTATTCTGAACAAATTAAACAGAATCTAAATCTAAAAAGGACTTCATTTGTCTTCTTTTAACACTCACTATCATACGTGTTATTAATGTGGGACCTATTTACCAAAACATTTGAAAATGCAGAATACTGAAAACAAGTAAGATGAAGCCAATTATTAAAACAAACATAAAACCATGAAAATATGACCACATCGTGCCTGAAACAAATAGTTTTTTCAACCTGCATTAATAAGGGTATGGGTTTGGGTCAAGCATAACAACCCAGGAAGAACTTCCATGATTTTTCACAGACTAACAGGGTAAGCTATTTCATAGCTCTGAGGCCATTAAGGAAAAGATATGTAGAGTACCCTACTAAAATGATAGCCATTTTCATCTAACATTGAACAACAAAGTTTCTTAAAACAAGGAAATCAGTATTGCCCCAAAAGCTACACTCTCTCTTTCCGCTTCACTGCAGAGCTTCCATAGGGAACCTTCCCTACCCCCTTCTTGATTTAAAGATGCAGTACACATATCCTCACAGCCCTTACAACTCCACTGTTCAAGAACTTCAACCCCTCTTACATCTATGAGGGAGACAGATGTTCAGAAAAGTGTCTGTAACCCAGTCTATTAAGTGCTTTAAAAACCAGCACATGAACATCAAAGGCCCCATGGCACTTCATGTAAAAGTTAGGGTTTGTCTGGATGTCCTTAGACACAAAGCTCCCTTTCAGTAGCTGCATGGGTTAGTTATGTATGTAGTTATGTTATGCAGATAAACTTTCGAACTCTGGGGCTGCCCTGACCAGGGACAGAGACTTTTGGGTCATTGGACTTTTGGGACTTTGGGTGATTTGGGGTTGCTGGACTCAAGAACCAAAGGGAAAGGGCATGACCCAATTCAGCTTATAGTAGGGGAGCCTCAGTGCTGGTGCAACATTAGCCCAAAGTGAGCTCAGCAGTTTATAACTAGACTTCTAATGAAATCAAAATTAGCTCTGATATTCCACAGTGGAGAGAGGAAGAAGTGCAATTAGCATGTAAGGCCCTCACCAAGGGGCCCATGCCACCAAGTATTAATACTTGTCCCCAGCCTCTCTCAATTCACAGAGTTTTGGAACCCATGACCCTTGCCTAGTGAGTGCTAATTAGTTGATGATGAGTCCCTCCATCATAACAAAAGGCCAAGTACAGTTCCAAGCACTGTTCCCATAATCAGGAATAATAACAATTTATTCTTCCTGCCCCAATAACAGAGACACTGGGGATCCCACATCAGCCTAAGTGACCATTTGGGCAGCTATGGCCTCATTCTAGGCGGGGTGGGTGTGCCTATGCAAATGAGATCGGCCCCTGAAGTTCTTTTCCACAACTTGCCACACGTCACCACCAGATGTCAGGGTGGAGCTCATCCTGACACTGCTTACATCTACGAACCTCCAAACTGGAACTGAATGCATGTCAGCGGTGCCGTGTATATCAGTCTATAGCGGGCAGTGGATGCAAGAGGAGGTGCAGTCTGGCTGATACAACATGGGGCAGTCAAGAGACTCAGGTTTTATTCCTGGTTCTTCCACTGACTTACTGGGTGAACTTGGGTTCATGGCTAAAGCCACATTTCTGGGTTCCTGGGTTCCTAACTTTAGGCAATTTGGGTGAGATTTTTCAGAAGTATTCGTCACACATAACTCCGCTTGGGGCGGATGGTGTGCGTGTGTCAGTGTCAATGGAAGCTGCAGATGTTCAGCATCTACAAAAATCAGGGGCCCAATGTCTCAAAAAATGAGACACTCTAAAATAGAGCAAGTTTTTGGCCTTAACTTCTCAGGGCATAAGGTTCCCCATCTGTGGTATGGGGGGATAACACAGTTCACAGTTATTACAGTGATGGGTGCAATATAAAGACCAAGGTAGAAGAGAACAGAATCATTCAAACAACGTATGACAGGATTAGCATCCCTATTATGTTAATAGCAGTTTGAGTATGAAAATCTCATGAGAATATATATGTACCATTCATTTTCACAAAATGAACATTACCAGCTAATGAATTTCAGATTACAAGTAGTCCCTATGCAGTGTAATATTTCTCAATTTAGAAACTGAGAAATACCTATCTAGCATCTCCAGAATAGAACAGTAAAATGTAACCACAGATCTCAACCAGCTCAATTAAACAGGTGAATTTAGCTCCAATTTGCATTGGCATTTTGATGCATTTTCTTTTAATGAGGGTGACTCGAGGGCAAACTGGCACTGGATTGCTACAGATTGAGGAACCACACAACAGCTAAAGCACCAGATGTAATTCATGCTCCTTGGGTTGTCACCTAATGGTGCCATTATGCCCCAGCAATCATGATGTTCAATCCCATCCAGGATAAGACAACCCTTGAAGCACATTTGATATCTAAAGCACAGCAATCACTTATACATGTTCATTGTCATTAAATCAGCTATTAGGACTCTAAAGTTAACTGCATTTCATTAGCATTATTTTTATGCACTTGTTTTCAAAAGTACATTTTTCTTTCATTTTATGCTGGTGAAAGGTCCTAGATCGTCAGTCTTGCTAGCAGATATCTTCTATTTGACTCCCAGTTCAGCAAAAGCACTTAAGCGCATGCCTAAAGTTAAGAATGTGCTTAAGTGCTTTGCTGAAATTAGGCCTTATGTATGGCATGGGCCATAGCAATCCAACTTTCCTGCACCCGCAACTGCCATGCCAATGTGCCCCAACTTTCTTCTTCAAGTACCACCTCTTAGGGTATGTCTATACTCCACATTCTTACATGTGTTTTAGACCAATCCCCTCTACCATCCATGCACAAAACCTTTTAGCATGTGCTCACATGTGCTTTTGAACCCATGCTTGCTTACACAGCTGGGGGTACAGGATATGGCCCATTTTTCACTTTAAGGCATGCTCTTACCTGCTCTCTTTGTAGTGAAGATGAAGTTTAAAGCATGTGTAGCTGAGCTTGTGTTTAGATCGTCCTCCACCATCACCAAAGAATTCCCAAGATCTGTATGTTCTGGCCCTTTTACCTACTTACTTTCTATCAGGATGTCAGGCACTATACTCTGTTAGCCTCTGGCTTCTCCAAGGGGTGTGATTACCAGCTAGAATATCAATCTTGCTGGTCAATTTTATGAGATGGACCCCTGCAGGGAATGGACTGCGGCTGCTAATTTAGTTCACAGAATTACATTTCCATTCTATTCCATATACTTTTTCATATTTGTTATAAAATGCAACAAATCCATGACCACTTAGAATTTCATGTTTGTCACTATGCTGCACACTATGGCCTGTCAGAATCTCAGAGAGGTTATCCTCTTGTTCCAAAAGCACAGGCTCCTACCAGTCACCCCAAAGGAGACTCTTCCAGGGCTGTTTTCAGTATAGGATTTCTGACACACTGTCAAACAGTTCTGATTCCATCCAGTAAAAAGCAGCAGTTCAAGTAAATGCAAACAACAAATGTTTGTCATTTTTAAGCCTGTCTTCTAGCACTGATGTTTGAGCATTTGTTTTTAAAGGAAAGCTTTATGTTTCACCTATTACTGGCAATTTCCCTGATTTTGTCAGATTAAGTCAGACCTTTAATGACATTTTAACTTCTTTTTTCAGGGGGTATAGTGGTTTAAGGTAACAGCCTATTTTATATACTGGGTGCAAGAGACAGAACGTAATACATATAATTATGCAGTTTGCAAATGTGACAGCTCTGATGCTACTGCAGCAGCTAAATTAAAATTATAACGATGGTAATTACACTAATTAGCTTTTTTTTCTAGTTTGTTACCAGCAAAGTTTTGCATATTTGCATGAGTAACAGCTACTTCTGCTTCCCCCTAAAAATCCACCATAACCAACACACTGAATAGCTGATTTAGCACAGGCCTGTAACACACAAGTAACGTTCAGAGATAAAAAGGGAGATGCCAAAGGTGTAAGGCTTAAAACCCATACAATGTTTTTCATAAATTATTTACATGCACAGTCTAGAAACTGTAATGCTTAGATGTTTAGACACACAGAGAGTGAAATATTTAATGAAATCCACAAAAAGCACTACAATTATATGCAACAAGAAGCTGCTCTGCACATGACATGAAAACAGCTATGCCTCTAATTCTCTAGCAGTCAACCAATGCTTTAGATGAGGCCTGTTCTTCAAAGTGCTTGTGAGTTACACTATTACCATGTTCAGTGTGGAAAGTGCACATGCACTGCATATGCAAAAACTGGGGAGACAGGCCCTAAATCCCACCAAGATTTATGCATGTGTTGAACTTTATGACCTGTTAGGAGACTCTCTGATATCATATTTAATGGTAAACACGTGCATATGCCTTTACAAGAGCAAGGCCATATTGTCCTCAAAATTGCTACTATGTATTTCAAAACTATTATCATCATTATTATTATAATAACCGTAGCAGTTACCGTCTGTCTATACAGCCCGTGGCAGTGAACCTCCCAGACAGGGTCAGTATACTTCCCCTTCTTCCACGAGGAACTATACATATACTCTGGGATTGTCTAGATAGAAAGATGGACAGTTAGTGCATAGCAAGCTACAGTGTAAATCTGCAATGTACTAGCAGGCTTCGTGCTAACTGGCCATATGGACCCTGCTATCATGTACTAAAAGTTCCCTACTGAGTTTTAATCTACTTCCATTTAAAACAGCATTAAGACCTGAAGACTTTGAAGCCTAAATAGACAAGGAAGAATAAGAGGGAAAACAGAGACACAAATGGTGAAATCCAGGCTCTTTTGAAGTCACTGGGAGTTTCCCCCACTGACTTTAGCGGGGCTAGGATTTCACCAAGAGAGATTTAAGTTCGCACCGGGATACTGCAGAGCCAGGAACAGAACCCTCTCCGGACTCCCACTTTCCAAAATGAATAATAATGGATCAATCAAAAAGGTAGAGTTAATTGAAAAATGCCAGTTATTTTTTATGTGTTTCAGACATTTTAAAAAATAGTAGTTTTTTTTAATTTCCCACAAAAATGTTTCACAGATTTTCAGTTTTCAAAAGTCATTGTTAGGAAATTATTATTTTTGGTTTCTGGAAAATTTCAATAAAAATTAAATAATTTCACAAATATTTTGATCCAAAAGCCTTTTGGGGGGGGGGGCAATAAAATGTGCTCTGAGGACATGATTTACACCAACTCTGCTTTTAAAACCAGTTTAACTGTAATCTAAATCTGGCTGCTTCTTCTCTATGCCCAGCTAAATAACTGTTCATTCATGTACCTGTCAGCAGAGTGCTTTAATATTAAATGGAGCCTTCCAGGGAACATCAGCCTGACAGTCTTTGCTGTCCGACCTACGCATGGGAAATCTATATAGACTCAATATAGAATTTTCAAAACCTCTCGTTTCTAAAAGGAATCAGGAATCCAAATCCTCTAGCATCTTTGAAAATCCCAGCATTAATGATACATGATACAGTTCTGTGGTGACCTAGAATCCTATTTTCGACGTCTCCGACTCAAGGAATATTTCCAAAATACCTCTGAACAACATACTAATCCACAGAGACCTCCCTACCAACACTACAGAAAGAGGGATTCTAGGTGGACTCCTCCTGAAGGTCGAAACAGCAGACTGGACTTCTACATAGAGTGCTTCCGCCGACGCGCACGGGCTGAAATTGTGGAAAAGCAGCATCACTTGCCCCATAACCTCAGCCGTGCAGAACACAATGCCATCCACAGCCTCAGAAACAACTCTGACATCATAATCAAAAAGGCTGATAAAGGAGGTGCTGTTGTCATCATGAATAGGTCGGAATATGAAGAAGAGGCTGCTCGGCAGCTCTCCAACACGAGTTTCTACAAGCCATTACCCTATGATCCCACTGAGAGTTACCAAAAGCAACTACAGCATTTGCTCAAGAAACTTCCTGAAAAAGCACAAGATCAAATCCGCACAGACACACCCCTGGAACCCTGACCTGGGTTACTCTATCTACTACCCAAGATCCATAAACCTGGAAATCCTGGGCGCCCCATCATCTCAGGCCTTGGCACCCTGACAGCAGGATTGTCTGGCTATGTAGACTCCCTCCTCAGGCCCTACGCTACCAGCACTCCCAGCTACCTTCGAGACACCACTGACTTCCTAAGGAAACTTCAATCCATCGGTGATCTTCCTGATAACACCATCCTGGCCACTATGGATGTAGAAGCCCTCTACACCAACATTCCACACAAAGATGGACTACAAACCGTCAGGAACACTATCCCCGTTAATGTCACGGCTAACCTGGTGGCTGAACTTTGTGACTTTGTGCTTACCCATAACTATTTCACATTTGGGGACAATGTATACCTTCAGATCAGCGGCACTGCTATGGGTACCCGCATGGCCCCACAGTATGCCAACATTTTTATGGCTGATTTAGAACAACGCTTCCTCAGCTCTCGTCCCCTAAAGCCCCTACTCTACTTGCGCTATATTGATGACATCTTCATCATCTGGACCCATGGAAAAGAAGCCCTTGAGGAATTCCACCATGATTTCAACAATTTCCATCCCACCACCAACCTCAGCCTGGTCCAGTCCACACAAGAGATCCACTTCCTGGACACTACAGTGCTAATAAACAATGGTCACATAAACACCACCCTATACCGGAAACCTACTGACCGCTATTCCTACCTGCATGCCTCCAGCTTTCACCCTGACCACACCACACGATCCATCGTCTACAGCCAAGCTCTGCGATACAACCGCATTTGCTCCAACCCCTCAGACAGAGACAAACACCTACAAGATCTCTGTCAAGCTTTCTTACAACTACAATACCCACCTGCTGAAGTAAAGAAACAGATTGATAGAGCCAGAAGAGTTCCCAGAAGTTACCTACTACAGGACAGGCCTAACAAAGAAAATAACAGAACGCCACTAGCCGTCACCTTCAGCCCCCAACTAAAACCCCTCCAACGCATTATTAAGGATCTACAACCTATCCTGAAGGATGACCCAACACTCTCACAAATCTTGGGAGACAGGCCAGTCCTTGCCTACAGACAGCCCCGCAACCTGAAGCAAATACTCACCAACAACCACATACCACACAACAGAACCACTAACCCAGGAACTTATCCTTGCAACAAAGCCCGTTGCCAATTGTGCCCACATATCTATTCAGGGGACACCATCACAGGGCCTAATAACATCAGCCACACTATCAGAGGCTCGTATACCTGCACATCCACCAATGTGATATATGCCATCATGTGCCAGCAATGCCCCTCTGCCATGTACATTGGTCAAACTGGACAGTCTCTACGTAAAAGAATAAATGGACACAAATCAGATGTCAAGAATTATAACATTCATAAACCAGTCGGAGAACACTTCAATCTCTCTGGTCACGCAATCACAGACATGAAGGTCGCTATCTTAAAACAAAAAAACTTCAAATCCAGACTCCAGCGAGAAACTGCTGAATTGGAATTCATTTGCAAATTGGATACTATTAATTTAGGCTTAAATAGAGACTGGGAGTGGCTAAGTCATTATGCAAGGTAGCCTATTTCCTCTTGTTTTTTCCTACCCCCCACCCCAGATGTTCTGGTTTAACTTGGATTTAAACTTGGAGAGTGGTCAGTTTGGATGAGCTATTACCAGCAGGAGAGTGAGTTTGTGTGTGTATGCGGGTGGGAGGGATGTGAGGAAACCTGGATTTGTGCTGGAAATGGCCCACCTTAATTATGCACATTGTAGGGAGAATGGTCACTTTGGATGAGCTATTACCAGCAGGATAGTGAGTTTGTGTGTGTGGTTTTTGGGAGGGGGGTGAGGGGGTGAGAGAACCTGGATTTGTGCAGGAAATGGCCCAACTTTATTATCATGCACATTATGTAAAGAGCTGTCACTTTGGATGGGCTATCACCAGCAGGAGAGTGAATTTGTGTGTGGGGGTGGAGGGTGAGAAAACCTGGATTTGTGCTGGAAATGGCCCACCTGATGATCACTTTAGATAAGCTATTACCAGCAGAACAGTGGGGTGGGAGGAGGTATTTTTTCATATTCTCTGTGTATAAATAAAGTCTGCTGCAGTTTCCACGGCATGCATCCGATGAAGTGAGCTGTAGCTCACGAAAGCTCATGCTCAAATAAATTGGTTAGTCTCTAAGGTGCCACAAGTACTCCTTTTCTTTTTGCGAATACAGACTAACAAGGCTGTTACTCTGAAACCTAGCATTAATGCTGTGTGGCTTTAGTTTCTTAAGACATTGCTTTCTGCAATGAGACTTGAATATGCATGTAGCAACCTGGCACTTATCTAAAAGCAGATTTTCCTTTTATGGACATTGAGTTTCCCTCTAACAGATTTGCACAATGTTGATTGCATGATTTGCAAACTTGATAACACTTGAAAATGATCAAACCAAATATGATTAGGCTGGTTTGAAGGACTCTCTGTGTCAATAAGAGATTAGGCCTACAGTGTAAATGCATCCGATGAAGTGAGCTGTAGCTCACGAAAGCTTATGCTCAAATAAATTTGTTAGTCTCTAAGGTGCCACAAGTACTCCCTTTCTTTTAGTGTAAATAATGGGTCTTTAACAGTGAAAGTGGGATTGATAGTTGGATGCTAGGATTCAGATATGTAGTCTAGCTTCATAGCTGTCAATTCAAACTATGAATGAAATGAAACTTTATGAATGATTGGGGCCAGCTTTTCCCCCAAGTGGCCATTGAAAAAGCTAAGCAGCAAACGAAACATGTTATGCCAAATGTTTAGAGATTTGTGTTTAAGTCCACAATGAAAAGTATTTCAATATTTTGTTCTCATTTTTCCTCCCAAAAGACAAAATTCCTCCTTTGAGGGTTTTTGCACTGTAAGGGATAATTACTTTATTATTTTATTTTTGCCTTCAGATTTTGTCACTGTTTGATTTTGAGATATTTATAAAACAAATGAACAAAAAACACCAGTGACTTAAAAAACCCCAATGGCATCCGCAGAAAAGTCTTCTGAAGGTAAAAATCATCTCTGACGTAAGCTGTTTTGACCAGTTTTCTCTTGGTTCGTAATTAAACTGAAATGATGGATCATTAATCATATCAGATTCAATGGAGTTTGGCATCAACTGTGTCAAATCTGTTGCCTCTCCCAGGGCACTTATTACAGAATAATTAGCGCTAATGCATAATTTTGTTTCTGTACCAGGAATGAGGATTTCTGTAAGTAGAAACTTTGCCAGTCAAAAATTACTAGGGGCCTGATCCAAAGCCCACTGAATTCAATGGGAGTCTTTTCCTGGGCACTGAATCAGGTTCTGTCTTCCTAACACCACAGTTCTGGAACCTTTACTCACACTGAGCAACATTTATTTGCTCAATTCATCCCATTGAACTCAGTGGGTTTCAGGACTAAGATACTACTCAAAATCTGTACAAGTTGCCAGATCAGGCCTCCAGATGGCCATCAGCAATGGGATGAAATGGATAATATTAAATGGACTTTAGATTTAGTTGGGGATTGGTCCTGCTTCGAGCAGGGTGTTGGACTAGATGACCTCCTGAGGTCTCTTCCAACCCTAATCTTCTGTGATTCTACGACTCACCTCATGAGGCAGGAGGGACTGACTGTATGATCCACTATACGTTTTTTCCAACCCAAAGGATTCTGTGAAATTGTAAAGACAAGTTGGGTGAGGGAATCTCTTTTGTTAGACCAACTTCTCTTGTTTCTAGTATCCTGGGACCAACATGGCTACAACTACACTGCATACAACATCTGTGAAATTAGATGCTCAATATCATTGCAAAGCATCTCATGGAAAATTAGGGCTAGTATTCGGTTTAAAACCATAGCATAATGGCACTCAAAGAAGGATTTCAAGCACCATGCTTAGATCGTAGATTCATGGCCTCTGCAAACATGTCTAAGGAAGGTAGCTATACTGAAAAGATCCGCAGTGGTTAGATACAGAAATGGCAGGGAGAAATTGGTCTGTCTGGTTTGAGGCTTGCTCAGAAAGTCACTTTCCTTTCTGCATCACCTATCTTCACAAGATGACAACGGACACAACTGGCATAAATCCCCAAAATGTTCCTTTTCCACCAGGAAATCAGGGGATCTGAGTTCTATTCCAAGCTCTGCCAGTGACCTGCTATATAGTCTCAGACAAGTCATTTTACTTCCTACCCTTTGTCTGAGCTTGTAAGCTTTTTGGGACACAGTATGTTCGCACTGCAGCTGTTTTTGAAGTTTTTGACCTAAAAGTGGCAATTCTTCAATAAAAAAAACTTCAAAAACAGACTCCAACGAGAGACTGCTGAATTGGAATTAATTTGCAAACTGGATACAATTAACTTAGGCTTGAATAAAGACTGGGAGTGGATGTGTCATTACACAAAGTAAAACTATTTCCCCATGTTTATTCTCCCCCCCGACCCCCGTTCCTCACACATTCTTGTCAACTGCTGGAAATGGCCCACCTTGATTATCACTACAAAAGGCCCCCCCGCCACTCTCCTGCTGGTAATAGCTCACCTTACCTGATCACTGTCCTTACAGTGTGTATGGTAACACCCATTGTTTCATGTTCTCTATGTATATAAATCTCCCCACTGTATTTTCCACTGCATGCATCCGATGGAGTGAGCTGTAGCTCACCAAAGCTTATGCTCAAATAAATTTGTTAGTCTCTAACGTGCCACAAGTCCTCCTTTCCTTTGTGCTTATACTGTGTCTGCCACAAAGAGGCCACACTGTTGATTGGGTCTGTAGGTGTTCCTACACTAAATGAAATTAATAGTTTACTGATGAGGCATAGGTGCTGGAACTAAGGGTGCTGTGGGTACTGCTGCACCCCTTGGCTTGAAGTGGTTTCCATCACATACAGGGTTTACAGTTTGGTTCAATGGCTCGCAGCACCCCCACTGTACAAATTGTTCCAGCACCCCTAGACAGGGGAGATCCTTTCTTCTGTTCTAACCACTAGGAAACAAAGAAATAGAACTCCTGGGCTTGCTTTTCCCATTTCCCATTCTGCCATTGACTTGTCCTGTGACCTGGGTATACCTCATTTTCTTTAACTGTAAAATAGATAGATAAATATGTACAAGGAGATGAGGTCCTCAAATGGCAGGCACCACTTTATGGAAGTCTGTGCACATGATTGTAATGCAGATTTACAAGTCTGCTCTGTTTTTTATTATTCAATCTCTTTTGCAAGAGGTCAGCCATGTCCCGCTTTATCCAGGTGTCTGGATATTTCTGCAGGCACTGGTGTGCCAGGGCACTAGGGAGAGGAGGAAGCAAGTTTAACACAGTCTGTTATACTTTCACTGTATACACCTTGCCATATCTAACATGATATTGTGCTGCCTCAAACAGAAGACATCAGAGTCACAGGTTCCTATTATTACACTTAAAGGCTCACTGCCATGTAACTCAAGCCTCAGATTAGGTGTTTGTATTTAAAAATGGATTTTGCAGAATCTAACATGAACAGAAATTTTTTTATAACTTGATTTTTATTTCAGTTAAAAGATTTATTTTTAAAAATGTAAACCTCCTCTTGTAGCACTATATACCCAAACACAGCAGCATTGTGCTAGTGAAAGAAACTGGGACGTGAAAGGGGCCAGAAGCAAAAAATGAAATTGCACATGTTAGTTCCAGTGTCTGAGTTGAATGAAGTGCAAATTGTAAACAACCTGCATCAATAGTGGCAAGTAAACTCATTTTTTAAATGGTGTCTTCTGACTAACAAGTTATGACTAGTCATCTTAGGTCAATATGATGATATTTATCTCTACAATGTCCCTTGAACCAATTGGCTTTGCGAATTATGAAATTACAGGAACCGCTCTTAACCATTCCTTGCACCACAAAGGTCTCGCTCTCAGCCGTTTTTGCAGAGATAACTAGGCAAATCAAATTTGGGAGACCGGCAATCTCCTGTCTCCTCCTCCAAAACACACAGAGGGTCGGATACCCCAAGGGCTTCCATCTTGCACAGTTGTTTGCATTTGTGCAAAAACAAGTGTAAAATGCTGCCTTTGTGATATGGTAGCATTCTATACCCACTTTGTATTCCTACAGCTAGCATCATCATCATCATCAGAGCTTCTCCAGTTTATGCTCACTGAGGATCTAGCCCTTTTTCTCAAAAGTGTAAATGGCTGTACCAGGTGTAAGGCAGTGAGAATCAGGACTAGATCTAACAAGTCTCTGGATCTTTGGATTATTTATTTCTCCAGATCGCGGCTTTGCTTGCACTTCAATTTGCAGTTTCCACAAGCGATAACTCACACTCTTCTTCCGGTGACTGGAAGGTAATGATTTTCTCCAAGGGGATACCCATTCCCTGCTCCCCTGGAGATTGCACAAATCCTCCATTGGGGGTGTGGGGGGAGACCAAACCCAATATGCACTTATGTGGTGTATGCACCTCCATCCTGGGAGCACCTATTAGAATACCAGAGGAAGGCTCACTTTATTACAGGCTTAGTTTACTGAGCCAACAGGTGTCAGGAGGAGGGTGATTAGGGCTCTGGGAAACAGAAAAGCTTCATCTCATCCTGTTTTTTTCAGACTGGACTTTTGCCTATTTCGCCCGTGTGCCATGCAGTTTCTCAATGTTGTGACAACCTATGCCAGCTATCAAGTCTTTAGAGCAGGCAAATCAATTACCAGAGATGACACGTAACTATTGATAGGGGAATGGCACGATTTAAAAGGTTCTGGTGATATACAGCAGGGTTCAGGGCAGAACATCTAAACCCTGGCAAAAATCGGGGGCAGGGAGGTGCGTGTCTGTGTGCGCACATGAACCTGTTTGCCCCCCACGTGTCGCCTCTGTCAGTTGCATATACCTTGGTAGGGCAAATGAGATCACTGATGAGCTGAAAGAGACTCTATACTCTTTCCAAGGGCCCTTGGCAGCTCAGACAGTAAGAGCCTGATGTTTTTACTTCTAACTAATGCTATTGTTCCCAATGGCTGGTTACAAGCTCTGATCACTCCACACAGCCGCAGTTCTCCTGGTAGAAGACAATGCCTCGAGGGCTTTATTACACCCGCTGGATTCCAAAATGGGAGATGAAAACAAATAATATTTTCATTTGGATTGCTTATCATGGACATGTTTTGACACCGATCCAGCCAGAGATTTACTCACATGCTTAACTTTAAGCAGCCAGATCAATGGGATTGCTGTGGTGCTGAAGGTTAGTACATAATAGCTTTTCTGGGCTGCGTCTTTAAAGACAGGCTATGTCTTCGCTGCAAAAAGAAGTTTGTTTTTACATTGACATAGTTGTATCATGGTAGCTATCAGTGTAAAATCCCATTGCAGACAAGGCACAGGTAATTTTTAGCCTTGATTTAGGTAGTTGAGGTCAATCTTACACCCTTCAAACGGGGATTCTCTCAGCTACATCAAGGTAAAAACCACAGTGCCTTATCTCCATCAGGATTTTACATCAAGATAGTTATCTCACGTTAGCTCAATCAATGTAAAAAGCACAGGGTTGAGGTTTTTTTTGTAAGCAAAGACAAAACCCCACAGGACAAACCTGTAAGTCCTGACAGCCCGTTTTTCGCCTGGTTGGACAGAGTTGAAAGGTGTGACAAGCTGAAGCTGCATGCTATATTCACCTCCCTTCGGCCTTCTTTTGGGGAGCATTTCACAAGGCACAGTTTTGCTCATTGATCACTTAATTCTGTGTCAAGCGGTACCAGGTTCAGCTACTGCATCCAATTCTGGGCAGCACACTTTAGGAAACGTGGAGAAATTGTAGAGAGCACAGAGGAGAGCAACAAAAATGATAAAATGTTTAGAAAACCTGACCAGTGACGAAAGGATAAAAGATCTGGGCATGTTTAGTTTTGAGAAGAGAAGACTGATAGCAAACCTGATAACAGTCTTCAGATATGTTAAGAGCTTTTGTAAAGAGGACAGCAATCAATTGTTCTCCATGTCCACTGAAGGTTGGACAAGAAGTAATGGGCTTAATCTGCAGCTAGGAAGATTTAGGTTAGCTATTATGAAAAACTTTCTAACTATAAAGGACAATGAAGCTCTGAAATAGGCTTACAAGTATTATGAAGGGGACTGGGGGAAAAAGGGTGTTTCTCTGAGTTTCTTCCACTGTAGATGAATCTTCATAAATTCATGTTAAGTGCAAAAAGCCGCTTCATGACCCATTGTCATGAGTGTTGTTTAAACAAATGAAAGCAAAGCCACAAATCTTAGTTGGTCTGTAGAGACAGCAAAAGTTTCTTCCTGTGCTTCCATGTAAGAGGCTGATAGATCCCTAAAACTTTTGCAGAAAATTCAGCTGCTTTAATTTCTATCTTGTCCCTCAAAGTAGCTGAGTTTCCCATAGTATGGGACTACTTACGGCACAGTTCTCAACTTGGGGATCAAGACCACCCTCCTTTTCGTTAGTCTACATGGAAGTTGGGGTGAGGGTTCTGTCCCAAAACTTATCAGAAGGGTGTGCTGAAACTTTTTTCTGTTGTAAGACGGGGGTCACAAGATGGGAAAGGTTGAAACTCTCGGATATATTGCAAAACACTGGCACTTTTCCCTCTCAAAGCCATCAGGAGGAGATGCCAGGTTGCCTGGAGAAAAGAAAGGCCTTGTGTGCTCAAACCTAAATACTGTATCAGAAAGAACACTGGCAGCAAAGGAAAGAGACAGGAAATGACTTGCTAAGGGCAATGCTTGTTATATGCAACTGTCTTTGTTCCTCAGTGGCTTCAGAGCACAAGCCTCCCTTCAGGCCTGGCCTTTCCAGAGAAACAGTATAGGTGTCATGGTCTGTGGTTAAAGGAACCAGCATAGAGCTGTAGAATGGGTCATTAAGTGTGATGCTTACTCTAAACATTTAAGAGTTGGCGGTGATTCTCCTAGTGAAGCTCTTCAACCTATGCCCTCTAAAAAGCATTCAGCTAGAACCAGTGTGATATTCATTTTCCTTTTGCTAGTCTAATCAGAGACGCCTGGCCCTTATCCAGCACCAGATGAAGTCAATGGAAGGATTCCCGCTGACTACTCTAGAAGTAGTCAGCAGATATTAGAGCTAGTCAAGATGTTGTCTGTCAAAGCATTTTTTTTTTCCTGTGAAAAAGCTATTTTTGAGTAAATTGAGAATATTCACAGAAAGCTTTTTGTTGAAATATTGAAAAAAAATACTGCATTGTTCACTTTTGGGGATTCTTCTCCCCACACCGCCCAGTTCTTTTCTTGACCTTTCTTTAAATTTTCCCCTCCTTTTTCATTGAGGAAAAAGGCAGAGAAAAATGGGATTGGGAAAGAGATAAGAAATTGAAAACAAAACTATTTAAAAAATTAATTTCAGTTTGAACTGAAATTTTCATTTGGTTTCATTTAATTGACAAAGCAACAAATTCAGTGTTAGATTCTGAACAAAACAATTTCATAGAAAATACATATTTCCTCTCCATCCCTAGTAGATATGTTCTAATTCATATGAAATCTGATTTATTGGATTGTATGGACAAAATGGAAACATCTCTGATAAATGCAGCCCACTGTAACACTTACCGATGTCCTAGGACCCTAGGGGTGGGCCTAGAAATGACTAGAGCTTGCCTTAGCATGGGAGAGTAACATTCTTCTGAAGTCCTAATATCACAACCAGCAGAACTCCCCATGCTCTTACCAAGTAAAATATGGATATAGCTACAGATGCAGTTAAACAGGGGGAAGAAACTATTACATTTTAAAAATTAAATTCTGCAAACAAGACCAGTGTGAACTTTAAGCTACCTGAACCTCTTTCTCCTCCTTGGTCTCTCAGCAGCTTCCCTGGTGAGATGCCTGCTTTTGTAATGCCTTGATCCCATGATCCTGGTCCTTCCTAGAACAAAGCAAAGTACAGGTGCCTTACATTCCCAGATTCCTTCACCTTGCGAGGCCCCATATATGAGGGATCCACTCAGTTCTCTCTCCTTGGTACTTGACCAAAAAACACTCCCTTTTCCCATATAATCTTGGAAGTTGAGCATATAAATCATATTTTGTTGCAGACAGATTTTCAAAAGAGGTGAGCACCCATCATTGGTACCAGAAGAGCTCAGCTCCCATTTATGCACTAAAGGAAGCGGCTGGACTTCTGAGGAGGCTCAGCATTCGGGGGGCACACTGGCTGCTGTGCTCTGTGGAAAATCTGCCCCTAACTGGATAGATGATTCCAATGTGGAGAACGTGGGATAATCCTGCACAGTTTTCATTAGTGGACCTTCGTGACACGGATTATCGGCACATTGGCTAGCATAGCTATAGTTAAGATTGTTCTGTTTCAGCAATTTACCGCACACTCATGTTTTCAGGGATTTATTACTCAGTCATAGAAATTGGCTTTGAAGCTGAAATCTGATATACATCAAAGACTCCGCTTGGGAACATTTTTTTATTATTATTATTCTCACGTTTAAAAAAAAAACCCTTACTGTTTTAATATTACAGAAAGGAGAGAAGTTGAAGCTTATTTTGTTTTAGATGACTTTTTCCAATGGTTCTGTAGAGTAGCTTTTTGTTTGTTTGTTTGTTTTGTTTTTCAAATAGCCACTTTCATTGAAGCCATTAGCCCATTATAACAGACAAAGGGCCAAATTCCCAGCGTAACTCCATTGAAGTCCATGTTCTAGATACTCAGCTGGTTTAAACTGGAGCAGTTTCAGTGAAGTCAATAGGTCAGATCTCCAACTTATGTAAATCAACATAACTCATTTGAAACCAATGGTCAACACCCCCAGGGGTTGTAACTCCATTGATGTCAATGAGATGCCAGCCATTGTAAATCAGCATAATCCCAGTGAAGTGAATAGAGCTACACTGATATATACCAGCTGAGTATCTGGCACAATTGGTTCAGAAATATGGATGAAAAAAATTTACATTCTTGCTCTTCCTTACAGTCCACCATGACATGCTAATCTATAATCAGATTGTAAACCCTTAAGATTGTCTCTTTGTTCTATGTGTGTACACTCCCTAGCACAAGGAGCCTCAGGCACCACCACAATAATAAAATAATTAATTTTAAAAAATGATAATTAATCCTTTTGTCTCCAAGCTTAGTCCTTTTATTTTCTCGGCCTTTTCCAGACTTTGCTTGTCAAATGGAAAAAAAAAAAAAAAAAAAAAAGGGCAAAACAAAAACCCTTGCCTTTTTTTCATATAACAAAACAGGATGTTGCAACCCATCTGCTCTGCAATTTGCACGGCATCTCAGCCCACCAGCTGACCTGCCTCTGAGAGACACAATTGGAATTATCCTTATGTAGCTGCCTTACCAGTGGCTTGTGGTGTTAATGTTTGCATCTTTGGTACATAAATGTGGTAATTAACATTCTAAAATATGCAAAAGTGGGTAAAAAAACAGCCATATCTTCTGGAGTCAAGACATAAAAAAATACATTTGATTGATTTTTTTTTAAACTCTTCTGTATCTTTATAGTTTTGGCTTTGCTGCCTCAGAAAGTGTGTTTAAAAACTAAACAAAACAGTTGAAAGCAAGGCCCACAGGTTACACACTTTCATCCCTTTGAAGCCAGTGGGAAATCCTATGTAATATAGCTAAGCCAAAGGAAAGACCTCCCGGACAAACGGTAGGAAAAGTTGCTTTTTATCAGAGATGTAAAAGGAGGCATGCTCACTGCTGGACAAAGCACCCAGGGAGAAAAAGGAGAAGGTGTTTAATGAAGAGGACAGGGAGAAGAGAATAACAAAGGGCATTCAGAATCTGTTTCCTTACATTAATAAAAAACATGAACTAATCAAGCAATGGGGGAGCAAACGACAGTGCTGGCTCAATGCAGACCCATTGTTGGGTTTAGTGTGTGTGGTTCTTATACCCCCTTTCCTTCCTTTTTTGTCAAATAAAAATAAGTATTCAGAAAATAACTTGAATTCACAATGGTGTCTCGCTATGGGGAGTTTCTCGGGACATGGCAAATGGAGCTAAAATTGAATTCTGTCAACACATGTCCATACAACATATTGAAGGAGGCACCTCAGAGTGACTTGTAAGATTTTTTTAAAAAAGGAGTACTTGTGGCACCTTAGAGACTAACCAATTTATTTGAGCATGAGCTTTCGTGAGCTACAGCTCACTTCATCGGATGCATACCGTGGAAACTGTAGCAGACTTTATATACACACAGAGAATATGAAACAATACCTCCTCCCACCCCACTGTCCTGCTGGTAATAGCTTATCTAAAGTGATCATCAAGTTGGGCCATTTCCAGCACAAATCCAGGTTTTCTTACCCTCCACCCCCCCACACAAATTCACTCTCCTGCTGGTGATAGCCCATTCAAAGTGACAACTCTCTGCACAATGTGCATGATAATCACCTTGGGCCATTTCCTGCACAAATCCAGGTTCTCTCACCCCCTCACCCCCCTCCCAAAAACCACACACACAAACTCACTATCCTGCTGGTAATAGCTCATCCAAAGTGACCACTCTCCCTACAATGTGCATGATAATCAAGGTGGGCCATTTCCAGCACAAATCCAGGTTTTCTCACCCCCCCCCCACCCCCATACACACACAAACTCACTCTCCTGCTGGTAATAGCTCATCCAAACTGACCACTCTCCAAGTTTAAATCCAAGTTAAACCAGAACATCGGGGGGGGGGGGTCAAGGCTAACCTGGTGGCTGAACTTTGTCCTTACCCATAACTATTTTACATTTGGGGACAATGTATACCTTCAGATCAGCGGCACTGCTATGGGTACCCGCATGGCCCCACAGTATGCCAACATTTTTATGGCTGATTTAGAACAACGCTTCCTCAGCTCTCGTCCCCTAAAGCCCCTACTCTACTTGCGCTATATTGATGACATCATCATCATCTGGACCCATGGAAAAGAAGCCCTTGAGGAATTCCACCATGATTTCAACAATTTCCATCCCACCATCAACCTCAGCCTGGTCCAGTCCACACAAGAGATCCACTTCCTGGACACTACAGTGCTAATAAACAATGGTCACATAAACACCACCCTATACCGGAAACCTACTGACCGCTACTCCTACCTGCATGCCTCCAGCTTTCACCCTGACCACACCACACGATCCATCGTCTACAGCCAAGCTCTGCGATACAACCGCATTTGCTCCAACCCCTCAGACAGAGACAAACACCTACAAGATCTCTGTCAAGCTTTCTTACAACTACAATACCCACCTGCGGAAGTGAAGAAACAGATTGATAGAGCCAGAAGAGCTCCCAGAAGTTACCTACTACAGGACAGGCCTAACAAAGAAAATAACAGAACGCCACTAGCCGTCACGTTCAGCCCCCAACTAAAACCCCTCCAACGCATTATTAAGGATCTACAACCTATCCTAAAGGATGACCCAACACTCTCACAAATCTTGGGAGACAGGCTAGTCCTTGCCTACAGACAGCCCCGCAACCTGAAGCAAATACTCACCAACAACCACATACCACACAACAGAACCACTAACCCAGGAACTTATCCTTGCAATAAAGCCCGTTGCCAACTGTGCCCACATATCTGTTCAGGGGACACCATCACAGGGCCTAATAACATCAGCCACACTATCAGAGGCTCGTTCACCTGCACATCCACCAATGTGATATATGCCATCTTGTGCCAGCAATGCCCCTTTGCCATTTACATTGGTCAAACTGGACAGTCTCTACGTAAAAGAATAAATGGACACAAATCAGATGTCAAGAATTATAACATTCATAAACCAGTCGGAGAACACTTCAATCTCTCTGGTCACGCAATCGCAGGCATGAAGGTCGCTATCTTAAAACAAAAAAACTTCAAATCCAGACTCCAGCAAGAAAGTGCTGAACTGGAATTCATTTGCAAATTGGATACTATTAATTTAGGCTTAAATAGAGACTGGGAGTGGCTAAGTCATTATGCAAGGTAGCCTATTTCCTCTTGTTTTTTCCTACCCCCCCCCCCCGCCAGATGTTCTGGTTTAACTTGGATTTAAACTTGGAGAGTGGTCAGTTTGGATGAGCTATTACCAGCAGGAGAGTGAGTTTGTGTGTGTATGGGGGTGGGGGGGGGTGAGAAAACCTGGATTTGTGCTGGAAATGGCCCACCTTGATTATCATGCACATTGTAGGGAGAGTGGTCACTTTGGATGAGCTATTACCAGCAGGATAGTGAGTTTGTGTGTGTGGTTTTTGGGAGGGGGGTGAGGGGGTGAGAAAACCTGGATTTGTGCAGGAAATGGCCCAACGTGATTATCATGCACATTGTGTAGAGAGTTGTCACTTTGGATAGGCTATCACCAGCAAGAGAGTGAATTTGTGGCGGGGGGTGGAGGGTAAGAAAACCTGGATTTGTGCTGGAAATGGCCCAACTTGATGATCACTTTAGATAAGCTATTACCAGCAGGACAGTGGGGTGGGAGGCGGTATTGTTTCATATTCTCTGTGTGTATATAAAGTCTGCTACAGTTTCCACGGTATGCATCCGATGAAGTGAGCTGTAGCTCACGAAAGCTCATGCTCAAATAAATTGGTTAGTCTCTAAGGTGCCACAAGTACTCCTTTTCTTTTTGCGAATACAGACTAACAGGGCTGTTACTCTGAAACCTGTAAGATTTTTAACCACCTCTAATGTCCCTTCCCATGGAGTTACAATTGCTAAGTTAACCTTCTGTCAAGAAGCCCAATGGTTTGCAAATAGTCTCCATCATTTGAATGTTATGACTTGAGAGCTGCGTTTGACTTCTTGGGTTGGATGCAAAGATATCATTCAGCCTGGAAATTATAGGGGGGATATTTGTCATTGTGAAAGATGGTTATTTTCTACTCTTTGGAGTTAAGGTTTTTTTTATAAACACAAAACCTTTACTGAACAGCAGAGCTGAAAGGTGATGGGGAATCCAGTCTGGAGACAAAGGACATCTGTCTCTCTCTAATTTATAGCCAATGGTTACACAAGTGGCCCCTGATTCTGAGTGGATTTTGGATACCCAACTTGGGTATGTTAGGTATGCTAAACCCCCACCAGTCTGGCTGATGTTAATCAGAGCAGTAAGTACTCAACCACTCTGAAAAGCAGTCCCCAAATCTCTGAAGTGGTATGAAAGACAGCTTGAATATACAATAGGATTGTCCATACAAAGATGGACTACAAGCCGTCAGGAACACTATCCCCGATAATGTCACGGCTAACCTGGTGGCTGAACTTTGTGACTTTGTCCTTACCCATAACTACTTCACATTTGGGGACAATGTATACCTTCAGATCAGCGGCACTGCTATGGGTACCCGCATGTATGCCAACATTTTTATGGCTGATTTAGAACAACGCTTCCTCAGCTCTCGTCCCCTAAAGCCCCTACTCTACTTGCGCTATATTGATGACATCTTCATCATCTGGACCCATGGAAAAGAAGCCCTTGAGGAATTCCACCATGATTTCAACAATTTCCATCCCACCACCAACCTCAGCCTGGTCCAGTCCACACAAGAGATCCACTTCCTGGACACTACAGTGCTAATAAACAATGGTCACATAAACACCACCCTATACCGGAAACCTACTGACCGCTATTCCTACCTGCATGCCTCCAGCTTTCACCCTGACCACACCACACGATCCATCGTCTACAGCCAAGCTCTGCGATACAACCGCATTTGCTCCAACCCCTCAGACAGAGACAAACACCTACAAGATCTCTGTCAAGCTTTCTTACAACTACAATACCCACCTGCTGAAGTAAAGAAACAGATTGATAGAGCCAGAAGAGTTCCCAGAAGTTACCTACTACAGGACAGGCCTAACAAAGAAAATAACAGAACGCCACTAGCCGTCACCTTCAGCCCCCAACTAAAACCCCTCCAACGCATTATTAAGGATCTACAACCTATCCTAAAGGATGACCCAACACTCTCACAAATCTTGGGAGACAGGCTAGTCCTTGCCTACAGACAGCCCCGCAACCTGAAGCAAATACTCACCAACAACCACATACCACACAACAGAACCACTAACCCAGGAACTTATCCTTGCAATAAAGCCCGTTGCCAACTGTGCCCACATATCTGTTCAGGGGACACCATCACAGGGCCTAATAACATCAGCCACACTATCAGAGGCTCGTTCACCTGCACATCCACCAATGTGATATATGCCATCTTGTGCCAGCAATGCCCCTTTGCCATTTACATTGGTCAAACTGGACAGTCTCTACGTAAAAGAATAAATGGACACAAATCAGATGTCAAGAATTATAACATTCATAAACCAGTCGGAGAACACTTCAATCTCTCTGGTCACGCAATCGCAGGCATGAAGGTCGCTATCTTAAAACAAAAAAACTTCAAATCCAGACTCCAGCAAGAAAGTGCTGAACTGGAATTCATTTGCAAATTGGATACTATTAATTTAGGCTTAAATAGAGACTGGGAGTGGCTAAGTCATTATGCAAGGTAGCCTATTTCCTCTTGTTTTTTCCTACCCCCCCCCCCCCAGATGTTCTGGTTTAACTTGGATTTAAACTTGGAGAGTGGTCAGTTTGGATGAGCTATTACCAGCAGGAGAGTGAGTTTGTGTGTGTATGGGGGTGGGGGGGGGTGAGAAAACCTGGATTTGTGCTGGAAATGGCCCACCTTGATTATCATGCACATTGTAGGGAGAGTGGTCACTTTGGATGAGCTATTACCAGCAGGATAGTGAGTTTGTGTGTGTGGTTTTTGGGAGGGGGGTGAGGGGGTGAGAAAACCTGGATTTGTGCAGGAAATGGCCCAACTTGATTGTCATGCACATTGTGTAAAGAGTTGTCACTTTGGATGGGCTATCACCAGCAGGAGAGTGAATTTGTGTGGGGGGGTGGAGGGTGAGAAAACCTGGATTTGTGCTGGAAATGGCCCACCTGATGATCACTTTAGATAAGCTATTACCAGCAGGATAGTGGGGTGGGAGGAGGTATTGGTTCATATTCTCTCTGTATATATAAAGTCTGCTACACTTTCCACGATATGCATCTGATGAAGTGAGCTGTAACTCACGAAAGCTTATGCTCTAATAAATTGGTTAGTCTCTAAGGTGCCACAAGTACTCCTTTTCTTTTTAATAGGATTTTGTTTACCCTTTTAGTTACAAACAGCTTCATCCAAGTAATAATAAAATTCTACCCTTCCATAGCACCTCCCAACAGAGGATCTCAGATAGGTTTGCAAACTCTGATGGAGTCTGACAATACACCAAGGAGACAGGGCACAATGATTATCCATACACATTTTACAGACTCAGGACGTTGAAGCAGCTTACTCTAGGTCACACACTGAGTCATGGCTTTAAATTTCATGCTTGAACCACTAAATCCAAGGAAGCTTTCAGTCCCTCTCGACAAGTTCTGGTTTAGATTCACAAGCTACCTTTGCCCTCTCTCTGGCCAGAAAGATTCAGTGGGAATTGCACCTCTTTTTTTCAGGGCTGAATTTGGCCCACGAAGGAGGAAGGAATTTTACAAAAACAAACAAACCCATTTAACGTGAAAAGACATTTTTAAATAAGATTTTTAGGTTCCTCAGTCCACTTCCCCCCACCTCTGACCCTTTTCTCCTCTTGGCTTTCTCAGCAACAATAAAAAGTGCTCCTATACCTGGAGCAGATCAAACTGGTGATCTTATGGCTCCCACGGGGGAGTTGCCTCACACGCCTGGAGAGTCTGAAGTTTACCCAAAGGCTCAGCAGTTCACTGGGGCGTATTTCATCTGGCTCATCATTGCAAGCCTAAAGGGCAAACAGCAGAAGACTGAAAGCTTTGAGGGGGGAATTGGCTGCACGACTTCTCATCTCTGCCAAAACAGCTCCGGGCAACTGAAATGAGAGAGCCTTATGCAGCTCATTTCTCCCGATGGGCCTAGGAAAGCAAGGAAAGAACTGTGACTATGTGCTGCCCCTTGTCCCGGCTGGAATGCAGAGTTACAATCATGCCCACAGGGAACGTCTCAGAAATCAGAAGGTTTGGAACAGGACGTCATATTAGTTTGTTCAAAATATTTTTTTAGTAGATATCCAGATATGAAGTTCATTTTTGTATTAAAACTGTTGGCAGTTGGTTTATTGCATATAATGATCCCTAGGAGACTTCTATAAAATAACATCTTTCATGTGAACTTCCCACACACACACTTTTTTATTTTTTTTCTCCCTGAATTACACTTAAACTTGTGTAAACTGTTTTTCCTGTTTGTTTGGCTGGTTTGGTTGATGGTACACTCTTTTGCTGAGAAGACACCAAGAAATCAGTGCATGTTTGAGGGGGAGAAAATGGAAGAGGATGCTGTATTGTTATGGGGATGATAGATTATTATTTTCAAAGCTCTGAAGAGAGAGACTCAACTGTGTCCACTTTGATTTATGTTTGTTCATTCGGTGATTCAATAGGAAGGTTAGGCAAGCCTCACTGAAATGTTTTGTTATACATTTTCTCTAGTGAGAACAATGAAAAGCCATTTGCCACCTCCCTCTCCTGCAACTTGTAATGCCAGGTAGGCACATAGAGAGCACCTGCTCCCAGCATTCTGGAGAGACTAGCAAAATATTATCGCAAAACAATGGCAACTTGAGGACACCTCACTACAGCCAAGTGTGTTCAATGTTCACTAGGTCATAGTGACCTTTCAACCATCCTGATCAATAGAACCTCTTGGTCAGTTACTGCAGCTGGCTCAGAGCAGTGGCTATCCAGCTACATTGGTTCACTGATGCTGAGATTCAAAGCTATTACCACTACAGAGCCTGATCCTCCTGAGCGCTGAACATCCTCAGCTCTCCACGCCAATAGTTGAGGGTAGTCAGCCTCTCATGGGAAAGTCCTAGGGAATTTAATAGACTATCACAGAGAATTGTGTCCCTGCTATAGGATGTTACAGCATGGTTAAATGAAATGACTATTAATTATCTATTATTTATTTTGAATCAACAGGAAAAAAAGCTTTCCCCAAGGGCAAGATATTCCATAGTTGCTACTGCAGGGTTTCTTTTACCTCCCCTCTGAAGCAATTGGTGCTGGACTAGAGGTATCACCACTTTGATTCTGTCTGACAATTTCCATATACCTAGGGCCTGCAGGCA
The DNA here is from genome assembly GCF_965140295.1 of Lepidochelys olivacea. Lineage (NCBI taxonomy): Eukaryota > Metazoa > Chordata > Testudines > Cheloniidae > Lepidochelys > Lepidochelys olivacea. The sequence continues at coordinate 3,204,711 of NC_140436.1, read as the reverse complement.
CCAAATAAAGATCGAGGCCCCATTGTGCTATGCACTGTACAGACACACAGTAAAAAATAATGCCCGGCCCAAAGATTTCACAATTAAAGTTATGGAAAGATGCAAAAGGTGAACGAGACAGAGAAGGAGGTAGAGAAAAGATGAGGAGGAAGTAACAGTAAAACAAGCTGGCAAATGTACATTAAACAGAGGGTTCAGTTCAGTTGGTTTGCAATTATGTTATTTTCTATTAACTTCTGTGGGATTATAGAATAGTTTCTATAGAAACTCGATTAATTTAATCTTTCTTCAGTTCTGTAAGACTTTTCCATAAAGGGTGCTGAATAGATTCTGGCCTATTTTGTGCGTGTGCACATTTGCTATAATGGAAAGCACCAGTAAGACATGGAGTCAAGAGACAGTCCACATATCCACAGTTGTAGTCTCTATCTCTAAACACAAAACTAGGATGGATGCCAAATAATCCATTCTGAACATCCGCAACACCCTTCTCACTTTAGGCAAGTGAAATTGTTCAGCCTTATGCTAAAGCCACGAGAGAAGGTAAATACTGACTGACCCCAGACTGGATGACAATGGCTCTATGAAGCCATCACCTACGAAAAATGCCTATCACTGGTTATCTGGGTTGGAACGAGTATAATGCGATAAAATACAATTAGAGTCAACTGAATTGTCTTTTCAAAATTTCATAGAAAAAAAGGGTAGTAATTTTCAATGAAAATTCTCACAGAAATTCCAACCCATTTTTCTGCCAGCTATGAACAGAATAGAATAGAATCTACCCAGAACCATGTTAATTTTGATTGTGTGCATAAAATACATTATGAAAAAAAACAGAAAATATGAGAAATAAATGTGAAAAAGTGAAATTTTAGACATAATATTCTCTTTAACATAGCTCAGCAACAGGGATTTTTGTTTGACGTGCTGGGGCCCTTGAGCCGAAATGAAAATATATACTATAAATACCTTGTATCGGTTCTTCATCATGATTTCTGACAACTCGTTAGTAGTGTTTTTGTAGGGACCTCTCTGAACTAAGAAGATTTTTGAATTTGATTCCCTTTTAAGTGACTCTGTCATCCCTTTCTGTGAAGATGGGAGACTCAATTAGGCAACTGTTTCAGCAGGGGTTCCTCAGTCCTTTGAATGCTCAGCATGTAAAAGGGGAGGAGAAAAAAAGAAGAGTCATCCCAGATCAAAACTCTGCATTATGTTTTAATTTGACCTTTCTTACTCATGAGTCTTGTTCAAGGTCATCTGGAGAGTTGTTGAAATGTCTTGTTGGTTGAAAACAAATTGTAACACAGTAATTGGCATATTCCATGACGGGCATGAAAGTCCATGGAAGTCAAGGGAAATCCACCCATTCCTCAATGAGCTGTGGATCTGACTCTTTATGAGGCAAGATCCCATTTTATAGGATGACCTTAAATTTGTATCAGAAATACTTGCATACCTGCCCATGTTCCAGCTCACTTGTGTAGTGTCCATTTCAGGGTAGAATGTAATGTACTGTATGTGAAAGTCACCCCTGTGCAGGAGGGGGCAGATGTTCCAGTCAAGTCCCACTTGAGATTTAAGTGAGACTTAAATTATGCATATGAATTTCAGCCACGGGGAACATGGAGAAAGCCCCACTTTGAATGCTGAACTTTCCACAGAGCTTCAATGCTTCAAACAGTCCATTTGCTTTAAAAAAAAAAAAAGAATATTTTTAAGAAAAGCTGCACTTTAACTGAAGGGAGACCAACAGCTAGCTATGGCCAATATGTTATCGACTTAATCAGTCCACGTACACAGAGGGCACACAGGTTATGTTAAAGACTCTGGAACAGATGAGACAGGAAAAACTGACTGGATCCAGCTTTCAATCAAGGTGGCAAAAAGTGGACATGACATTGTTCTAAATACCTGAGGGATCAGACATCGGAAAGGGAGTTTCATTGGACAAGGTGCTTATCCTCGGAGCCAAAAGTCTATAGTTTTGTGGGTTTTCAGTGAATCTATTACACATTAAACCACAGGATTCCAATACTGACTGCAGCACTTCATTGACGGCTATGAATATGTTCCATTTATGATGAGCATTTGCTCTATTTTTTTGATAATTCTATTACTTGAGTTCAGAGAAGGTTTATGGACTGGAAAAGCCTCAGATGTGGTCATGAATGTTTGATGCCTCCACGTATAATGTTATTGCTCTAAAGTGATGCCACGTTAGAATTATTGCACTCAGACAGTCTGTGGTCACACCACAGGCCAGTGAGATCACTCGGAGGCACATTAAAAATTATGTACTTTCTATCCTACTGGATTTTTTTCCCCATTGAAACTGGCGCTTACTCATTCTGTGTGCTCTAATGGATGGCTGTGTTGGTCTTAACTGAGAAAAGACTGAGACTTTCTAGAGTGCATAAATGAGCTATTATCGGTGAGGATACTGTGTACAGTATTTAAAAGCAAGCCATGTGCCAGCCCATTTGAAGGTACACTCCACTTTTTTGCAGTCATTTAGGATGATGGAAGAAGAAAGATTGCATAGAGATATGTAGGATTTTTTCAGTCTGTGAATATTTAGAATAATACACCATTCAGGCCACTCACTAATTGGCATGTTTGATTTAGAGTACGTATTGGCTATCTCACATCATTCTCTATCAACCCACAGACAATCCTATCTTGAAGATCCAGATAACCTCTAGTTATTAGTGTACACACATCGCTTTATGAGAAATGGTTTGCCAAGATAAGAAATGAAGAGGACTTTGATGAACTTTGGTGGTCAGAGTTAATTCTTCCCAAAAACTTTCAAAAGCAGTCACAACAGTTATCAACCATTCTGACTGCAAATTTGGATTGTCCTGTATTACAGGAAACCACCAGCCTAGAGTTGGATCCAATGTACACAAGTTCAGAATTCTGTTCTGGACCTGAATTTCCCTAAAATTTCAGAAAGTGTTCATAGCAATATGAAGTTTGGATCTGGATTTGCTAGAGTTTGGAGACTTTCAGATGCAGCGATTTGGTTTTGGCCCATCTCTACTTGCAATATTTGCACTTTGTGGATTATAAGTCTTGGCTGTATTAATACCGCTCATCAACACCATAGTGGCTATAGAGATAAGCAGATGAGTGGCCCCCCATAACATTATCAGCAAGACATGACATATGGCAAAAAAAACCCACAGCTATTTAGGGAACTTTCTACAGCCATTTTCTAGATATAAGGATTTCCATCCCGAAATGGGATGGTGTAGGGTGAGCCAGCAAAATTGGATTTTTCTGCGGTTTTTTTTCTCTATCCCAGCAGCATCATGAAACACTTTAAAAACCAGAATAGTCACAGGACAACAACTTGGCCACTTAATCCCACTTTTCAGCTTGCAACACACAGTTAATTAGAAAGGTTTGTCTTTTTTCTCGCTCCATGTTTTCCTCCTGAAGATGGATGCTCCCACACTCACTGGGTCTAATGCAAGATTTTTGCAGCTTTCTATAACTGCACACTTGGCCAACCTTAGCTTCTCTTCATGTCTCTGTTATAAACTACCTGGAGATTTCATTTCTGACAGCTACTTGTATGTTCATGAATAAAAATCTACTACACTGCAGGATTTCAGTTTTATAGTGTCTGGCTGGATTGCACTTATTTAGGTAGAATGCAATCAAGCATGACTGTAAAAAAAAAAAAAACCCACAATGTGGTTCCTCCTCCCACCCCATATATTACAAGCGGCAACCTCCACATTCAAAAAAGCACACACATGCACACACATACAAGATATGGAGCTTTTCTGAAATTGAACATGCTCTTCTTATAAGAACTAGTTCAAAGCATTATTGATCCCTGCAATTGGTGAGATGATATTTCTGGGTCAGGAAGCAGATGGGGTGCTTAGTTATCTGCACTTTATTATTTATTTCTTAGAGCACTGGTTCAAGTATCCATAAATAATCTAGCTCCAAACCTAGAAATTAACCTTTGAAGGCCTTTATGTCCTAACTGTGTAGTTGCCAGTCAGGATTTGAGTTTAAAAAGCAGATCAGAAATAGAGGAAAGTGATAGAATCAGTTGGTTCCGTCTAAGATTCATGGGACCAGAGAAGAAGCCTGCATTTCTCTGATGGACCCTGACTTAGTCAGACGTGAGATTGATTGCTAGCTACTGATGGATTAGACAACTGAAGTCCTGTCCCCGGGGCGAATTAGAGAAAGCGCCACAAAACAAACACACACGATACTGGCAAACCCCAAGTATTAAAAAACCATGAGTCAGGTCCCTAAAAAGCAGGAGATTGACTTTCAAATCATGAAAGTTGACAAATACCACCAATAATACTTTTCATTTACCTTCTGGTTTTGAGTTTTTGGACACACGTGGGTCATATTTTCACATTATCCAATTCATCCCCATGACTACGAGGTAGGTAAACGTGTGCTGTGCATTGTGTATATGAGAAAAGCACTGGATAGGAAATGACCTTTCCCCTTCCTGGAACCTTTCATCTCAGGATTTCAAAGTAGTAGTCTGACATTTTATGGCAGGGTAGAACTAAGAAGCAGCAAGGTAAAGTGATCGACTAGGACCATGTAGCAAGTCAAGGGCAGAGCCAGGAAAAGACGCAGGTGTCCTCATTTCTAGCCACCTGTTCTAACAGTTTGACCGAGCTCCTCTCTCAGAGCCAGGGATGGAACACAGGAGTCCTGATCCGGAGCCACCTGCTTTAACCACTAGCTTCCACAGCCTGCCCTTACGATAATGGCAGGAATTAAATACCTCTCTCTCTCCCTTTTTGCAAGAACTCTACCTCCCTCTCTATAAATCACGCAGTGCACACACTGCTCATGTGGCTATGGAGCACTTGCTCTCAGCTCTAACAAGCACTAACAGGGCTCAGTCTGATTATAGTCAAGTGACTCACAGAGTATTTTGTTATTGCAATGTTACTTTTAAAATGCTTCAGTCATTTTTGTCATTATTTGTCATGGCAACGGCAATTGGTGCTTTTCTTTCCTGGCCCTCCCATTAGTTTCACTCTAAACTCTCTGCTCATTTCACTCTCTGAACAAGGGGGGTATTGATTTGCCATCCTATTTGAGTCTCAGAGAGGCCTTGGCTCCCTTCATGTGTTCTTGGCATTGAGTTGCAGTCAGAGCCCAGCAGATTTTCCTCCCCATTAAATACAGGAGCTGGGTAGGGACCAAATTGTTCACTCAAAAGCATGTTGGTGGGGACAGTGCCAAACTTTTGCCCACTCCCTGACATCCCATTTCCTGCCCACCTGTATGGGAGGGGGAGCAGCAGGCCCAGCTGTGGCTGCTTCTCCCATCCTTCCCTTTACCCCCAGCTTCTGCTTATGATGCAGGTAGCCCATGCAGAGAAATAAAGGGACTCCTTACATGCATGTTTTTTTGCTGCAGGAATGTAGTAAGAGCCACAATTTGACCCTTAATGATCTCAGCAGAAGGTCCTGGAGTGGTGGTCTAAGGCAACTCAAGTGTCTCTTAATAGGTTATATCTACACCACAGAGCCTATGCTGGCATAGTTACGTTGGCACAGCGATTCCAGCATGGTCTCCTAGTGTAGATGCAACCTCCCAACAACAAAAGTAGTTTTTCTGCCAGTGTAGGAACACCACCTCCCCAAACAACATTAGCTATGCCAACAGAAGCACTGTTCTGTTGACATAGCAGCATCTACACTGGGGTTTTCTCGCCATAGCTGTGTTGGGTAGGGGGTCTAGCCAATACAGCTATGCCACTGTAAGTTTTAAGTGTAGACCAGATCTTTACTTTCTCTTTGCATTTGTAGATGTAGCATTACAATGAATTTCCATCCATGTAGCTCACCATTTTCATTCCTCAGAGAAGAAGTCAGGAAGAATGTTGATAACCTGAAGAGGGTTCAGAGAAGAGCCTTGAACATCATTAAAGGATTAGAAAACCTGCCACAGAGTCCAGGAGCTCAATCTATTTAGTTTAGCATAGAGAAGGTTAAGGGGTGACTTAATTATAGTTTACAGAATAATTATGTGGGGAGCAAATATTTTAAAATGGCCTCTTCAACCTCACCTAGAAAGGTATAACATGATCCACTGGCTGGAAGTTGAAGCTAGAGAAATTCAGACTAGAAATAAGGCATACACTTTTAACAGTGAGTGTAATTAACCATTGGAACAACTTATCAAGGGTGATGGTGGATTCTCTATCTTAAAATCAAGATTGATGTTTTTCTAAAAGTTCTGCTTTAAGAATTATTTTGGGGAAGTTCTGTGGCCTGTATTATACAGGGGGTCAGACTACCTGGATCACAGTGGACCCTTCTAGCCTTCGAATCTAGGAATCACATACTGTTGTAATACTATTAGATAGGCTCTGTTCTGCAGTGTTTGGACATATAGTCCTTGTGCTAAGACATTTATCTGGTTGTGGATTTTAATCATGAATAATGCCTAGCACTTGGGGTAGGCACTTTATCAAATTTAAACAAATAAATTACCTGAAGACGACCCTAAGAGCTACAAGTTTGGCACTGAGAAAGTCTGAAGAATTTAAATAAAGCAACATAATACTACTAAAAACATCAAACCAAAAACATGCCATAAAGCTGAGTGAGTAATCACAAACTCCTGTTTAATTCACTGGTGCAGAGCAGTGGACACCAGAGTGCAGTGAGAACAGATGGTTCTTAGAAAGGATTTAATAATACTTCTCAGCACTTTTCACTCTCAGTGTGTTTTGAAAACGTTAACCAATTAGAGTTCACTTATTCTCCATCCCATAGTATTTCTCTACTTCATAGGGTGATTGTGAAGTTAAATATATCAAAGATAGTGAGGTGCTTAGATGCTACACTACTGGGTGCCATACGAGGATAGATCGAATTTACTTGTCGGTCTACATTTTTAAAAGTGACTTGTCATTTTGGGTGCCTAATTAGGACATCTGCCCTTTGGAAACCAAGCTCCTTTAAGGTGGCCACCCATTGACTGAGGAACCCAAAATGACAAGTCACTTTTGAACATTTGGGTTGTTGTCCACATTTTACATACAAGGAAACAAAGAAGTTAAGTCAGAGGTTCTCAACTGGGGGAGCCTCAAACTTTCTAGGGGGGCATGGTTCACCTTCTGATAATTCTGTAGTTATAGTAAAAGTGGTCAGCCAAGTGCCAGGCTGCAAAGCCACGCAGTCAATTCTCTCACTGACTGACATCAGCAGCATTAATATAGGTCACGTGTTTTTGTAGTACTATTTGACTTGCTTTTTGAGCAATTTGCACTGTATTTCCAGAACAGACACATTGGTAATGTTATGTGCCAGTATCCCTCTCACTATTGTAAGGGGGCATGGGCTTCACGTAAAATTTTTTTTAAAAAGCTAATGTGGGGCATGATTCAAAGAAGGTTGAGAACCTCAGGGGGCAAGTGACTTACTCAAGGACAGTCTAGAGCCAGAGCTCCTGAACTCTGTGTAGACCAGTGGACAACAGCACCTCTCTCTTTACAAGTAAAGATGGATAACAGGCAAAAAAATGTGAGCGTTTGAACAAAGTGAATTAAAAAATCAGTGATACGAGCGCAAACTGCTTTAACTCTCACAGACAGGATGTCACGGCAATTTTTCCATGTCATTTTGCTCTTCTTTATCTGACAAGCTGGAATGTTGCCATTTTCTAAATCATAGAAGCATAGAAATGGAGGGCTGGAAGGGACCTCAAGAAGTCATTTAGTCCAGCCCTCTGCACTTAGGCAGAACTAAATAAATTGACACCATCTGTGACAGGTGGTTTTTAAGAACAGGTTAGACAAACTCCAATGATGGGGATTCCACAACTTCCTTTGATAACCTATTCCTGAACTTAACTATTCTAAGAGTTAGAAAGTTTTTCTCATATCTAACCTAAATCTCCCTTGCTGCAGATTAAGCCCTTTACTTCCTCATCTACCCTCAGTGGACACAGAGAACAATCAATCGCAATCCTCTTTATAACAGCCCCTAACATATTTGAAGACTGTTATCAGGTGCCCTCCCACCTCAGTCGCAAAATAGAAGTACATATGATTCCCAAGCCCCCATCCCCAGAGCTCCAGAAAAAAAGGAAGGAGAAGACCCTGTAATTTCCCCCAAATATGCAAAGGATTATGCTATACAGCCTCCTGCTAAACATTCTCCATCGCTATATGCGCACAAACTTCAGAGAGAGATCTATAATGAGTTCATTGCCCAGCTAATGCTCCTTGGCTTAAAATAATGTTGAACATTTAAGTACTTGCTTTTCCTTACTCTACTCTGGGCACTGTATTGTTGTGAGCTAGGTTAAACTTTGTTATTAGTTCAGTTAAAACCTTGTTGCAACTGCGGTATGACCACGTCCTCCTTTTAAGACAGTTATAAAAAAAAAAAAAAGAGAGCGAGAGAGAGAGACAAACATGGGGCCACACCTAAAACAAGGCATAATGGAGTCTGCCTCAAAACTAGCAATATCTGGGTGGAGCATTCCACTGGGTATTGTTCTGACCAGCTGTATGTGTGTGTGTCTGTGGGTGTGGAAGACTCCAGTTGGGGTGCACCGGGCAGAAAAGAAACAGACTCAGGGGGAGAGCAGGAAAGCCAAGCAGCAGTCTGGTGTATAACCCTGGAAGAAGCTAGATGGAGAACTTTTGGGTCTGTGCTGGCTAAACAGAATTGGAGATGCAAGTAAAGAAACAACTTTATTTTGGTTTGGGTTCTGTCTGCATTCACGGCAGCAGGACTTTGTATATTCCTTGTAAATAAATAAGATTGCATCAAAGATACTATTATCAATTTCTACTCACAGCTGAAACCTCCCCAGTGCTCTGAACTTTGACTAGCTGGTCGGGGCAACAACGGTAACAAAAATAGCTCTGTGGTCAGATTAATCATGACACCTAGTGTTTGCCAGATCATCTGACTATGCTCTCATCAGAAATGAACAGGGTTTGTATAGCTCAAAGAAATATCGCTCAAAATGGAATTAGAATTTTGTTTCCCATTGGAAAGGAATGGAGATTTAAAAGACCAGTCAATATTAGCAATATTAATGTGTCCAGTCTGCAGTCAATTGAGAAGGTGCTTTAAACTTGCATAGACATTTTCTCTTTTAATAATTTTGGGGTACCTGAATTTTGGTTCTCACCAAGACATGGGTAGCACTAAGCATGATAATTTTGCATCTTAATTGCCTCAAGATTAATATCACATCAGTTTACAGCATTGTGTGTTAAAAACTGAAACACAGATTTCTCCACGCCGAGACCAAACGGGCTAAGGTAAAATGCAGAATTGCTGTAAATCTACCTAGGAAGAGATGAGGGGAGGGGAAAAAGCTTGTGTGTGTCAGAGAAGGACAGTAAGGACATCTGTATGTGATGGCCCCTTATTCTCAATTAGCCTGAACATCTTCCTGGGTTTGGAGGTTTTTTGGTCAATAATCAAATTTTTGAAAAAAAATGATTGAAAACTGGAAATTTGGGACATTTCAACCAGCTTTATTTTTAATACCATGCTTTATATAGTATAAAACACAAATATAACTGTATCTACGCTGGCAGTATGGGACATTGTACCACTTTAATTATACTGCTGTGCTGATTTAGTCATGCTAATTCACAACAAAATAAATGGAGAACTGCAGCTAGGAAGCTGCCAAACAACCGCAGCTAATACGTGGATTTTCCCACCAACACACAGGATCCCTTCATTGCAGCTTCAGAAAGGTTTTACTCAGAAGTCCCATCCTCTATGTTGCTTGCCCAGCTATCTGGCCAGTCAACACAACAATCCAGAAATGCTCTAGCTGATTTTTAAATTAGGAATTGTGAACCTCCCTTTTGCTGTCCGGTTTCCAGCTCATGAATTATTTATAAAATTAGGCATCAATTAATTTAATTGTTTCTCCTGGCATCTACTCTGGTATTATTCCCTTGAATTGATTTTCCCATAAGGACCATTCTAGAGTCCTTTTTATTTATTTATTGTTAACAATAGTCCGTTTCTTTCACAGGAATTGGCTACTTTTTATCGCAGTCACATCAGCCCCGTTAATTGCTCTACTTGGAATCCACTTAACTTTTCAAATTACTCAGGAAGAAATCAAGAATGGTCACATTTTTGCCAGCCCTTGACAATGATGGATTTGAATTTTGTGCTCCCCTATTTGTGTCCCTCCAGATGATTGGTTAAAATATACAATGCCGCCCTGTAATAGATTTTTCTTTCGGAACTATAAACTTGATTTAAAAAAAAAAAAAAAAAAGGAAATAAAATCTCTGCAGAACCTTCTGTCTCCCATCTTGATCAGGATCTGATATGATTTTTTAAAAAGTAATTGAAAATTAACATGACGCAAACCCCCAGCTTAAGACCGGGACTACAGTCGGAAACTCAGTTGGTAGAACTATGTCACTCAGCGGTGTGAAAAATCCACACCCCTGAGCAACTCAGTTAAACTGACCTAGCCCCTGGTGTAGACAATGCTAAATCAATGGGAGAGTTCTCCTGTTGACATAGCTATCGCCTCTTGGGGAGGTAGAGTATCTACACCAATGGGAGAAGCCCTCCCATCCGCATAGACAGAGTCCTCACTGAAGTGCTGCAGCTGTGCCGCTGTGGTGTTTTACGTGTAGATCTACTCTCGGTCTTTTCCCTGTGCCTGGCTGCTTCTAGGGATCCATCCCTAAGGATCTGTGAGCCGGAGTCTCATGTGCACTGTAAGCATGCCTACAGTGGGAGCTGGGGGTGCGATTCCCAGTTCGCGTAGGCAACCTCACGCTAGCTCTCATCGAGCTTGCATGCTAAAGGACAGCAACGTGCCCATAGCATCATTGGAAGCAGCGGCATGGGTCAGCCATGCTGTGTATATACTCGTGAGGTTCAGGCAGGTTTGTACTTCGCGTGGCTAGCCTGGGCTTCTGCTTGCCACTGCCTGCGTAGCCCTCGGCTACACTGCTACTTTTAGCGTGCGGCCTCGATAACAGCTAGCATGAGTATGTCTACACGAGCTAGAAATCACACCCTAAGCTCCAAGTGTAGACATACCCTGAGGCCCTGTCAAGGTTCCTTTCCCACTCTGAACTCTAGGGTACAGATGTGGGGACCTGCATGAAAGACCCCCTAAGCTTATTCTTACCAGCTTAGGTTAAAAACTTCCTCAAGGTACAAATTTTGCCTTGTCCTTGAACCCTATGCTGCCACCACCAAGCATGTTAGACAAAGAACAGGGAAAGAGCCCACTTGGAGATGTCTTCCCCCCAAAATATCCCCCCCAAGCCCTACACTCCATTTCCTGGGGAAGGCTTGATAAAAATCCTCACCAATTTGCATAGGTAAACACAGACCAAACCCTTGGATCTTAACAACAATGAAAAAGCAATCAGGTTCTTAAAAGAAGAAATTTTAATTAAAGAAAAAGTAAAAGAATCACCTCTGTAAAATCAGGATGGTAAATACCTTACAGGGTAATCAGATTCAAAACAGAGAGAATCCCTCTAGGCAAAACCTTAAGTTACAAAAAGACACAAAAACAGGAATATACATTCCATTCAGCACAGCTTATTTTATCAGCCATTTAAACAAAACAGAATCTAACGCATATCTAGTTAGATTACTTACTAAGTTCTAAGACTCGATTTCTTTTCTGTTCCCAGCAGAAGCATCACACACACAGAGACAACCTTTGTTTCTCCCCCCATTCCAGCTTTGAAAGTATCTTGTCTCCTCATTGGTCATTTTGGTCAGATGCCAGCGAGGTTATCTTAGCTTCTCAACCCTTTACAGGTGAAAGGGTTTTGCCTCTGGCCAGAAGGGATTTTATAGTTCTGTATACAGAAAGGTGGTTACTCTTCCCTTTATATTTATGACAGGCCCCTTTACACTATTCTTGCAGGGTAAAGGGGACTTTCCACTTTCAATTCTCTTTCCACTACCAGAGCAGTCCCAGAGACTCTCCTCTGACAGAGACCTACTTCCGCCTTCTAGACAGTCTAATGAACATAGGAATGGCCATACTGGGTCAGATCAAAGGTCCTTCTAGCCCAATATCCTGTCTTCTGACAGGGGCCAATGCCAGGTGCTTCAGAGGGAATAAACAGGTAGTCAGCAAGTGATCCATCCTCTTTCGCCCAGCCACAATGTCCCACACCTGCTCCCAATCAGCTGACAATTACCCCTCACCTTCTTGCAGGGCTCCAGCACCTGCAGCAGGAAAATTCTGCCAACCTATTACAGAGCTGTAGAGATCCATGATTCCATCTCAAGTCTCACTGCAAGATTGTTCTCATAGTATATTCATCTATTTTCGGTTTTTCAAATCATGTGGCTTCCACTGTTTCACTTGGGAGACTTTCACGCTCAGATAGATTTCACACTTGGGAAAATAAATTGGTTAGTCTCTAAGGTGCCACAAGTACTCCTTTTCTTTTTGTGAATACAGACTAACAAGGCTGCTACTCTGGTACTTGGGAAGTTCTCCCCAGTCAGGTTATATTTTTCCTTACCTTAGTTTAAGACCATCCCTCCTACTTCCACCCTCATGTCACCCTAAAAAATTCCTCCCTATCTTTTTTGCTCCATCATGGCTTTACCATGAGTGCCAGATAAGGGGCAGTGTGTTATTGTGCTGCCCCGGGAGCAGCCTAGGAAGCACACTGTGTCTCTGAATCTCTGCTCCATGGGATAAGTGCTGTTGTGATAACTGGACCTACAAATTTACCCTAATTGTGAGCTCCACTGTAAAAAGGGACTAAAAGTTCAGAAAATGCCACAATAATCTATCACGATAGACACTGATGGGAAAAGGTGCAAAATGAAGACAAAAAGAAGACTGAATTAGTCCAAATAAAGAGGCCTCCAGATATAACTCAAGGATTGCGTTAAGGATTGCATGCCCGTAATCAAAATATATGGGGGACTAGAAATCAACGGGGCCAAAATTGGTGTCAGAACTAATGGACAAAATAGTGAAAGGATAGGCTCTTCCACCCATCGCTCCCTTTTGGGGTCCTTACAGAAGAGTCATTTTGGGGAAATGAGGAGTTGGCGACCAAAATGCTGGCTGACTGAAAGACAAGACAAGGGGAATGAGGAAGCTTCATCATCATGGATCTCACCCCCATCGTCTCCTAGATGCCAGACCATCTTCATCCTAATCCTAAGAGATGGGCTGAGCAGACTGGGCCAGCGAGAGGGAGCCAGATGACACTGCCGCCTCTATTGGCTTCAGCCAAATCCCTAAACCTGCCTGGGATGTGAGACTTTGTCACACCCCAGCTCCTCCTAGCGGGTCCTTTTTGCTTCCCCATTTTATTTAATCTCTTTCCTATCCCTCTCCTTTTTTCCTTCTGTCTACTAAAAGTCTGGCCTTGCAAGCCAAGTCTTTATATTTTGCAACACTGCTATAAGTCTGAGATCCAGAAAGAGACAGCTAAACGCAACGCCCTACAAAGGCCGATGCTGGTAAAAGTTTGTCAAGTCTTGGAGTGGCTGATATACCATGTCCCGACACTGTGTTTTCCCAGAAGCGAGGCTGCAAGTAAAAAGCGAAGCTGCAAGTAAAAGTCAGCACCAGAGACAAATGCTGCATTTTCAATCTTTGCTGCTCTTCTGTCTGTCCCTTTTGTGTGTGTATGTCTTGTTTTGTCTTCGAGGAAATGGGATTGGATGTTAGCAGCAGCAACAATAACACCTCCAGCCCATCTGAACTAGCCTCTTCTCTTTTCCCCAAAAGGGACAGTTATTGTCATCTTTAATATCAGCTAAGAGACAGTCAGACAAGATTCCACCTGTCCCCCCAAAATAATCTCTACAGCTAACAGGAACAAGGGGTGTTGTTACAGTGAAAGCCTTAATTAATACTTTACATTTCAAATGCTTTAACTGTTTTCCCTGCTTTCCTATATCTTTAATAAAGGGTTAAAAGGATTTTTAGTGGGTGTGTTTGCCATGGTATTAAGCAGACTGAGTTCTCTGTATACAGAAACTTGTTTAACATTGTTTAATGTTGAATAGTTTCAAGGTCATGTTTACACTGTTGACTCTCTGCGCCCCTTTATTCCATCAAATTCATACAGTAGTGCCCTGAGGTGAGCCTATATCTATATAGCATACATACCCCAGCACGCCAGTCTAGCTATGCCTGCTGTGAGGAAAAGTCTTGACTCCAGTCCATTTGCATAGGTGGTGGGGAATGTAGGAGCCCCATGCAAGCTGCCTTCCTCCCTACACTGGTATCCCTGAGTCACATACCCTGTGCATTGGAATGAGATGATGCCTTACTCCTCTTTACTCCCTTCTGCAGCTTCCAAGTCTGGTTATATTCTCTAGGCCCCTCCAACTCCTTTGTTGTTCCTTAGCCAACTTACACATATTAAGTACCTTTAATGTGTCTCATATAACCAGTTCCTCTTATGTCAACTCCTCTCATTTAGTCTGTGTCTTTCTGGTATTGAGGTATGCAAGACAGAATGCAGTATTCCAGGTGACGTCTAACAGGGGTTGTATAAAGGAGGATGATCAACTCCCTGCTGCACTATTTTGGGCTTTGTTATTTCTACATTTCAGAACAGCATGGCAAAACTATTATTGTTATATCAAGGTGGTTCAGACTAAGATTTATTATTACTGGCTGCTGCAGATTGTAAAGGGTTAAATTAATCCAGTGTACATTCTGAATAACAGCAATTCAGCATCTTACTGAGCTATTGATTCTATCTTCTTCAAGCAAGTTTCCCAAATGGCATTTTTTGTTCAATACAATAGGAGTCTTTTACTAGTGCAACAATGCAAATAAAGTAGGTGTGATTACCATGAATTGATCTTACTTCTTGGAAACTAAAGCCCCAGGGGTGGAATTATCCTGGAATGAATTTGACAAAACTGGATTTTCAGAGTTTTGAAGATCTTGTTTCTGTTTTCTTTTTTCTTCTCACCAAGCTGAAGTTACAACAAGTTGAACGGAGAACAAAAAAAAGTATCCAAATGTCGTTAAAGTGGCACAACGCCCATCATGTGGACAGATATATCAGTATAAAGGTGCTTTATATTGGTATAGCTATTCTTGTATGGGAAGGGGAAACAACTATACCAATATGAGGCTATGGATGCAGTACAGACTTCTGCCTTTTTAGCTATATTGTATGCAGCATTGTTGTAGCTGTGATGGTCCCAGTTTAGCTACACTGGTCAGAGGCATGATAAAGGGTGATCTCTGATGGACATGGCTGCTCTGGCAGAAGTCCCCAGTGTAGTGTAGCATAGGGTATTGCACTTTTACTTGTCCAGCTTATTTCACTCATGGGAGTAGTTTTACCATACTGGTATAAACTGCAGCTTTGTTGGTACAGCTGTGTCCACACTAGGAAGGCTTTTCTGGTATAGCACACCAGTAATCCTATACTGGTAAAGTGTTTCTAGTGTGGGCCTGGCCTATGTCACCTTTATATCGGTATAACTGCAGCCACACCAGGGCTTATCCCAATATTTCTATTTTGTTAAAAAATATTGGCATAGTAATTCTGGTAAAACTTAAGTTTAGATCCTGCCTTAGGTACTGATCTAGCTGCAGCCAGCAGAGGCATTTGCTGTCAAAGTAGAAAAAAAAGGGAAAAAAAAAAAAAAAAAAAAGGTAAAATAAAAAAATAATAAGTGACAGAGGCTAATTAATGAGAAGACACCTTGGGTAACTATTGAACAAATCATTTCTGTGTAATTTTTCCTGCTAAGAGAATATCTTTCATTCAGTAATTTTTACAGTATGTATTGTGCAATAAAATTAATTTTCATATACTTGTGTGTCTATGTGTGTGTATGTTCTGAACTTGAAATAGAGCTGCAGAGTCAGATTCATTGCTATCATAATCAAGTGCAGTTCTTGCAACACCCAGTTAATCCAGTGTTGAATCTGACTCAGTCCGAAGTGACCACCTCCCCAAGATACAAATCCAACAACAAGGAGAAATACACAGTGAACAGGATTGAGAGAGCTCCCAGAACCATCTTTGCTGCACACATTTTGTAAAAGAACATGCGTCCACTAGCCAATCTTTCAGCAATTCTTAAGATGTGAAGTACTGAAAGAAGCAGAACTCCACAGCCAATGCTGATTGACTTTCAATATTTGGGTTCCGCATGAGTTCTGATTACATTTGACTACATGCCATTGTATCCCTTTTTTCATTTTGGTGGAAACACCAGACTTCTTAGTCTGAGGGAGAGGGAAGTAGAGAGAAAGAGCATATTAGAGACAGCAGTGGAAAAGGGGTGTCAGTAAGATTTATGGGCCATATATCGTTACAGAAAGACTGTAGGTGGTAAGTGGAAAGCACTGGCAGTAATTTATAGAGCCTTGTTATGACAGACTTTTAGATCGGAGATGAACAAGGTGCTATAAAAACAAAAGCAGGCTATCTGGAATGTTGTTGCAAAGAAGAGCCCTCTAATCTCAACCCTGAGGTGGGGTTGGGACGATTGTTCTCCAAGAAGTTAGCAAAACTGTAAAGTTTTCAAGGGATGGTGTGTGACCCTTTCAGTCAGAATTCAACTGAAGGACTGTCTACACTGAAAAAGTTGTAGCACTTCCCTGATGCAACTAAAGCAGTACAGCCTCCTAGTGTGCATGCAGTTATGTTGGTATAAAGGTGATTTATCCGGGTATAATTATTCCCATACAAGAGAAGGAATAATTTTACTTGTATAAATCAGCTTTATACGGTTGTAGTTGAAGCCACACCAGGGATTGTAGAGATATAATTATTTTGGTATAAATAAATAAATCGCCCCCCAACCCAAATAGTTATTCAGATAAAACTTTAAAATGTAGACCAGGCTTGAGTGGAGCGACACAGACACCGGACACCACTGAAAAATCATTACCATTCTGGAATTATTTCCCATTCCATACAAAAGGAGAGACCATATGTGCCACCTTAGCTGCCATTCTGGGGCTACTGGAGCTGACCAGAATTTTTCAAGTTTTGTCATTTTGTTGGTTTGGGGGCATTTTAGAGCTGGTTGAACATATTTTTGAAAATTCTAAATTTTGTTTTAAAAAAAATCAAATATTTTCATGAAAAATATTCCACATTTTTGACCAGGCGTAATGCTAAATATTGGGTAATGTAATGCAATGCTGAATTTTCCATGGTAATGACTATTTTGCCGCTTTACAGTGACTATGGTATCTTCCCAGGATAAGCACAAATAAGGTTACTGAGAGGCACCCAAGAACAACAAATTTTGAGACAAAGGATAGTCTTGCAGTTGAGACACTGAACTAAAGCTCAGGAGATCTGGCTACTGTTCCGAGCTCTGACACAGATGACCAGAGTGACTCCCTGAGACTTTTATCTTTCTCTGCCTCAGTCTCCAGGATGTAAAATGGGGAGAATATTTCCTTTGTTTGTCTTATCTAATTAGAGTATAAATTCTCTGAGGCAGGTACTGTTTACTACAATGGAATGGGGCCTTGGCCTTTTGGGAGGCCTTTAGGTTCTACCTTTAGGTTCTAGCACATATAATTATTAATAGTAATAAGGGAATGATGAATTTTTAATAGCATCTACTATGGGGAAAATCAACAGGGAGCGATAAGAGTACACATGCTGACCAGGAGCAGTTCTGAAGGGCTGTGACATAGCAACAGGCTTCAGTCATTCCTCATTTTGCATCAAATACCTTCATTCATTACTTAAAACTGAGTGTTTGTTCTTTCTTCCAAAAAGACAGGAGAGAAAATGGAAATGATCATAATAATAATGCCAGATTTTAAAATGCATTCTCACTGGAAAATGTATGTTGTAGAGTTCTAATAGCCTGTCCCAGATCTCAGATGCCGAATCCAATGTTCTCATCTATAGCCTGGCTTTCTATCAAAGTAGCTGTCTCTGGCAGGTGGTTGAGCCATCAGGTTTTAAAACAGACACTGGGAGAGGTGGTGATTACACCTATTTATAATAGCAGAACGCAAGCTTAAAGGTTGTGTCCTCACCCTACTTAGGCCAAGAAAGTCATGTAGTCTTAAAACCGTCCATCACTGTCGCTTTAAAACTCAGGAGTTCTTCTGAATTATATGGTAAGTATGGTAGCACCCTCTCTCCTCTCCACCTCCCCTCTCATCTGTCCCAGCTTCCTTTCCCTGTGCTCCATTCTGTTCCACTGTTTGCCAAATTAGCATCAGTATCCCAGGCAGCCTACAAGGGATGAGCGTAAGTGTTATACTCCCTGCCCTTAGAGCAGAGGGACAAGGGTAAAGGCCAACAGATGTAGCCTCAGACCAGGATGACTGAAAGTATCAACCCGTTACTGCTGAAATACCATTGTCCACTGAATTAACAGCAGATGCATATGGTACCCAAAAGGGACCCTAACTGCCACAGAGGTTGTCTCCACAGCTATTCCTTCCCCTGGGATTATGAGATTCCTTTCTATATGCAGTGCCTATTCTCCTCCACCGCAATCCTCTTTAAAAACTACGGGAAAGCAGAGGTGAGGCTGAATATATATCTACGGAATGGAAATGCATTATCAAAGCAGACAACGTATCCAAGAGAGAGAAAGTTTGCCCTGGGGATAGGCTATGGCACCCCATTTTTTAATTAAACACAAGTCTAACTCTGCCACGTCTGGGATGACAAGCGAAAGCGGACAGTGTTATTCAAGAGAGCATCCATTCATGCGCGGGGAGATTATGCACATAATCACCTGCGCTATTCACCAATGATTATGTGGAGATGTGATTAAAAAAGGGAGGCCAGAATTGGCTACTACAGGAGAAAGACTTTCTCCTAAACACGTAAACTGCATCTAAAGGAAAATGTGAAGCCTTTCATGTGTAGAACTTACAGCTGCCAGGGCATCTTGAGTATTACCTGGAGTGCAAATTAGCAAATGGATTTAGTTACAGTCACGGAAATAACAAAACATTGGTGCTGATAGGGAGATCGGGAGGTGAGGTGGTTTTGAGGTCATTTACAAACATATTTTCTTTTTGTTTTAATGAAAAGATGGTGTTTCTTTCCCTCCTTTTAATCTGTTTCAATAAGAACAACAACAATGCAAATCTTCTGCTCGTGCTCCCTTAGTTGTAAAGCAAAACAGTGCTGCAAATGGGCAGCTTCCTGCAATCATTATCAGCCTCTTCATGCTTTTATTCTGTGCTTATGCCTTTGTAGAGAGTTTGTAATGGGCTATCCCTTTTCCTTTTAAAAATATTGCAAACTTTTAAATACGAATTGGCGATACCATTTCCTCCTATGCAAAGGGCCAATGAAAAGTCTATGAAACACTCCAACCCCCAGGGTTAAGTGAACATTTAGTAGTGTATAGATCTTATACTGCCCCTTTGCTGAGCTTTCCCCCATTAATGCTCAGGGAAGCTGTCAAATGACAGCCATGCAGATGGAAGTTCTCCATACACAGAACACTCACAGCATGGGCAGTGACGGTGCATGACCCTCTGAAGCCATGCCATCAATTAGTATCAAGCCTGACTTGCAGGGGCTAGAGAAGAGTTCAGTCTCCTTGACTTTTTCAATCCTTGGCTTGTCTGTTGACTGCCAGCAAAGCTACCACAGGTGGCGATTATGATGTGATGTGGCTACTCTGTGATGTGTCTACTCGTCAACAGGGAACAGGACTGAGACCCAGGAAATTACTGAGTGGAACATCATCAGGGCATTGATAGTGTAAGCCATGCTTACCCGGTGTGGCTTCTTGCTGCCCCCGTGTAGTCTTGGTGCTAACAGAGCTGGGTCTTTAGCTCAAGACATAGTGACTCATAGTTTTAGATACGTTTCAGAGTAACAGCCGTGTTAGTCTGTATTCACAAAAAGAAAAGGAGTACTTGTGGCACCTTAGAGACTAACCAATTTATTTGAGCATGAGCTTTCATGAGCAACAGCTTCCATGGCATGCATCCGATGAAGTGAGCTGTAGCTCACGAAAGCTCATGCTCAAGTTTTAGATACAGAAGTCCTGAGTTTGATTCCTGCTGCTGACACCTTACCCAGACTGGTATTGTGGATTTAACTCAGCCAGCTAATATGTGAAAACTACAGCTGCCTTGTCCACATCAGCATTTTGCCATGCGCTAGCTAACGTGTAGTACACACCCACCTTTCTTCCTAGTGACAACAAAGCCCTAGATGAGGCACGGGAGAGCATTCTCCTGACGGAGGCAGTTGCAGCAGTGGTGTGCTTGAGAGGTACCTTTTCCCCTCTGGGCATGTAACTGCTACAAAAGGGAAAACACGCAGTACCTTCTCTGTCCGTCCTTCAGCCAAATGCCATCCATCAGTCCCTCAACTGGGTCTCCTCCCATCTCCCCGGCACTGCCTGTTCGGGAGGCATGACAATGCACTCACAGAAAGCATTTCACTTTAAACTCCCCCTCCACCAAGCTGTCCCATTTCCTCCTCAGGCTGGGAGACAGAATAAACCAGCTGGTCTAAATACATGTTTTAAGAGTCTCCACTACTCTATTTCGGCTAAAGCTGCTCCTGTCTCAGCCCCACCTGTCCCTTTCTTCCCCCCACTCCTATTTATCATTAATTCGAATTACAATAACATCTAGGGCGGTTTCAGAGTAGCAGCCCTGTTAGTCTGTATTTGCAAAAAGAACAGGAGGACGAGTGGCACCTTAGAGACTAACCAATTTATTTGAGCATAAGCTTGCATGAGCTACAGCTCACTTCAGCTCAAATTGGTTAGTCTCTAAAGGTGCCACAAGTACTCCTTTTCTTTTTGCTATCTAGGGCAGGGGTTCTCAAAATGGGGGTCGGGACCCCTCAGGGAGTTCCGAGGTTATTACATGGGGGGGGGGTCACGAGCTGTCAGCCTCCACCCCGAACCCAGCTTTGCAGCCAGCATTTATAATGGTGTTAAATATATTTAAAAGCCTTTTTAATTTATAGGGGGGGGGTCACACTCAGAGGCTTGCTATGTGAAAGAGGTCACTAGTACAACAGTTTGAGAACCACTGATCTAGGGGACCATTGTGCTATAAAATACCCTAGTAAGAGACAGACTCTTCCCCATGGTGCTTATCATCTAATTAGATGAGAGAGGCAAAGGATGGGAGAGGAAACAAGCACAGAGAGGGGAAGTGACTTGCCCAAGGTCACACAGCAGGTCAGTGGAAGAGCCAGGAATAGAAAGCAAATATCCTAGTCCTGTGCATGACCCTACAAGGCCTCTCAAGCTCCTTCCCTCATTTGCTTTACAAAGGACTCTCAACAACTTCCTTCGCTAAAAGGCATGAACCCTGTTTCAGGCCCCTGGTACTACATCAATCCAGAGAACGGAGAAGTGACAGAACAAGTGCCCAGACACACAGTGACAGACTGGTCTCTTTTCTTTGTTTTGCTTCCTGAGTTGTCACCATAAATAATGACATTTCTTCTTGTTCCAGCAGCCTCCATGTCTGCCTCTGATTGTTCATATTCTCCAGGCCCGGCTGAACCTCACAGAAGTTCCGGCCATTTGTTTGGGTTGGTTTTGGGGGGGTGAGGGTGGGCGGGGGGAAGAAGGGGCTAGGGTGGGGAGAGGGGTTAGGTCTGTAGCATTATAGTATGTCCATGAATCTTTTTTTAGCCCCTCATTCTCCAATTTAAACCCAGTTTTTCCCTCCAAGGGTGACTCAGTTTGCTAAACACATCCCAAAACTATAGGGTAACAAAGTCCAAAAGATGCCCCGCTAGTACAAGTTGGACCACAGTATAAGATATACAGATGTATTTATGTTTTTCTTTAGAATTTTTATTTCTGCTCCTTTCTTCACGGTCCCTCCAAAACAGAATGAGAATCCAAGGAAGGATCATCTTGTGGCCAAAGTATTGGACTAGTACTGAGAAGATTTAGGTTCAGTTCTTGGATCTATGACAGTCTCTCTGTCTGACCTTGGGAAAATCACTTAATTTTGCTATTTCTCCATATAATGCAGATTATAATCCTTCCCTACTGTAAAAGTAAATGGATAAATGAGGTAGTTTGATATATAAAGATAAGGGTCCACATAAGTACCAAGACTTTATGTCCCAGTCCAACTTTTGAAAGGGTTTGTGCTTGGGTTGATAATTAGATTAATAGATTTTTAAGGCTATAGTGGACCATTATGATCATCTAGTCTGACCTCCTGCACAACACAAGCCATAGAACTTCTCTTGGTAATTCCTGCATCGCTTCTGTTTGACCCCTCATATACCTTTTAGAAAGACATTCAGTCTTGATCTAAAGACTTCAGCTGACGGCAGATCCACTACTCCCTAAGTACGTTGTTCAAACGCTTCATTACCCTGACTTAAAATGTGAGTCTTATAATAGTAATACCACCACCTCTGATAGAGCGCTTTTTATCAGTAGATCTCAAAGTGCTCCACAAAGGATGTCAGTATCATTATCCTCATTTTACACATGGGGAAACTAAGGCACAGAGAGCCAAAGTGACTTGCCCAAGGTAACCCGGCAGGTCAGTGGCAGAACTGGGAATAAAATGCAGGTGGATTCAGGTCTCCTGTGTCCCAGTCCAGTGCTCTATCCATTAAACCACACCCTATAAAACAAGTGTGACCATCCCTACTATGAATACTTCTTTGAAATTAGTGTTTAAAATCTGCAGCCCACATCCCTATCCAAAAACTCCAGCTGGAGGTTTGCCCCTGTCCTTTAAAGGGGGCTTTAAAGGGAGCAGACTGTCTATGCCCTGGTCTACACTAGGACTTTAGGTCGAATTTAGCAGCGTTAAATCGATGTAAACCTGCACCTGTCCACATGATGAAGCCCTTTATTTCAACTTAAAGTTGAAATAAAAAATCGTTAAGATAAAAAAGTTAAGATAAAAAATCTTAAAATCGATTTCCTTACTCCACCCCTGACAAGTGGATTAGCGCTTAAATCGGCCTTGCCGGGTCGAATTTGAGGTACTGTGGACAATTCGACGGTATTGGCCTCCAGGAGCTATCCCAGAGTGCTCCATTGTGACTGCTCTGGACAGCACTCAACTCAGATGCACGATTGTCTGCCGTTGCTCTGACGCAGGGAGGGGCGACTGATGACATAGCTTACAGGGAGTTAAAATCAACAAAGGGAGTGGCTTTACATCAAGGAGTATTTCAGGCAGGACTTCACGGAGGGTTCCAATAAGAAATGGTGCACCTAAGTTATTGTTCTTATTGGAACAAGCAGGTTGGTCTGGCCTCTGATTGATACATGACTAGATTTACCTCACTGCACCTTCTCTGTGAGCAACTGCAGTGTGACCTGGAGGAATGAGTCCCCTAGACGGGGGGAGGCGTTGCAAATGGGTACAAAACAAATCTGGTCTATTTCTTGTTTTGATACACTCCATCTATCTTTTACATATTTGGCTGGCAGCAGACGGTGTAGAAGGACTGCATGCCATCCACATCTCATGGCTGCTCGGCAGAAGATGGTACAAGAGGACTGCTAGCAATCTGTATCGCCTGCCTGCTCACCATAAGATGGTTCAATAGGACTGACTGCAGGACTAAAGAGAATGACCGGATCAAGTCACTCCAAATTTAGTCCCTGCGCCCATGTCTGCCCAGGCGCTCCTGATCGACCTCACAGAGGCGACCAGGAGCACCTCGGACATGACGATGACGGCTACCAGTCCTACTGTACCGTCTGCTGCCATAAGGCAATGGGTTGCTGCTGCTGTGTAGCAATGCAGTACCGCGTCTGCCAGCACCCAGGAGACATATGGTGACGGCTACCTGAGCGGGCTCCATGCTTGCCGTGGTATGGCATCTGCACGGGTAACCCAGGAAAAAAGGCGCAAAACGATTGTCTGCCCTTGCTTTCATGGAAGGAGGGAGGGAAGGGGGGCCTGACGACATGTACCCAGAACCACCTGCGACAATGTTTTAGCCCCATCAGGCATTGGGATCTCAACCCAGAATTCCAATGGGCAGCGGAGACTGCGGGAACTGTTGCACTATGGGTAGCTATCCCACACTCCGGAAGTCGACGCTTGCCTCGGTACTGTGGAAGCGCTCCGCCGAGTGAATGCACTTAATGCACTGAGAGCATTTTCTGTGGGGACACACGCACTCGAATATATAAAACCAATTTCTAAAAAAACAACTTCCATAAATTCGATGTAATTTCGTAATGTAGACATACCCTATGACATCCATGCTGTTACTGCTGCTTGTTTGACGGATAAACAGAGGGTTCCATTCGGCAGAGCTGTCAATCCAATACCTGCCAGCAGCATTATATTCACTTAATTAAAGTAGTAAACACTGACAAGCCCTTAACCAGTAGAAGGCAGGCACTACTATTAAATTGAAACTGTTTGCAAGTGTCTATTGCTAATTAATTACTATTACTATTAAGTGGTGTTCCATGCAGGGAACACATTACGCCCACGCTCTGTATTCTGCCACAGTTTGCAATTAATTTCGGGGAATAGGCACTTCCACTGGGAGGGGCACAAGGAAAAAAATGCGCACCTCTGACCTTTCTAGTCTCTCCTTGGCATCCCACGCAAAGTGACTTTTCAAGGTGTTCAGACTCTGCTGTCTTCAAACCATACTAGCATCTCAATGCTGGACTTTATCTCTGATATTGACTCTTCTAAAGCCAATAACTAATTGAACACCTGAGCAAAATTTTCAGCAAGTGCTATAAGAGATGGTGCACAAAGTCTGACACAAAAAAGAGTATCGGAAGAGGTGCTATATACACAGGCCCTGATCCTGCAAGCTGATCCATGCAAGCATCTGTAAAGAGCCACCGACTGGTTTCAAAGGGTATCTGCATGGTTGTAATGATCCCTTCCCACCCTTGCCAGGTCAGCTTGCAGGATGGGGACCTAATTACATCCTCAATCTGTCTTCCTTCAATGAGAAGATCATTGAAAGAATTTGCAGATTTCAGACATGCACTAACACCTACCTCTGATTGAACTCAAGGTACAAGCTCTTGCACATAACAAAATAAGATCTCTAGTTATATATTCAAATAAAAGCCTCAAATCTCTGAAACCACAAAAGGAAAACACTCAACAGGCAGAAGCTTCAAAGTATTTAGAAGCCCCTTAAACTATGGGATCTAGAAAGCAGAACAGACTTGGAAATCCAGCACTAAAGTGCTTCTCTTCCGGTCTCTTCCGTACTGCATTTTATTTTTTTGCTTCCACAGCTGAGAAGCTGCAGATGCCAGCTGAGACTTGAGTCCCCTGCCCAGACTTTCATTCTGTGGTTGGGAGGCATGCTGTGTGCCAAATTGAAACCCAACAGTCTCAAAATTAAACTTTGACGAGTACGAACCGGGGCTGGCTTTGGTCTCTGCTTCTCTGGGCATCTGCGCTGGGTGCAATTTGGAGCCAACCTTTCTTGAAGATCACTACACCCTTTTTATTTCCAAAACACCTACTTAAAAAGCCCTCCCTGGGATCCCCTGAAGAGGAAGGATTATAAAGCCAGATATGCTACTGAACCTAAAATACCCCAGCCAGAAGATGGATTAGGAATCAAAAGAAATGAAATTGTATATAATCTCAAAATCATACTTCTCTGTCCATCAACCTACAACCCAAGAGGTCTTTGTAGTGGTCAGAGTTATTGATTGTGGTTCTTATTAACTTTTCCCCTAAAATGCTCCTTTCTTCCCACAATATAGCACAACGTGAATGTTTGGAGAGGAACCTCTCAGATTGTTTTCCTCTTTAAGTATATAGAAGGCCAGGGAAGTTATTATTTTAGTTGTATTACAATGGAACCTAGAGGATCTGTTCAGGATATAGGGACCTTGGTGCTAGGCCCAAGAGCCAGATTGAGACATTACAATAGCTGTGTCAGACCAGGGTAGACATTTTGATTCCCAGAGTCACACCCACAACTCTGGTTGCTCCCTTGCATCAGAGGAATAGTAAACTGCTAATTCTCCTTCTCAGTAGCAGAGTATTCCACCAACCCCACCCTGCTCAGCCAAACATTCACCCATTTCCCCCCACCCTGCCTGACCATTCATTACCCAACTGCTGAGGAGGGGGAGTAGCTGCCCGAACGAAGCGACTCTCCTCCTCATGCAGTGCTGTGTGGCATGAGTAGCTCATGAAGTATCCCTTTACTCTTCTGCATGACTCACCATAAGGGCAGGTCACTAGTCTGCCCTAAATGCGTAACACAGACAGGCAAAAATAGCAAGCGAAAGATCTGGCAGACACAAAGAAAATACGACTCTGCAAAAATGATCCCATATTTATTCTCTCTCTGGGATGTCCAGATCCTATTAGCTCAGTTGGCATGATTTAAAACAAAACAAACAAACAAAACCAGAAGACTTTCCAAAGTTCTGCCATCACAAACTCTCTTTGGGATCTGAAAACCAAGATGACTTTTTCATTTTGTCTCTGATATCACAACCAGAACGGACATATTCTTTAGTTAGAACCAAGGTGTTGATTCTGCTGATAATGCACAAAGGTTATGGCTTCACTGTTAAACGTAGGTGCACTTTTACATTGAAATAGTTTTCAGAGTAGCAGCTGTGTTAATCTGTATTCGCAAAAAGAAAAGGAGTACTTGTGGCACCTTTGAGACTAACAAATTTATTTGAGCATAAGCTTTCGTGAGCTCACGAAAGCTTATGCTCAAATAAATTTGTTAGTCTCAAAGGTGCCACAAGTACTCCTTTTTATTGAAACAGTTGTCAACATAAAATCCTAGTGGAGACAACGCCTGGGTAGTTTTTACGGTGGTGTAAGGTAAGGTCAACCCTGTGCCTCCCTCCTGAGGTTGACCTCAACTGGCTACATCAAGGTAAAACCTAGAGTGCCTTATCTCCACTATGATTATACATTGGGATAGCTGTCTTGATATTAAAAAACAAAACAAAAAAAACCCCAATGTTTTCTGGCGAAGACCTAGCCAAAGGAATTCAGGTCATTCTCCCATCGCTGTGCTGACTGTGTGGGGCTAACAGGAATGAAAAATTGGGCAAGTATGTATAGAGGTGTTTGTACACTGAGAGGCTCTAATTCAAAAGGCATTCAGAGCTGATTCTGCTCTTCCATATATCCATTCTGTTGACTTCACTGGAGTTACTCCTAATTACTAGTGTAACAAAGAAGAATCACGTTAATGGGGGCAGTTACTTGGAATAAGAACAGGACCATACAGCGAATGATGGAAGCATCAGATATGGTCAACAAACTATGCAGTCTCCTAAACTCCTTTGTTTTGGTCTGATAAGTGTGTTTTATTGGAAACACATTTTACTGTCTACCCATCCACCTCTCTCAGTTTGTATGTTGCAATCATCACTGAGCTGTCCAAGCGCTTTTCAGAGGTTGTTTCCCTACTCGCTCTCTGGTTCCTTGTAGTGTTATTCCTGATGTCTAATACAGAGGATTCTGAAGGGTTGTTCAGATGCAGGTCTCAGAGGGCCCTTTGTTTAAAATGCTGGTTTGTACATTTGTTTATTCAGCTCCTTGAAATGAAAATCCAGCTAGTGCCTTCCCCTTCCCTCTGGCTTGCTCCTTCCCACTCTGCTGAATATGCACTTTGGAAGAATCCCAAGACCCTCCTTTGGTGCAAAGTTGATAAATAGGAAACTACAAGGCACCTAAAATGGGTTGATACCTAAGGGAAAGAAAAGCCCCAACGTGATGGATTGATATCTCAGGGGATCCAATTGACTGCAAAGACGCAGCATTTGCTGGGGCTAGTGGCAAAGTGAATAGATAATTCAGTACTCATGAGATGGAGCGTGCACTTCAGAGGTAGCCAAAGAACATGCAAAAGGAGTAAGATTAATGGTTGCCCCGAAGGGAATTGAATGACAGACAGGGCAGACTAAATATAACAGCTCAGGAGAGCCCATATGCAGCAGTGCTGTGAAAAAACCCCTGCACACAGACACAGGGAGCCAAATTATCTATTTGTTAACATGCATGTTGATGCTAATCGTGGCATTACTCGGTGAATATTATTCTTTAATTCCTTATTGCACTGGAAAAAATCACTGGATATTGGGTCTCAGTTCTGCCAGTCCTTTCCTTTCATTACATATACGCAGCATATTATGGAGGTTTGAATTTTTTTTATAAGTATTAAGTGACAAGCCTCGAGTAAAAAAGCTAGAATAGATGAGAAGTCCTATTTGCATAATACAAAATAAAACAGGAGAGCTCACAGAATCGGTTCAGTGACAAATCAGCTGCACTGTCTTTTTCTAGCAGAAGGAGCCTGCAGCTGTCTGTGTTGGGAATATCTCTGGAGTTTCTCTTCACAGAGAGTTAGCAGGATGAGTCTGTCACCCCTCTTTGAAAGGGAAACTTGTTAAATCTTCTTTTAGCAGCGCATTTGGCTCACCATTACATTATCCCCCCACATATACTCACACAAACCAATTCAGAGCTTCCCAAGGTAGATTTTTTTCTTCCTATTTTACTGTTCAACTACAGTGTGACAGTTAACTTACCCTAATTTCAGAGCTTCCATGGAAGATAGGTTCTTGCCAGTTACGGGCAATCTTCAGCAGCACTAGAGAATACATGAAAAAGAACAGCTTAGAACAGAACTCACAAAGCATGGAAGGGGCCCAGGAACAGAAAAACTCAGATGATACATTTACCACCACTAAAGCTGAAATACAGGTTCTTTATGGCAGAGGGAAAATGACTGAATTGCAAAGACAGAGCCTGATCCTGCAAACACTTACTTCCCACTGGACAAATGTGTTTGAGCATAAGCCACATAGTGGGTAAGAACCTACTGCTGTTCAACCAGCCAAGTTACTCTGTTAGCTCAAGTGCTCGGGGTTTGTGCTTTTGAGCCATAATTCGGGGAAGAATCCCTGTTTAGAAAAAGCACTTAACCACATTTCAGAGTAACAGCCGTGTTAGTCTGTATTCGCAAAAAGAAAAGGAGGACTTGTGGCACCTTAGACTAAGGTGCCACAAGTACTCCTTTTCTTAACCACATTGTTAACTTTGAGCAGGTGCTTGGAAGCGAATGGGACTTCAACACATGTTTAAAGCTAAGCGTGTGCTCCTATGCCTTCCTGAATCAGACCCTTAGTTCAGAAAGAAAGCCAAGTTGTGGCAGGGTGAGGTGTGGACGTATTTCTTTACAACATAGTGCTGTGGATGGGTATTTCAATTCCTGTGAACTTTGGAGCTTACCTTAATGTTGGGAAATGCATGACACCTAAGTGTTTGTGTTATCAAGTTTCCCTTTAGTGGCTGGCCTACATAGAGGAGAAAAGCCTTTCACTGCTACCATTTCTCCTTCAGCTCAACTGCTGTCTGGTGATGAAAGATGAAAGCATTTATCCCAGGGGATGAGGCAAGGAGCGGTAGAGGGACTATGACACATGTGATAATGTTGTAAGGGGACTGTTTCCCCCCTACTAATATTCAGTGGGGGTGTTTTAGTTGCTAGCTCCCAGTACTAAAAAGGGGGAAGGGTCGATACAGAATCAGGACCCTGAGACTGACAGCCCCCAAGAACAATGGGGAGAGGCCAATGCTCCAGGTCAGCCTGAATGACAGGGCAGGCAGGCTAATCAGGGAGTCAGGAGGCCAGGGAGGTCCCGTCCTCCATGTGAGCTGGATTTGCCTGGGTGAGACAGAGTGGAGCCGAGCTAAGGAGAAAGCAGGGGCCTGAGCTGAGCTGTGGAGCAGAGCTGGGCCAGATCCAGAGAGAGCAGACCCTGTCCTGGGAGCAGAGCTGCAGCCCCAAAGCCAGAGGCACAGCCCAGAGAGAGCAGACTTGCCCTGGGAACAGACCTGCAGCCACCAGAGCCAGAGGGGCCAGAAAAGCAGCCCAAGGAGCTGGAGGCAGAGCAGCAGCAGCGCAGAGACAGAGTGGTGGAGCTGGAGCAGTCTGGGGCCCGGTTTTGTGAGCAGCTGGGGAGAGCGAGGGGGACCCTGGGCAGCAGGCCCAGCACAGGGAGACGCCTCAGCCAAGAGGCTCTGCAGGCCAGGCTTGGATCGTAACCCCGACAGGGCAGGGGCGACACTGGGAAGAAGGGTCCTACCACTTAGAGCCTGAGAGCGTGTGGCCACCATCAGAGCAAGTGTCCAACCCACAGCATCCCTGCAGCACGGCCAGGGCCTGGAACTTACAAGGAACAGACTGTGAACTGCCCTGACATTCCAGAGACCCTGTTTGTGACGTTCCCTGCCACAGAGCAGGCTGATGTGTTTCCTTTAACCTTTCCCATTTTTCCTTATTCTTTTTAAAATTAATTGTTGATTAAATAACTTGCATTTGCTTTAACTTGTATGTAGTGGTCAGTGGGTCAGAGAAGTGCCCAGTGCAGAGAGAGTGGGGACACTCTAGCCCCTGTCCTAGGTGACCACAGCAGGGTTGGGCGTCGAGCCCCCCAGGAATCCTGGGTCCAGCCTTGTTAGGGTGACGGGGACTGTGCCAGACAGGAGAGAGTGGAAAGGGAGTCCTTGAGGACAGGGAGGCCACTGGGTAAAGGAAGTGGGAGCGAGGACTCAGATCTTTCGCTAGCCCACTTCACCGGGATAGTGCAGAAGCCAGGAAAGTTCCCCACAATAGCGGGACTATTCCCCCGCTTACAGTGTGATTAAGGGTGTTACTGAATAGCATTAAATACCAATAAAACATGAATGTTTTTTCTAGACAAAAACAATAGGGAAGCAGGATGTTTAACCACATGAACCGAGCAGCTGCCTAAAGCTATGTCTACACTGCACTCTTGTGCAGCTCCAGCGTTGCAGGGTGGCTGCTTTCGCTCAAATTAGGCTAACTCTGAAGGAGTAACTGGAGTATAGATAATTTGAGTTAGGCTACGTCTTCACTGCAGAGCTTACTACAATCACTGTGTAACACACAGGCACCTTTTGAAGAAGCTGCTTCTAACCACAAAAGGTTCAGAATATCTGAAATGTGACAGACCCCTATGATTAATTTGGGGAGGTATCTGTAATTTTCATGTGAGAGGACATGGCTCTGTTGGGCTTTGGTGTTAAAATTGTGGAGATTTTCAGCTGAATATAATCAATCCCAATTTATTGCCCCGTTTTGCTTTTATAACACTTTTCTATTTTTTTTTTAAATTAGTCACATAAAAATGAATACCAGTTAGAATTACAAAGTGGGACAGAAATCAGCGTTTCCGCTCCCATCTCTCCTGCTCCCAATAATTGTACACATTGTCAGACTGCACTGTTCTTGCAAAATAAATGAATGCATTATGGCTCTTACACTAAATAAAAGGCAGGTCCTCAACACAGCTTTGTTGGTTCGTATGTCCTCTAAAGCTGCCTGTGCCAAAACCAGACTTCACTCACTGCCAAATATCGACCTCTATCCTGCTACATACACACAAGCTCCTTTCAAGCTTTGAACACCAAAGTCCTGAACCGGGTTTCATAAACATATCCATTCTCTTCTGTATTACAAGCATGCCTAGAGGGCCTGCCCAAAATCAGGGCCCCATTGTGCTAGATGCCATACATGAATGTGGTAACCTTTACTGCTCTGAAGAGTTAGCAATTTAAATAGAAAAGGAGTACTTGTCATTAATTTAAATAGACAAGGCAGACAAAGGAGGGATTAGTTTCCCCCACTTACAGATGGGGAGCTGATTCCCAGAGAGATAAAGGGTATGTCTACACTGCCCACATTACAGTGCTCTACCAGGGATTTAAAAAAACCATTAAAAAAACCACCGTGAATGAGGGGTGATAAAGCACTGTCTATATTCGTGCTTTTGGAACTACAAAGTGTTTTTTCACACCCTTGAATGACTAAAGTGTTAGTGCTGAAAGTGGCAGCGTAGACAACAGCCAAAGTGACTCGGTACCACAGGAAGTTTGTGACGGAGCTAGGACTTGAATCAAGATCTCTACAGCCCCAATCACGGCTTAACCAGTAATACGCTCATCCCAGCACTCACCCCTTTTCCACATCTGGAATGAAAATGTACTGGGTACATTTCAAAGGCCCTACATTTAAATGTTCAGATCACACTGGTTTGGGCACCCTATGGACTTCCAGGCTTTGGATCAGATGAGAAACCTTAGCAGGGTTCTGGAGGTAGAAACCCTACCACACTTTTACTGAGATTGACACAATTTGGAAGAATTCATGAGCCATTTCACTAGAATTCATTTCTGCCCCCCCCGATGATTCTATCCATTTTCGTTTGACATAGGTTTTCTTTTGTCAAGAAAACTATGCTAAATTAAAGAGAGACATCCCACCCTCTGTTAATCTCATTTGGCACCTATAGGAGGCCCTGAATACAATACAGAGACTGGATATATTTTTCAACTCACTTTTGTTTTTCACTATGCTCCATTTTTTTCATGCTATTTTCCCCCTGGATTTTCCCCCCAGGTAGCAGGAGTCAAGCGAGCCAGAGTCAGGCTTGAGAGGAGATATCAGAGGTTCACATAACTTTTTTAAATCCATTCAAAATAATTTCCCAGCCTCAGGGTTTTTGATCAAAAAGGCTCCCTCCCGGCTCAATTCAAAACTCTAGTCAAATGAACAAACCGCACCTCCAAAGTCAGGGAGCAAACAAGCAGCTCAAAAGGTGCACCCAAGATACATAGCTAGCAAAAAGAAGCCTTTTCTACCTAAAGGATATACTTCCCCCTCTTCCTCCAAAGCACCTTCCTCACAGAGTGCTGGGCTAATTACTTAATTAACAACAGCTAGCTTAGCCTTGCTGCCCAGACATTCCCTGCCCTAAATGGAAGCAGCTGTGGGCTTTCTGCTACTCAGAGAATATGTATGTTAACCCTTTCCCTGCCAATTGTCTGTATGTGCCTTCATAATGCTAGATTTGCTGAGTCATGGAAGAGGACCTGAAGTTTATAGCTGAGATCTGAGGTTCGCATAGCTGAGATCAATTTAAGGTGCACTATGTTAGAGAGGGAGTGCTGTCTAGTGATTAAGGCAGTAGTCTAAGGTGCGGCAGACCTGGGTTCTAGTCCCAACTTTGCTAATAACAAGTTGTCTGGCCTTGGTTAAGTTACTTTAACTCTGTTTCCCCTCATCTCTCTTGTCTATGAATTCTTTAGGGCGGGGACAGTCTCTCACAATGTATATTTACAGCACCTAGTACAATGGGCCGCTGCTCTCAGCTGAGACATGTAAGGACTACTATAAAACAAATACCAGGAATAATATTACAGGAGCATGCAGGGGCAGGAGCTCATTATTGCCAGGCACTGCACAAACACAAAATAAGAAGCTTACAATCTAACTCACGTTGAATTGTTCAAGGGTGTTCAATATCGTCCACTACTTCCCAATAGGACAGTGCACAAAAGGTCATACTTATGCCGTTTCCCCTTTGCAGACTCTAGAGGCTTGGATAGATTGGTTCAGATGCAGGAAAGCACCTAAACTACCAGCCGTCAGATACCTACCTTCCAATAAAGGCAGAACTTGAGATTCTTTCCAACATAAGCATTTATCTGTGTGAGATTTGAAGAGACGTGGGTTTTCTAATACTCTGTCCGGGCTCAAGTTATTCCAAAGCCAAGTGTAGGGCTCTGACAGTACAGTTACTGTGCAGGCAGACATGAGAGTCGTTATGCTTTCAGCAATAGCTTGGACACACAGAGAGATAAGAGTAACTTCTACTGCCGCTGTTCCTGGAATTAGGTTGAGCCCAGGCCCCATGGACAGAAGTGAATATTGCCCCACCTGTTATTCCTTTGCCATGTTAGAACAGAGAATGAGTTCCACTCCTGCAGGATTTAAACCCTTGCCCACTCTCATGATTTTATCAGGAGTCTCACGTTAACTGCTGGAAATGGCCCACCTTATCACTACAAAAGGTTTTCTCCCCCCTCCCCTGCCCCGCTCTCCTGCTGGTAATAGCTCATCTTACCTGATCACTCTCCTTACAGTGTGTATGATAACATCCATTTTTTCATGTTCTGTATGTATATAAATCTCCTCACTGTATTTTCCACTGAATGCATCCGATGAAGTGAGCTGTAGCTCACAAAAGCTTATGCTCAAATAAATTGGTGAGTCTCTAAGGTGCCACAAGTCCTCCTTTTCTTTTTGTGAATACAGACTAACACGGCTGCTACTCTGAAACGTAACTGAGAGTTTCCTTACAGCCTCAGTTTCTGGAGTCCTGAATCTCAGCCTTCATTTCACTTTGTAGTCATTACAGTAGCAGAGAAAAGTTTGAAAATGTGAACCCTAAAGGCTCAAATATCCGGAACCAAAAAAAAAAAAAAAAGAACCCTACCTGTATTATTGTTAAAAAAACCACATGATTTTTAAGCCAATCCTGTGATTTTTGGCAGGCCCGATTCATGCTTTTTGGTAACCTGGGTTAAGCCATGCTACAGTACCCTAACCCGCAGAAGATAGTTCTGTAAACTGAGCTGTATGCGCACATTCTGTCCCAGGAATTGTCTGGTCTGAGACCATGAATATGGCCACGAATGACAGAACATTCCGGCAAACTGCAGGGCCAGACTCTTTAGGCTGCAGGCAGTCACGTTTAAAAAAAAACCATTTCTCTTGGTTTACTGAGGTGCCAGATGCCACAAAGATGAGCAGACAGCAAACCTAGACCGACAGACAGATGGAATTTCACCCTTGATACCACCTGGATCCTTTCTCAATGCTGTATACTGGGCTCCAACTTAATGCAGCATTAGTAACCCCAAGCTTTCAAAAACCATGAGTCAGGCACAAAACAGCATTAGACTGGCTTAAAATGATGAGATTTTTTTAAAAAAAATACATTTTGGGTTCTTTTTATTTGCCTCATGGTTAGTCCCAGCTCACCAAGATGGACGCTCCACCCAGCTGCAGATATGCTTTTCCATCAGCAGTGAACTGGATAATCTTCTACCTGTTTCCTTTCTTCTCTGATTTGTGTTCCGGCCCTCCTCCCCTTCTCCCCCTCCTGTGCCCATCGCCTGAGGAAGGCTCCATGGACACATCACCTTCTCTAATCTTATTTTATATTTCCTGCATGTACTTTAACAAATAACCTTTTTTATCATTCTCTTCAGTGTTTTTCCTCCCTCAAATAACAAAGTCCAAGTCCCTAGTCATTGTAATTATTAGCATATTCCTGGAGAAAATTGCAACAGTCTACATTACAGGGCTCCCTGCAGAAATTTACACAATAGGTATCCAATTTCTCTTTAAATAAAAGGCACTCAGAACAGTCAGGGGTTTAAAATAAGAGAAGGGAAAGGGAACAAACAAGGCTTTGAGGAACAGCGGGCAATTT
This sequence comes from Lepidochelys olivacea, assembly GCF_965140295.1. Taxonomy (NCBI): domain Eukaryota; kingdom Metazoa; phylum Chordata; order Testudines; family Cheloniidae; genus Lepidochelys; species Lepidochelys olivacea. The sequence continues at coordinate 3,169,465 of NC_140436.1, read as the reverse complement.
GCAGTGGTCAGGAACAGATAGTCATGCTGAATTATTTGGATAATTAGTCTTTGTTAGCAAATTGGAACAAATTATAATGTAGAGCCAAGACTGCATAACATGCTGACTGACTGGAAAGTTTGGGTGTTCCTTGTTTTTTTTAAATATCCAGGCATGACCCAATTTGGAAAACTACTGATTCAGGACCAAACATCCTGCAAGCAGGCCAGGGGTTCTGGATGTAGGACCCACTCCCACCACAGCCCCTGTCTCACTGGAGCACATTCCCTGACACAGATACCCCTGTCCACTCTGCCACCCTCTCTCAAACCCCTCAGAAAGATGCTATTTCTGAAGATGACCACAAAGAGTATTAGTTGTGGCTGATTGGCTGGTCAAATAATCTCTCTTTGCCCACACCCAGAGCCATGACTTCATCTAAACCCTGAGGAAAAACCCAGCTCTCAGCAATATAAAGCAGCAGGGGATGATTTTGCTCCATGTGCTAAGACAGAGTAAATTTAATGGTTAATTTGTATATCTATCTATTGCCGTATACACTCAACCACCCATCAATGCGTTTCTAATGCACAAATCACAGACTAAGGTATCCTAGCATCAACGTTTGCAAAGCTCATAATAAATCTGAAACTCTGTGTTCTTCACCCTTCCCTCATATTATGCCATTTCCCCTCCCCATATTATGAAAGTATGTTCAGGTGATTATTATTATAATTAATTTACATTAAGAGTGTTTACTGTCTTCAGGGAAGATCTATAAATTTGTTATTGTGGCAAAGCTATTTGACAGAGACACGTCTTATGTTTCTCTCCAGAAGTGGTCAGGTCTTTCTGATTGCTGTTGGAAGGGCATTCCTCAGCAGCTGGCCAGACTCTGAGAAATCCCTGCTTGTGCAAGTTTCACCCTTGACACTGTCAGCTTCAGCATCCAATAAAGAGAGCTGATATGGCAGGGGATAGAGGGGATCCAGCCTATTGAGGACTTTGAAGACCATGACAATTAGCATGGTAAATCAGGCCTGTGGTTTATCTAGACACTATTCTGTGTCTCACAGAGACCAGTACTAGGGCCCATATCCTAACTTCCAAAAATGTAAGCCTTCTGCCAGCTGTTGTTGGCAGCAGCAAGGGCAGGGTTCAATACCTAAGGGTTCCTCTTAAAATTACAAAACAAAACTGGCTCGAGCCCCCACCCAGACACCTGGAAAAACTAAATACCTTCCCTGGTACCTTTCTTGGCCTTGATGTTTAGAAGATGGTGCAACAGAGAAACCCGTCAGTAGGCAACTACCAGAAAACCATCCCAATGAGGAAGTTTCTTCCCAACCCCCATCAATTAGAGTTTGGTTTAAGCCCAGAAGCAGGAGAATTTGTAGCCTTTCCCTAAGGCTTGTGATAAAATCTCTGTTATGACTCTGGATATTCTTGTTGAACTGGACAGGGAGCCAGTGTTGTGTGTGGAGAACTGGTATCATGTGCTCTCCGTACTCAGTGTTGTTTGGCTGAGAGACAAGCTGGACATTGGAAAAGCAGAAAATTCCTTTTCAAGGGGAAGGGGAAGAGAACCCTGGCTAGGCAGAGTGGATTGCAAAGGAAATATTCTTCACGGCTTCCATCAGGCAGCAATGGTTATTTAATAATCATGGGGCTTGTGCTGTGTTGCTCCAAGGTCTGTCTCAGAATGAAGAAAAAAGTATATAATAATGTCTGAAAGGCAAGCAGAAAGAAATCATTACTGGGGCCTGAAAGAGCTGAGCTGTCCTTGTACGCGCGCTAAATCATAATTGTGACTGATCTCTAATTATAACACTACCGGTAATTACTTAAGCACTCACTGCAGCTTGAATATGAACTTGAAAGGAGTAATACAATATCCCAGACCTTGCTAGAAGTGAACGTCACATCTTAAAAGTACTATTTGAAGACAGCTCACACTTAAGACCAGATTTGGATACCCTTATTCACACGGAATAGCATTTTACCCCCACTTAAATCAAGGGAGCTACTTACACAGCATGGTACTACTCATTGTAGCAGTATCAGAGTTTATTCCTCTGTGAATAATCCCACAGAAATCAGGGATGCTGATCAATGGACCAGATACTTAGTTAATGTAGAGGGCTATACTGATTTAAGCCAAATTAGGATCTGGCCCAATCTGAGTAAGGGCGAAGAATCTGGCCCTGAGTGAGTTTTTCCCCATATTTCTGTTCTTTGAAGAAGGCATTCCCAGTTCAAGGACATGAGTGAAAACATCCATCATAGAATCATAGAATATCAGGGTTGGAAGGGACCCCAGGAGGTCATCTAGTCCAACCCCCTGCTCGAAGCAGGACCAATTCCCAGTTAAATCATCCCAGCCAGGGCTTTGTCAAGCCTGACCTTAAAAACCTCTAAGGAAGGAGATTCTACCACCTCCCTAGGTAACGCATTCCAGTGTTTCACCACCCTCTTAGTGAAAAAGTTTTTCCTAATATCCAATCTAAACCTCCCCCACTGCAACTTGAGACCATTACTCCTCGTTCTGTCATCTGCTACCATTGAGAACAGTCTAGAGCCATCCTCTTTGGAACCCCCTTTCAGGTAGTTGAAAGCAGCTATCAAATCCCCCCTCATTCTTCTCTTCTGCAGGCTAAACAATCCCAGCTCCCTCAGCCTCTCCTCATAACTCATGTGTTCCAGTCCCCTAATCATTTTTGTTGCCCTTCGCTGGACTCTCTCCAATTTATCCACATCCTTCTTGAAGTGTGGGGCCCAAAACTGGACACAGTACTCCAGATGAGGCCTCACCAATGTCGAATAGAGGGGAACGATCACGTCCCTCGATCTGCTCGCTATGCCCCTACTTATACATCCCAAAATGCCATTGGCCTTCTTGGCAACAAGGGCACACTGCTGACTCATATCCAGCTTCTCGTCCACTGTTACCCCTAGGTCCTTTTCCGCAGAACTGCTGCCTAGCCATTCGGTCCCTAGTCTGTAGCTGTGCATTGGGTTCTTCCGTCCTAAGTGCAGGACCCTGCACTTATCCTTATTGAACCTCATCAGATTTCTTTTGGCCCAATCCTCCAATTGGTCTAGGTCCTTCTTTATCCTATTCCTCCCCTCCAGCGTATCTACCACTCCTCCCAGTTTAGTATCATCCGCAAATTTGCTGAGAGTGCAATCCACACCATCCTCCAGATCATTTATGAAGATACTGAACAAAACCGGCCCCAGGACCGACCCTTGGGGCACTCCACTTGATACCGGCTGCCAACTAGACATGGAGCCATTGATCACTACCCGTTGAGTGATCCTCCTATAGCTCCTAGATAACACTTACAACTACGTACTCCATCCACCAGAATTCTCTCACCTGTTCTGGTTCACACCCCAGAGCCAGCTCAGTTCTGATGTCAAACTAGTCAGCAGTTAGTGATGATGATACCATGCGAAGCAGAGCGAAAATCTTGGGCATATTTTCAGAGACCAGCTGCTAAATCTGCAAGACATTAGCTGGCCAGGGAGATAAATGTGGTTCACGGAGATGGAGCTTTTCTAGAATCACTGTTTCTGACCAAAGCCCTTCTTTATTATTAAGCAATGTTTGAGAATTGCTGGGCAACATCAAGGACCTCACTCAGCAAGGTATTCCAGCATGTGGCTGACTTTAAGCAAGGAAGTTGTCCAACTGACTACCTTAGTGTTTTAATTTAGGCATGTGTTTAAGCCTCGAGTTGAAAATCAGGGCCTATGAATGCAGCCAACTATCATAGCTCTTAGTTACATAGGTGCCGTCTTTATGGGTTGCTGGGAGGTGCTCGATTCCCGCTTCACCCTAGGTCCCACCTCTTCCCGCCCCTGCTCCGCCCCCTCCCCCGAGCACCCCGCCCACCCCCGCTCCTCCTCTTTCCCCCCAAGTGCCTCCTGCATGCTGCTGAGCAGCTGATCCGCGGCAGGTGGGAGGTGCTGGGAGGGAGAAGGAGGAGCTGATTGGCGGGGCTGCCAGTGGGTGCTGAGACCCTTTTTCTTTTTCGTGGGTGCTCCAGCCATGGAGTCGGTGCCCTATGCTTAGTTACAAGCCCCTGTTGTAAACCTGGGGTAGAGAAGAAGGGAAAGAAGGAGATACAGAGTAATAACTACACATAGAGAAATGGACAGAGAAGGAGAGAGCAGAAAGAGAGACAAATAGAGATAGAAATAAAGACAGAAATATAGAAAGAGATATAAATAGATTTGATATGAAAACACCTTTATTCACCATAACATCACATACAAAACATATAAAAGGTGTTATAAAATATCACATATTATGCATTACACTATATACCCTGAAAGGATTAAATAAAGGTAAACCCACCTTACGCAATCTTGACACGCGGATCATTCACTCACCCCAAACTTTATTAACGTACCAAGTCAAAAGCCAGTTCAGTAAAGGTGTAGTCAATCTGCAGCTAGGCCAAGATCCTCATCCCCCGCACACCACACCTCTCTGCGCTGGCCACTCTGTCTCTTGAGATTTCAAAATAGGCAGTTTGTGCTGACCCAGTAAGAATCTGGCAGGAAGCTGATTAAGTGTGAGCACTGTAGATAGAGAGACAGAGAGATCATTCCGCTTTCTTTGTCTGGATGTAGCTAGCGCTCATCATACTATGGCAAGAAAGGAGGAGGAAAAACTAGGAAAAGTTAAACCAAGCTAAGTAAAGCAGAATCTTCCCACTAGGTGACTTTCTCGCCAATCTGCTCAGTTTTGTGGCTGGCTCATGGTGGCAATAGGAACATTTTCATCTCCAACCAAATGATGCAGATAAGGAAACTTGAAGGGTTTTTTAATGAAGAAAAATTCCTCCATGGGGGATTCATTTAGAAACTTAATTATGACCAAAAATGTCACTTTCCTTGATGAAATGATTATCGTTTGTTATCAGGAGGCAGCTGAAACACAGTTATTTAGATTAGAACCATTAACTAGCAACTGTCTAATGAAAGGAGCCACCCCCGTGCTGCAGAAGGTGGAGATGATAACACAGGCTCTTGGGGTTAATGTTCTACCAAAGCAGGTCCAGCTCCGTGGCACCGTTCCAGCCACAGCAGCACAGTGCAAAGAAAATGGTAGTGATAACCTTTCTCTCACCGCTACTTCCATACCCTCTGAGGCAGGAAAGCATCACAATCAAAGATACCATTTCAGCCTCTGCTTAAGCTGCAAGGAATTCCATGGGACTTGCGCACCTGCTCAAAGTTGACTGGGAGCAGTTTGTGGTACATATTAAATATACAGTATTCAAAGTTTGAGGGGTGCTGGTTAATTCTGAGTAGCCACATAGGCCACAGAGTGTCTATTTACAGGTTTATCATTCCTACTAATATTACGGAAGCACCTCGAGCCAAGATCAAGATCCCCTTTGCTTGGTGCTGTACAAACATATCGTGAGAGACAGTCCCTGCCCCAAAAGAGAAGACAGAGGAAGGAAACAGAAGGACAGAGAGGAACAGAGCATAGATCTCTGGATTCCCAGGCCAATACCCTACTCATTGGACCAGACTGCCTCATGACTGCTGTGCGGTCCATATAGTTTATGTGCCCCGGGACAGCGGACTCGAAAGGAGGCATGAAGCAAATTCAGATTTTTTACCTGAGCAAATATAGCCAGGAAGCTTTCTGTGAGATTGGCCCAGCTCTGTTCACATCCACACGATAGGCCACAGGAGTAACAACAGTACAACTGGCATTCCAAGCAGCAACTGTATCTCCAGCACAAATACATAGCCCCCCACCCCACCTGCATGGTCTGACTCCAACCCTGATCCGAGGAGATGGCCCCAGCATATCCAAGATAGGTTAGAAAGAGACTCTTCTGCAGGGCACTTTGTCTTTTCAATCCTTTCTCGCTACTAAAACCTATTCAAGCCCAGTCAGTTGCTCGTCTAGTTGGTATGCAACACAAAGGAAATTAACGTATGAATTAGATTAGCTATTAATACACCTGTTTACATCTGAGACTCCTTTGATCTTCCCATTCCCTTTGTCTAGCTCACTGTAACTAACAAAAGGGGAAAAGATAGGCGCAAACAAAAGGCTTTTACAACTGGGAAAGATTAAAAGAAACAGATAATACTGCATGGTATGTAAAGAATCCGCCTGAACAATGAAAACACAACACTTGTAATTAACAACTATACCAAACTAGTAAAACCTACGGGAAGGCTTCCAGACTTCATTAGCAGTTAAAGAGAGAAAAAGAGAAAGAGAGAAAGAGAAAACCCAACAGCCAGCAGGTAAGAAATTAATTAGGAGTGGTGCTAGGGGACTGCTGTCTAAGTCTGAAGCTTATGGGGTAGTTTAAAGCGCTTTATTGCCACTATAAAAGTTCTTGTGCTGGCAAGTTCTGTAACAAAGGAAAACAAATCCCTGGGTAACTGTGAGCCAGGCTGTTGTCAGCTGGGGACTCCTGACCACAGGATTCTAAATCTGCCTGTTAACATCTCTTAGTGACTGTATTTTGTTTTCTTTTCTTTCTAATAAAAATAATGATAGTGGAGAGAGTGGCTAAGGTGGTGTTATATGGCAGCAGTATTTAATCAAGGCCTTTAAGATTCAAACCAGAGAACAGTGACATGATCTGGGACAGTGAGAGGCAGAGAGCTTTGTCAGCTGAACAAGTAACCTTTACAGACAGAAAGAAAATCAGACAGTTTTGTGCTTGTGAAAACCATTGGAACAATGTACCAACCGTCCGGGTGGATTCTCCATCAATGGCAATTTTTTTTAATTCAGATTGGATTTTTATTTTAAAGATATGCTCCAGTTCAAATGGGAATTATTTTGGGGGAAAGTTTGCTGACCCATGTTATACAGGCAGTCAGATCAGAGGGTTGCAATGGGCCTATCTGGCACTGGAATCTATGAAAAAGATGTCAAAGTGACAGGCCTGGGCAGTGAAACCTTTTGTTTATCTTCAGAGAAAACAGAACCCTGATGGAATTGGTTCCCCACACCCTCTTCTCGATACCAATTTGCTTCAACCTTCTTTTGGAAGAATCACCCCTAAAATAATAACAAATTAACTCAGTCTCTCTGGCCCATGGAGTGCTTGGCCTTTTTGGACTACAAATTAGCAGCCAGTTGCAGAGGCAGCCTTGTGATATGGGCAACTCTCCACTGTGAACTGAGGACAGCCTTCATCCCTAATTCGTTTCACAATGACCATCAAATAAACTTCATACACTAGAGCTCCGGCCCTTTAAAATTCATTCTGTTTTAGAGGGGTGATTTCCATTGAATAACACTGAGTACCTGTAGACCTAATAGGCTGAAACCCTGGACCCATTTAAGTCAATGTGAGTTTTGACATGGACTTCAATAAGGTCAGGATTTCATTCACAGTCTCTTCCTGCAGTACAAATTTTAAAGAGCCAAACCTTTAACTACTTTTATTTGCTTCTGACTTAGGGCCAGATGTTAACCCGTGACCTATCAGTAGACAAGACTCTGAATCCCATCACAAAATTATTCCTTGGACTTTGCTGTTTACCTTCACCACACAAACAGGAACTAGCTACTAAAGGACTTAGCAGCAGATACCTGCAACCAAATAGAACACCCCTTCCTGGAAACCATGTGATGTTCTGCCTGCATGGAGTTAAGTACAATGGGATGTGCTGTAGTGCAGCAAATCGTTCCTTGAATCACTGGGGCAGCAAATCTCATCCCAGATTTAGAGAGATCTACAGAATTTCACCTAAAACAGCCATGCTATTCAGAAACTGCTAAACATTCAGAGGGAATGGTGTTGTTCTCTGGAACAGTGCCACCTTGTGGCCCTCTGTGGACATTACCTGATCCTTCTCTTCCAGCTCCGGTTGAATAACAAAAATCTCAAATGCATACGGAAATGCACCTAAATGTTGTTCTCTCAATCCTGATTCATCTCTAGAAAACTCCAGAATCATTAAATATTACATTCTATGGATAACACCACAGCTTTCTAGCCAGCAACAGGCCTGTGTATTCAGGTGATTAGGTACACAAGGATATGGGTGGTAACCCAACTTAATAGATTGGTAGATTTTAAAGTCAGAAGTGACCATTCTGATCAGCTAGTCTGACCTCCTGGAGTACACAGGCCAAAAAACCTCACCCAGTAATTTTTGTTTCAAGACCAGATCTTCTGTTTGAGCGAGGGTGACCAGACAGCAAATGTGAAAAATTGGGATGGGGATGGAGGGTAATAGCAGCCTATATAAGAAAAAGAACCAAAAATCGGGACCATCCCTATAAAATCAGGACATCTGGTCACCCTAGGTTGAGTTACAGCATTTCTCTGAGAAACCTTAGGGCTTGCCTACATGGGAAATTAAGCCAAATAAATTGAAGGTGTGAATTTAAAATGCATTATTCAAGTGCGTATATGGGTGCTCTCATTCAAAAGTATATTGGCCTCAGTTCACTTGAATTTAATTCGCTAAGGTTACTTTACTTCTGAATGAGAACATCTACATAGAGATTTAATGTATGGATGCACTTTAAATTCACACCTTTACTTAATTTGCCTTAATTTTCTTGGGTGTCCCTGTGTAGACATGCCCTTAGAAATCTTTCTGGGTGTGTTTGCAACAGGACCACACACAGTTGTCCTCCATGAAGTCTGCTATAGACAGTCACCATACTGATATAATACACCTTGCCAGGACTTGGATTCTGTGGGGATGGGTGCTAGAGAAACACCATAGATGACAGGTAAAGGATTAGTTGGGTACCTACAGCAATTGCTAGATAAGTACACATGGTGATAGACAGATGCATAAACAGACAGACAGACTGGCTTCAGTGAGAGTTTATTTGATGGCTGCCACTTTGACTGATGTACCAGGGATTGAGCTGGGGAACTCTAGAGATTAAAGCATAAACTGCTACAGATTGAGCTAAAAAGCCAAGGCTTTGAAGGTGGAGCTGTAGCAGACTCATATGCTCTGTTGCCCAGGCACAGAGAAGGATGTATACCAGAGGGTTAACTTACACTTCATTGCCAGAATGGGCAAGGTTTTCACAGGTTAGCTCAAGTCTTAGGGGAACGTGTTGGAGGAGAAAGAACGTTTAATTATCCAAGCCCAGTGTTTCCATCCCACCTCTCAGAGGTTCTCTAGCTCAGCAGCTTATTCACCCTGCACCTCCTCCAGCGTGGCAGGTGTCATGAGACCAAGCTGGGAAAGGGTTAATGAGCCTAGGCAAAGTTAACAAGGGACAGGCAATAAATGGCTCCAGCTGTGTATAATTAACTGTAATACTGTGAAGTAAATGACTTTTATTGGCAAGCATGTCATAACTTCATTAAAAGTCATATTTACAGCCCTCTCTCATGGAAAGAGTACTCGTGTAGTCTGCAATTTAATGAGTACTCATTTTCACCTTGTTCCAATTATCCCCCACCCACCCCTCGCTCCCCAAGCTCAGGGAGCATGAAGATGAAATACAATGGGAGTGTAATTAGAGCTGGCACAGATCTTTTCAGGAAACGCTTTCCTCCACTCCAACACAATTGTTTCTATCTTTTTAAAGTACATTAGTAGTAGTAGTATTTAAAATACATAATTTCCTTTGCTTCCCAAAGCACTATTTAAATAACAGTCATTAAGCAATGACTCCATAGGAAAGATTTCAAAGCCTGGGTCTCCGGATAGCTAAGCACCTGAGATGCAGCGTCAAATGAGGTCTAGCAACATGACCAAGGCAGTTTACACAATAGGAAATTACTATCATTTAAAGCAGGAAATTTGCTATTTTGCTTAATTACCTCCAGGAGTGGTGAGGACATGCCAAAGGTCCCCCCGACAGCTAAGAAAATGATCCTTCCTCCTCAAAGCAAGAACCTGTTCTACTTAGCCCAGGTGCTGTCTTCTCCCATGCGCTCTTCTGGATAAAGGATGAACTTTAGAGCTGGGCAGGAAACAGTTTTCCCTGAAATTTTTTTTCAAGATTTCGACAATTTTCCACCCTGAATTGGCAAGAAATATCAAAATCTCAAAAAAATTTGCTAACCAGAAATTGGAGAGGGGAGATGTTGGTTGGGTTATTCAGTTCAATAACTTTGAAATGTTTTGTTTCAATTTTGACTGTTTTCATTTTTTTTAAAATATATTTTTACTCTAGGTAGTTTACATTTTTTAAAAAAGTTGTTTTGAACTGAAAAAACAGAATTTTTCATTTAGAAATTGTTCAAACATCCCATTTTGACAATTTCAAAACTTTTTTTTTTTTTCAGAAGTGTTTCTAGTCAAGAAATTCATTGAAACTGACCCTTTCTCACAATGTTTCAGTTTTGACAAATTGGCATGTTCAAATGAAAAACATTTAGTCAAAAAAATTCCTGACAAGCTTTGGTAAAATTCACCCATGTGCAGGGCAGTAACAGGACTTCCCTGTGCTTGCATTCTGCAGTGGGCTGAAATTCCCCCTTTAAGTGCCGGCTACTAGGTAAGCAAGCTCAGCAAAAAAATACTTCTTCCCATCTATTGTATAAAGCTTCCACAGGACTGCAGAGATGTTATGTTAAAGGTTTGGGGCTCAAAAATGACAAACTTATATCTATTGCCATATCTCACGATCTATGTATCATTTAAAAACATATATATTAAAGGGGCCATATTAATAATTTAGGACCCAATTCTAATGTTCTTTACTCTGAATATCTTACTTGTTGAGTTATTACTTGTTACTTATTTAAACAAATAGAACTATCTACACGGTAATGTGAGTAACAAGATCAGAATCTGGACCACAGAAACAACTAATGTTATCATATAGAATTAATTTGGGGGTGGGGGAAATAGGGGAGGATTTTTTTTTGCAAGCGGAGGCTATAGTAGCAGTAACAGGAAGGATTTAATTGTGGGAGCCAACAAAAGCTATCTTTGTGATCATAGTTTTTGACTGACACAAAACAAACAAGTCATGTTTAATGACCCAGAATAACACCAGCTGTTTATTTAAAATCATGTAATGCCACCATTCAGCTTTCCCTGTGCATTTCACAGAATACACACAGTACAATACAGTTTTAGGGCTTGATCCTTCAAGATTTTGTGTCAGATACAAAATATTACAGGTGCTGGACTTTCGGAAAGCTCAGCCTGTTGAGGACAGGGAGGAACTATTTCTCTGACAGGTAGATTCCTAATAATTGGCACCCTTTTGAAGCGTCTCAGAGATCTGGAATGTCGGAATGAGTCCTGGGATAATGCACAGAGTGCAAATAAGTTGGTCAAAGGTGCATAGCAGATGCAATTTATCATGCAGCGCTGCATCAGGATCACCACAAACAGTGGCACTGGCCACCGTTGGAAGACAGGATACTAGATGGCTAGATGGACCTTGGTCTGACCCCGTAGCACTGTTCTGATGTTCTTATGATATCTTTTTGTGTCTGGCTATTTATCCAACACCCGTTGTTCTCTGGTATTGTGGTGATGGGACTACTTAAATCCTGATAGAGAGAATTAGAAGTTAGATAGTGAGAGAGAACTACATCTTCAATTGGTGTAAATCACCATAGCTTTATTGATCGGGGGAGGGATAGCTCAGTGGTTTGAGCATTGGCCTGCTAAACCCAAGGTTGTGAGTTCAATCCTTGAGGGGGCCATTTAGGGATCTGGGGCAAAAATTGGGGATTGGTCCTGCTTTGAGCAGGGGGTTGGACTAGATGACCTCCTGAGGTCCCTTCCAACCCTGAGATTCTATGATTCTATGAGTGCAGCCACACCATTTGACACTAGCGGAGGACCTGGCCCAGAGAGCTTTATTGCGTTGCCCTCTTCCTTCTTTAAATCATCTACTTTGGTCCAAATGGGGATATAAATGGCTACTTCTGATCTGGTAACATTTTATCCCCACTTTGCACTGGTGTAAATGACTCCACGAGGTGCAAGGCAATGGAGAATTGGGCCCCAGATGTGCAAATGATTAGAGTTACAGATTTTACAGTCCTCGATAACATCACTACCATTGGTGAGAATGCATGTGAGCTCAAGCACATTCATTTCAATATGCAGCTGCTCTCTTATTTTTTTTTCTTCCGTCATCTTTCCAGTCCAGACTCAGGTATAAACAAAACTGATCCAGCAATTCCCTCGATGCAGCCTGGCTCATAAAGATGACCCCAGCTACGCCCCTACACACATCTGAAGAGCGCTGTAAAGGGAATGCTTTATAACTAGCCACCAGTCTTGAGGGCTGTCAGCAGAAAGAGCCACAGGCATCCCAACAAGCCAGAGCATGGAAACAGAGTTGTTGATGACCAGATAGTACCTCGTGAACAATAACGGTTCCTAACCAGACAGCAGCGAGCGGTATGACAACCAAAAGCCTCATAAAACAAGTGGGGACATGTAGATCTTCTCAGGAAGAGGAAATTAAAAGTAAAGCAATAACTAGAGCAACCCTGTGCCTCACACTGTTCAGTTATAGAACATGGCTTCATTGCAATCTTACACTGATTTACATCAGCTATGGATCCGGCCCAATGTATGCAGTGACTCCAATCGATAGGACTTGAATTGACGTGCTGGGGGCATGGCACTCCTGAAAGCTGGGCATTTCATTGGTTTGTTATTCATTATGGATGAAATTCTCCCCTGTGCAGAGGGAGCCGCCCAAGTCATAGGCACCAGTTCAGTCCCACTTTGTTTCTTTTGGCCAAGATTCTTACAAATGACTAATGATTTCAGATGCTGCACTGAGACACCCTACAGAGGCCTGGTGTTCTGGTGAAAACCAGACCCCCTTTGAGGAGGGACACGCGAATACTGAGGTGACCACAATCACTAGTGACTTGTGAAAATCTTGGCTTCTGCCTTGTGAAATTCCTCTCTGTGTAGAGATGCCAGCACAAGACCCACACGCCACTTAACTTCCTCTTCTAGGCAAGGAGAGGAAAGATGGTCCAGTGATGAGGGGGTAAGCCTGGAAGCTGGGGTTCAGTTCTTAGCTCTATCACAGACTTCCCCTGTAACCTGAGTCATGTGGTCTCTCTGGGCCTCAGTTCCCAGCTGTAAAATGGGGCTAGTGGCACTTCCCTACATCATTGGGGTGCTGTGAGGATAAATACATTTAAAAGTTTGTGAAGGGCTCAGATACTATGACAATAGAGGGGGGAGGGTATATAACCACCTTAGATACATAGCTAGATTAGATTAGATTAGATTAGATAAAATAGAGTTCTGAGGGCTTGTGCTGGCCTCTCTGAGCAGGGATGAATTTCACCACACACAAACCTGTCTGAGGTCATGAAGGGATGTTGCCTGTCTGCTCGGAAACCATTGCCAGAGTGCCCCAGCAAAACAAAACGAGCACGCTCATTGAATCATAGCACCCCAGACAGCAACCTCACAATTCATTCCCTTCCACTGATCTAAAGGAACCGGGACTAGAGCCAATTATTTTGATGTGAAAAGCAGAATAATTAGGGAAACCATGGCCATCAATAGGGTACTGACAACATCTTTGTCCTGTCAACAAAGATGGGGAAGACATAATAAAATTAGAATAAAAGCCCTGTGTGATTTTTCATTCATTTATCTGGAGCTGAGCTCCCCCCTCACCTTTCCACTCACCCCTTCGCAGATTATAAATCTATTAGCTCCTCATACCCATGTTATGTGATTTCCCGCAGCCTTAACAAAGGCTGGTGTTTCTATATTATTCATAAGGTAACGGATCTGGCATGTCATGTTTGTTGTATTTTAACAAATTATCTGAAAACACTGCAGTTCTTGTCACTGCTTGGCAAGGGGTGGGAGAATGAGCCTAAAAGGGGATCATCATTGTAGGGTGAATTTCATTATTATTATTTGTATTGTGCTAGCACTTGGATGACTTGATCAAGATCAGGGCCCTGCTATGCCAGGTGCTGTCCAAATACTTACTAAGAGATAGTGCCTGTCCTGGAGATCTTGCCATCTAAACAGACAAGACAGAATTATTACCCCCATTGTATCGGCAGGGAACTGAGACACAGAGAGATTAAGTGACTCACCCAAGGTTGCACAGGAAGTCTGTGACAGAACAATGAACTGATTTTTCCTGAGTTCGAGCCCAGTGGCTCCTCACAGAAGATCGTCCTGCCTCCCACTTCTTCCTTGTGCGAGGTACCAGCACAAGTCCCAAACATCACTCAAGTCTCACTGAAGCCCTCAAAATAGGTCTGGAGTAGGATTTTAATTCACCTCTGTGCAAAGAGCCATCATAGAGCCTACTCTGGGGACCTGAGGGAATTCCACTCCTACTGACAAACCGTACACATAATGTTCCACGTGGCTTTTACAAACAGATACAAGGATGAATAGGTCTGACTTTGCGGAGCTTGACAATATCCCCTTTAAATCATTAATGTTTCGGTGGGAGAAGTCTATGCACAGGTATTAGTAGGAGCTACACAGTACAACTTGCATGTTATGATGTCATACAGAGTTACTACAACTTCCCAGGAAGTCTTGACCTGACAGGGGAAGATACAGGTTTGTTCTGTCAGCTTTAAGCATGTTTTCTACTCATTTGAATTCACCGGTTCTGGCTGTTACACTACAATCCTTGTTTATGAAACTCAGACACCCACCAGCACACATTGTATCATAAATATCACTGATAATTGTGTGGTACGGTAATTGCAAATAGCAGTGATTAATTCCTACAATAATGTCTGTCTTAAGAACAATTGATTTTATTTCCAGACATGTGCTGGGAGGGGAAGGGGAAAGAAAGAATCGGTGATTACTTTGGATTTGCTGCCACGAACTTCTTAGGATCATTTTTGTATCAATGATGCTATAGCTCTCAAGGTAGAAGAAACACAGACAGAGTTATTTGATAATTATACAGAGATGATGAAAGTTGGGGAAACTACCATGGTCTGTCTGTGGGATCTTCCTCTTCTCTGTAATACCTTTTGTATTCTTAAAAGAAGCTCAGTAATGAATATAGAGAGTCTGTGCCACTCAGGGACTCTTCCCAGGTCCCCATGCTCTTTGTATTGTAACTTGTTTTTGGCCTCTTAGGAATTCCATGCTTATGCTGGACAGCAGCTTTGGGTGCATGAGCTAGCGGGTGCCTTGCTTGAGACACCTTCAGGGAGGCTGATTTTCAGAAAGTGCTCCGTGAAAAGCAGGCCTTTCTAAGATGACTCAGGTTGGGCATCCAGGTAGAAAGGCACCCACAATCACGAGTCACGGTTGAAAATCTTGGCTTATGGCCAGAGGTGGCAAAGGGGAAGAGAACCCAGATCCTCCTGTTCTAAAGATTAAATATATTATACAAATGTAAATCCAGGGGATTGACTCCTGATTCACATGGGTGTAAGTGTGAGGAGAATCAGCCCCATCCTTCTCATGGGTGAGTGTTGCAGTTATCTTTCCTAAAATACCCTGACACCACAGCAGCTTCCTGGTGTGTATCTCAAGATGCTGTGCAATATCACAATAAAACAGTTAAAAAGAAAGTTCAGCCATAGATTATATTAGGAATAGCCTTTGTGATGGCTAATGTGTATGCATGTATGTGAAACACTGCCCTCTGCTGAACAGAACCAGATTTTCTTAAGTGTGTGACATAGCCTCCATACAGCTAACAGTTCATGGTGATTCTCCTTTAAGTCATGTAATAGAGGCTTGTCCTTTGGGGATGAAATTCATCCTTGAATCAACAGCCAGCATAAGGCCTATGTACTTTTGAAACCTCAAAATAGGTCATAAGTGGGACTTAACTGGTGCATATGTCTTGTACAGAGGGGTGAATTTCACGCTGAATATTTTCTGTAGTGTACTCTCCTATTATAGGAATGTAAGAGACAGACAGCACAGCATGTTCCTTGCTAGCTCATAGACTCTGTAGGACTGGCCGGTCAGCAAAGCTCTTTCTCCCGTGAATGCATATTCTTTGCAACTTAACTACCAGCAATTAGTGATTTTAACAAAATTGTTGCTGCAGTTTTGCTGGAATAACAGTTACAAATGGAGAGTCTGTTTAATTTTTTGCAAGATTTCTTTTTCATATACACCTAATTAAAGTATCTGTCAGGTCAATCATGTTATGCTCAAGTTAATTGAACAGAAAAAAAATCTAATAGCCCCTCTATTAGATTTTTCTGGTTAATGTCAGAGTTCTATAGATTTTTTTTTAATTAGACATTTTTGTTAATGAATTTTCACAAATTAAAAGTAGACTCATAAATGCACCTCTGGCGGTTCTCAGGATACTGCTACAAATGTTTGGTTGTCCTTTCCCCCTAATAGCAGATTCCATACACTCATGAGAGGAGATATGAAACCTGGTTCTAGTCTTCTTCCATTGGTTTTACACTGGTGTAATTCCATTGATTTCAGTGGAGATACTCCCAATTTACGTTGGTATAGGTGAGATCCTTCCGTTAATGCCCCTGGGAATTTTTCTTGCCTTTACATTTTATATAAAAACATTAATGCTTGGATTGAACCATGCTGCTTAAATCTGTAGTTTCCTCCTCACTCCCACCTCATCAGAATAGCATGCTCCCAGGTAGGTGCTCGTTGTAAGGAATGGATGCTGTCAGTGGTGAAAACAAAACAGGGAGAATTAGTTGTTCATCTGATTTTGCTAATGCTCTAAAATCTCTATAGTAACAAAGTAATTATATGGGAATTGACTTCCCCTCTGGAAGTGGTTCAGTTTAACTGTGGACACACAGTGGCTCTTGCTTGACAAGGTATGCTCTAATCAAGGGAATAGACTAGAGTAACTGCCACTTTAATACTGCACAGCCTATTGGTACTTAATCCTTCAAAACAGGGTTTAAAAGGTATACAGATATTTTATATTGGCTAAGTATGCAGGGGCATATATCTGTGTTAGATAGATGCTAAATTTATTATTAAGCACATTTAAGTCCTGAGTGTGTTTGTGCATTGAAATAAGATTTGAAGCCTGCAGTATATTTCTTCAGCAAGAAAGCCTTGTTAGGAATCCTTTTAACTACAAGAACATTGAACTGAAACCAATTATTTACTGAGTTAGTGAAACAAAGCCTCTATCCACTTGGTAATAAAAGACCCTACAAGGTGTTATGGTTGTTATTAGCTTTGTCAGAACTTTTCCCCAGAATGTAAATCTATTGCTACTTTGCAGGGCTCGCCAATAAGGCTCTATGGCTAATCAATATTTTGCAGGCAACAAGCCAATGATTAGCTCTAACCTTGGAGTAACAGGAAAAGGAAAGAAAATATGAACCTGACGCTCCAAAATTCCTCTGTCGGAATGGAAAGTTCGGTGTAAAGACTTTAAAACAATGCATTTGACCTGCATTTTGTTTTCACAGAGGCCTGCGTTACCTCTGTGGACAGCCTATCTGAACTACACTGACCACAAGTTCGATGCCAACTGTAAAAAGAATCTGCATATGCTGTAGTGGGAAGAATTCTGTAGCACCCATCAGTTTTTAAAAATTATTTGAGATGTTATAGAAATCATTTAATTATACATGTCATGAAATGGTGCGTTAGTGTTATAGCTAAAGGAGGACTTGTGGCACCTTAGAGACTAACCAATTTATTAGAGCATAAGCTTTCGTGAGCTACAGCTCACTTCCTCAGATGCATATCGTGGAAACTGCAGCAGGCTTTATATATACACAGAGAATATGAAACAATACCTATTCCTGCACCAGCAGGAGAGTGAATTTGTGTGGGGGGGTGGAGGGTGAGAAAACCTGGATTTGTGCTGGAAATCACTTTAGATAAGCTATTACCAGCAGGACAGTGGGGTGGGAATAGGTATTGTTTCATATTCTCTGTGTATATATAAAGCCTGCTGCAGTTTCCACGATATGCATCTGAGGAAGTGAGCTGTAGCTCACGAAAGCTTATGCTCTAATAAATTGGTTAGTCTCTAAGGTGCCACAAGTCCTCCTTTTCTTTTTGCGAATACAGACTAACACGGCTGCTACTCTGAAAAGTGTTATAGCTGTTGTTTTATTATGATTGTAGCTCCCACAGCCTCCACTAAGGACGGGGACCTTGCTGTGTTAGCCCATATATAAAGCGTGTTTGAAAGAAAGTCTCTGCTCTGAACAGCATATAGTCTTTAGCCCTGACTGTACAGTGGGAAAATTGTGGACCCTCATAGACCCCAACAGAGGGAGAAGTTTACCCATACAGAGCTCATTGCGGGATCAAAACACAAGATGCAACAAGTGAATGTAAAGAAAATTTTGAAGGAATCAGGGAGGAAGAACTAAGGTAACAGCAATAAGAATGTCATGAGAACATGTCATGTGAATTGCTTTGAGTCAAGTAAGTCCTGATTCTGCAAGGCACTTAAGCACATGCCTGTCTTCACATATACCTAGACTATCCCTTACAGGTGTTTGTCTAACCTGTTCTTCAAAACCTTCAATGACAGGAATTCCATGACCTCCCTTGATAACATATTTCAGTACATAATTATCTTCAGAGTTAAAAATATTTTCCTAAAATCTACCCTAAATCTCCCTTTGCTCCAGATGAAGTGGACTACTTCTTGTCCTACCTTAAGTGGACATGGAAAACAATGGATAATTGTCCTGTACATATATACACATGCTGCTTTGTGTTTATGTTAGAGAAGGCAGATCAAATAAATTCACCTTGCACTTGGAGTGGAAGGTAATGAGGTTTGCAACGGTACTTACTTCCTAGGGAAGTTCACTCCACAGCCTTGGACGGGCTCCCAAGAAAGCCCTTTCCTCTGCTCAGCAGGCATTGCCCTCATTGCAGAAAGGTCCATGGTGCCAGAGGAGCAAGTTTTGACCATAATCTTCATCCTGGAGCTTGAGCCCATCTTTTAGAGACTTTGTGCCCAAGCCATTATATGCTTTGACATCCTTTAAGCATTAAGTGATTTGAGACCTTGAACTTGATTCAATGTTCTATGAGAAACCAGTGTGGAGAGCAGAGGACAGGTTTGATGGCATACGGTAGCTTGTCTTGCTGAGTCCTGCAATGGAAGGAGTTTCCTAAGCACTGAACGCTTCCTGCACAGGTTATATGAATTAGTGGTAATTCTAGATAACAAAAAGCCATGGTATAATTGCAACTGAATTGCATTGTAAGTACATTCACTGTATTGTAAAAAGTAACAATATAACCAGTTACACTTTTAATACAGCAACTATAATTACAGTGTAATTACAATGTGTTTGAGCTTTTCAATAACTAAACTCCACTAAATATGACCACCCCACTGTTTATTCCCAATGTACACACACACACACACACACACACAAAGCACGAGAGACAGTCACCCCCTTTTGTCAATGCGTATTCTCACAGTATCCTAATATCTTGTTTGCTGAACATGCACATAAAAAAGTGTCTGTATGAAACATACAGCCCCTGAGTGATGGATGTGTATTATAATAATGTAAGAAACCCGATGATGTATGAAAATGCTCTCTCCGAGGCTTAATGAATGCATCCCTGTTAAAAATAATTAATTCTGTTCCCAGGGATTGATTTGGACCACAACATCGGTAATGTAGCTAAGACTGCTATCCTTAGCCCTAAAAACAAATTTTCCCCACAATGAAGATTAATCCCTTTTTATTGTGTTGATGAAATAACAACACGATCATAAAGCATAAGAGAACAAGAGGAAGTTGACAAAGTACGTCTTTGATTAATTGCCTTAATAGATCATGGGTTGCTGACTGAGGAGTTTTTTTCAGTGCTCATTTTTCAGTGTTTAAAACTTTAATGCAAAAGGGGGGGAAATAACTGCAGCCAGTTAAAGAAAAACCATGAACATTACCACCTGCATGAGGCACCAAGCAAAGGAACTTGATAGACAGTGGCTGTTCTCTTAGAAGGGGTTCTAAGAGGTTGTCTAAAAGGCAGAAAGAGAAGAAGTATGGTCCAGAAGCTAGGGTGCAAAATTGGGACCCAGGAAACTTGGGTTAAATTCTTTACTCCGCGAAAGACTACCTACATGACCTTGAGACATTTAGTCTCTCTGTGCCTCAGGTCCCCATCTGTACAATTGGGATAAGAGCTCTTCCCTATCTCCCAAGGGTGGTGCAAGGAAAAACCACATTAAAGATTGTGAGGTGCTCTGATACTGTGAAATGGGGCACATACAAATATCTAAGATAGACAGATATTGAAGTAGACCTGCAACTGGAGTTTTCTGTTTCTCCTTCATCAGATGATGATCATATGATATTACAGCAGGCCACGTTGCTACCTTCCTTCTAGTATAGTGGACTGGCAAGTGGTTAAGGTAGTAAGATTTTTGATTCAGTTCCTGGCTTTGCCATAGATTCACTTTGTGCCTTAGGCAAGTTACACAGGACCTGATTCAAAACCCATGGGTGACTTTCAATGGACTTCGAAGGGTTTTGGATTAGGCCATACTTCAGCAAAATGCTTATGTACCTGGTTCAGTTCCAGTGGTTTAAAGTTAAGCGTGTGCTTAAAGAGTGCTTGGCTGAACTAGGTCTTAATCTCTTTAGGTCTCAGTTCTCCAACTGTAAAATGGAGATAACATTACTTCCCTGCTTCAGGACAGCTGTAAGGATGGCGTCATTAAAGTTATCAGCTGCTTAGATACTAGAATGATGGGGAGCATGTAGATACTAAGATAAAAGGATTTCTAGCTAACCAATTGTCGGTGATGGAAGCGGATATGATGGGCATTTAGATAAAGCTTTTAGAAAAGAGTTAATTCTTTTAACTTTCTTTATTAAATAATTATCCCTTAACATTCTCTAGCATCATCCATCTAAGGATCTCAAAGTACTTTGCAAATTTGAATTCAGCTTCATATTGCCTTGAAACATAGGTACACATTATTGTCCCTATTCTATAGACCAGGGAACCAAGGGATGGAAATCTGGAGTCTAAATTTTTCAAAAGCGTCCGCTAACTTTGAGTGCTTCAAATTTTGGGAACTCAACTCGAGACTTTGCTTTGCTTTTTGGAGTTGCCTTCATTTCACTTTGACTTCAGAGCTGGGGTTGCTTAGGACTTTGTGAAAATCATCCCCATTTGTCTTGAGCTGGGCACCCAAAATTTGAAACACTGCAGCATGCAAATTCAGGGCCACTTTTAAAAATGTTTGGTCTAAATGATAAGCTCAGTGCTTCTCTGTGAATTGGTGGCTCCACCAGGAATAGAACCCAGGACTCCTGATTTTCAATAGCATATTAGATAAGTAGGGGAAGTAGTTGGGTTCATTAAGTCAAAGAAACAAAAAAAGAGAGTGTGGAGGATTCTCAGTGGGAGATTGTATAGGTCAGATAAGAAGATTGAGGAACTGCTCCGTGGAAAGGACAGTTACTTTAATGGGATCTCCAGCAGCTGTTCCAAATGGCCTGTCAAGGACTTGTAAATTTAGTAGGCCTGGAGGGGGGAGTTGTTTTGTTTTTCCCCTCCTTTTTCTTCTTAAATGCTTGAAAGTGCTGTCACATTAAAAGCATCTCAACCATTTAAAATCCTCCCGCCAAAGGCCGGTACATTCCCCTGCCCCCACCGTCCATTGCCAATCATGCAGTGCCGAAGTGGGTCATCACCTATCTTGTCAAGGAAACATCTTTTTGTTTCGCAAGCAAAGGCAATTTGTCAGTTCCCTGGGGCCCTTGAGAGGTTTCTGTTTGCATTCCAAAGGGCCAGGCTTTAAAAAGCACCCCCTGGAACCTGCCATGACAAAGTTGTAACGTGAAATTCAGATCCATGCACGGGGCCAGTGCAGTGACTTTGCAACACTTAAAGCCTTAAAATAGGATGTAGGTGGCACTTAAGTGATGCACAGGCCTTTTGCTGGCCCCTCTTCTCAGGACTGAATTTAACTCCAAGTGAGAGAGGGCTCCCTGCCTGAGGAAAGTCTAGAGTGTCGACAGGAGCTCCCTGCTGGATGACATTGTGCAGCTTGCAGTTAGAATTTGCATATGGAAACCCAAAGATCCAGTGCAATGGGGACTGAGGTGCTGAGGCCCAAGCATTGTTCAGTAGTGCTATGCCAGATGAAGCATCAGAAATGCTGTTCAGTCTAGATCTCCGTCGATTATTCCTGTCAGATTGACTCCTTCAGCTACCTGAGCCGCTGACTTTCCATGAGGTCTCTCCATGCCATAAGAAGCCAGCTGTCTCCTGATATTAGAACCTGGAGAGGAGGGAAAGAGGAGGGTACCAACCTCAGCCAGGGTCTCAGCCCCTAGTGGCTTGATCTGAGACAACCTGACAGCACTCTGCAATGCAGCATGGGCAGCCTGAAGTACCATCTGCTGGCTGACTCCACCTCTGCTCTGACATTTCATCTCTGTTCCAAAATTAGCAGGGAAATGTTCCATGCTAAATTACCTTTCAAACTGCAGGTGAGAGAAGAATAATGTGCATTTTAACATGCTGATTTTTATTGGGCTACTGTCTAGTGCAGTTTTGTCCAATAGAGCTTAAATTGGGTGTGCGTTACAGGGAGCTGCATACTTTGGGGGCAGCAGTTAGCGTTGTGCAAACACAGCCACCTCATTATTTAACTGATTTTTATTGTAATTGTTTTAATAATTTAATGGGTTACCAGCAGTTAATTATTCAATGTTTAATCATGTAATAGTGCAATGATCAAACAAATAAGGAACAAGAAGCGCAGCATAAAGGGTGTGATTACAGCAATGCAAATAACTGATTTTTTAAAGCGCTGTTAATTCCAAAAAAATGAAAAAAAAAATGTGGGTTGACTCCAAAAATGATTATTAAAACTTCTTCCTCTCTGGACTCTCTCCAGTTTGTCTAAATCTTTCCGAAAGTCTGTCACCCCACACTGGACATGTTTAACTTCAAGACTTCAATGGGACTTAAGCACATACTTAAATCTAAAGATGTGCTTAGCTGCTTTCCTGATTAGGGCCACATTAAAACAATCTAGTGCCCTACGCACACCAAACCATAAGGTCTCCATAACTCCATCCTCCTGCCATGGCCCTACAGAGTCCCCTAGCCTGCAAGGATGACCAGCAAAATATGCTGAAATTTAAAGTGACAGCCTGCAATTGTAACAGAGTTTTCAATACACCCCAAAGCATACAAATGTTTTTTTTCCCTTTCACCCTGACTCCCCATGTCAGGGTTGGAGAACTTTGCTAAGGTGCAAACCTTCCAGCATCATCCTAGTGCCCACAGTATATACGATATGGATAAAAAGAGGACTCCAGTTTCCATGATTGTCACTTTTCACCAATGCTAACTTCACTGTATTCGTATTATTATTTTTAATGTGTTGCTAACCTTTTAAAATTTCTGCCAGGGAAAGGATTAGCTGTTTTGTGGTACCTAAGGGCAAATGGTAGAACAGCATAATTGGAATTGTTCAAGAACTTACGCCTCACTGCTAGGGAAGAATTTCTAAAATGCTTTATGAAAGATTCATATTAATTTAGTTCACCAGAAGAGACGAGAGACTTCCATTCCCTTCACCTGTGAAGAATCATTACTTTCCATCTACTATTTGTTCAGGAAATAGCTATACTTATGTCAAGAGCTAAAGTGAAACAAATCTAATTCTTAATGTGAAGTGTCCATATACATTAAGCCATGAAACAAGAATTCTGAATTCCCCCTTCTGCAATATAGTATTTGCAACTTTTACATAATTTAACTCCATGTTTAGCTACATGAAAGAACTCAGAGTTGATTTTTTACATGATAAAACACTTTGCTGTTGTATTCAAATTACCACCAGTAGCTAGTGAGATCCTTATTCCATTTTTAGACATTTCATCATTATTCTTCATTTAAAATGTCAGCCTCATTCTATCAAATATTCTCCATACTCTGGTTTGAATAGCTTTACAAGTGTCAGGCTGCAGTTGTCAGAAATAGCAAATGAAGACATCTTTTGTTTTCTAAAGGAGATAGAAAAAAAGATGATTTTGTGTAGCAATAGATTGGGTTGAAATGGTTCTGGAAAGTTTAGCTTATTCCAGCATATTCAGATACCTCCATAGTGAAATCTAGAGAGATTTCTCTATTTAAATCTGGGAGTGTTATTCCATTGGCTCTGGAGGATTTTAAGATGGACAACAGTATTGTCCTTGCTCCAAAGCTGTACCTATTCTATATTAATCCCTTTCAATGACTTCCCACATACCTTAGTTAGTCTCTAGCTACAGAGAGGCAGATTCACAAGAGACTGTGATAACAAACCATATGGGTATGCCGTATATTTGGAGCCATGTCAGTCCCAGGATATTAGAGACACAAGGTGGGTGAGGTCATCTCTTTTATTTGACCAATGTCTCCTGGTGAAAGACAGAAGCTTTCGAGCTTACAAAAAGAAGAGCTGTATGTAAGCTCGGAAGTTTGTCTCTCTCACCAACAGAAGATGGGCCAATAAAAGATCTCACCTACCTTGTCTTTCTAAAGAATATGGGTGTCTGTTCTATTCCATTCAGATTCTTATACCATGCCTCTCACTGTGGTATCTGGGCACTTGAGCAAGACGCTGAATGGTTATAAACAAATCCTGGTCTTGGTGAAGTTGGTGGGGAAGGGGTTCTGGGTGATGAGACCTTAGTGAAAAGCCACAACTAACATGGTCATTCAGCTGTGAAGGATCATCCAGGTCCCTGCCCATGCTGATCTCTCAACTTCATGTAGCATTTCCAAGACTGAGAAAGACTATTGCAAGACCAAAGAGTTTGTGGTTAATTCTGTTCCACAAAGAACAACTTCTGGTTGGGAAAATCTTGACTCAGCATTACCCAGCCTGGGGCAGGTCTACATTTCATTCTCCCCTGAGAGCTGTAGCTTCTTGCTGTCAGTTTAAATGCTAAAGCAAACCACTTTCATTCAAAATATAGCTTCTAGCATCAAGAATAAAAGCAGGTGGGAGTATGTAAAAGATCAAGAATTGGGTAAAGAACAGCATTTTTACTTTAGTGAGCTCAGCACTAGAACTAGTTACAAGACAAAAATACACATTTTTGTAATTAAAAAATGCTTGTTTTAAATTTAAATTTTTTATTTTATTTTTTAATTAATAAGAAAATTTTTCAAAAATTGAAACATTTCTGCCAGCTGTATATCTGGTTAAGAACAAACCTGACATATTTTCAGAGAAATGTAAAAAGGATGTGGCATGGGGAAGGGATCGTAATAACTCATTCATATTATCAACCCAATATTTACTCCAAAAAAATCAAAATTCAAAGTATTCCAATGAGCTGTACTCAGTACACATTGAGGTAGAATAGGGGAGAAGTTCTCAAACTTTTTCATAATATGGATCATATCTGAGTAGAAAAAATACCTCATGCATGCTTCTCCGCCTGTTCACAATTGTGCAGACCACTGAATCACGACTGGATAACATCCCAGTGCAACTACAATAGTTGCTTAATGGAAAAAGACACAATGGCTAATACATCATGTATATAGCACAATGTAGTGGCTGGAAACAAGGAGAAGCCAGGTTTCAGAGTAACAGCCGTGTTAGTCTGTATTCGCAAAAAGAAAAGGAGTACTTGTGGCACCTTAGAGACTAACCAATTTATTTGAGCATGAGCTTTCGTGAGCTACAGCTCACTTCATCAGATGCATACCGGACCACGGTATGCATCTGATGAAGTGAGCTGTAGCTCACGAAAGCTCATGCTCAAATAAATTGGTTAGTCTCTAAGGTGCCACAAGTACTCCTTTTCTTTTTAAGGAGAAGCCAGTAATATGTGACCCTCCAGCTATCTGCACCCATTCTGCACACCAGCATTTGGTCCCTGAACCAGAGTTTGGTTTTAGGATTATTATATTCATGCTGTAAATTGTAATATTGTAATGGAAAAGGCTAGACTGGTTTAAGTGTGCAAGTAGTCGGCATCCTTTGTGTCATTATGTTTGCATGGCTTTGTTTTTGTCTTGCAGGAATATTTTTCAGAAGCTGAGAATAGAATCAGACACCGAGGCTAGCTTTTATTTTTAAAGACTGGATAATTTTAAGACACTTGTTGCTAGGCATGCAGCATATCATAAAGGTAATTAAACCTCATGTTTCAGGGCATAAGGTGATTGCTGCAGGGGTCAGAAAAGAATTATTCCAATGTAAAGCACAACACAATTGGCCAGGTTTATTCTGAAGCAGTTTCAGCTTCCCCAGTGGCATAAGCCACAGATAGAGTCAGGATACTGGGTTTGCTGGACCAATGATCTCATGTGGTCTGGCAAATCCTGTCTTCTTAACATAAATTCTTCCTCCCCTTTGCCCCCTAGTAATAATGCCTGCATGTCAAAATACTGGTTACTATACAGCACAAGAAATAAACTGGAGCTGAAAATCTGTCACAACAAGGCTGGGAAAAACAGGAACAAAGAGCTTACTTGGCAATGAACACATTTACCGATGCCTTCACTAGCAAAGAGGGGCCATGTGAGGCCAATGGTGTGCTTCAAACCTCAGTCACAAGTAACTGTTGGCCTCCTTTTTCACCCTTTTCCTTTTGAGATCCCTAATGCAACATAAGACTCAGAGGCAAATGCAATTAAGGACAATGAGTGGTATCAATGGGAGGAACACTCTCAGAAACCCAGCTATCAATCAAGAATTGCAGTACTGTCTGCACATGCAGATAAACCATGCTCTGTTAAAAAGTCATAATAATAATCTATAGATATAAAAATAAAGTCCATCCCTCTCTCCCCATAACTCCTCTCCTTTTCTCCCCCCAGTGAGTTGCACTTACAATACAGAAGCTGATTTAGAAGGCAAGAGTTTACCAAGAAAAAAAAAGAGAGGCAATTTAAAAATCAGTATAATTTCCCCGATTTCCTCCCTGCATGTCCTCGAGGCTCCTCAAGGGATATCTACACTTTCTGATCAGCTCTGAATAATACAGAATTCACATTTGGCTGGGCTATTATGTCCAAAGTAATGGGTAATCCCTCAGGTTAGAATGAAAAGCCAAGTCAAATATTACAGGAAACCTTTCTATTCTGAAAGGTTTCAGAAATAAGCACAATGCAAACATATAAAGGGATCCAATTATATGCAAACAAACTGTTATGGCAATCTCCTCCTTAGAAAACACAATTAGATTGCCAACAAGATTGCTTTTGGATTACTTGGATTAAGCAATGTATTCACAGAGGTTCACAAACTACCTGGAATTTCATTTAGTTTGAAACCCCAAGTTTTAAAACGTAGTTATATAGGGTTTTCTGGTTTCAATTACATGCTAAGGGGCTTCTCTGTGGTCTCAAGTGCATCCAATGCTTTGAATGGACATTATGCTAGGAAAATCTGGCTCCCGGTGATAAAGGAATAATATGAGTGAAAAGATAGCATTAGCTAATTCCCCCACAAAATTTAGGATGAAATTAAGGTTGCATGTATGTATCAGTGATTTGAGTGCATATTACATTAGAGTTCATAAAAACCCTTCAGTCATAAGGCAATGCAGATATTAGGCTATATTTCTCAGAGAAGGCAACCTAATCACTTTAAATCTGCCCCTAGAGAGACGTCTCCCTGTTCCTTTTGTTGCACAAAAAGTACATAGGAACATAGGAACTGCCATCCCAGAGCAAACAGGGATCCACTTATCTGCCCTCCAACAGTGGTCAGTAGAATCAATTAAAAAAATATGAAAATTTTCATTTTGTCTAATTCTGATTTTTTTCACAAATATTCCATTTCATGTTATCAAATTTCATATGTTCAGAATTGTATTTATTAATTCCTATCTAGTACCAGGTGCTTTTGAAATAACCTGCCCACAGGGTGAATTTTCTTCCTCAATTAGAGTCTGGTTTATGGACTGATGCATGATACAAGGCTCTTCTGGGATGTTATGTTACATGGTTAATAAGCTTAGCTTCATCAGTGTATAAAATCTGTCTACCTACCTAGACGTTTATACCACATTCATCACCTTTGTATCCAGGTTCTGGCCAGGAAACTTCAACTAAAATCAAATTTCAGTAATATCAGAAGCAAACATCACAGAACGGTTTGTGGTTTTTATCCTGAACTACTTGCTTCCAATAGATGCACATTCCTCTTATGGGTCACAATCAAAAGATGTTCCTGCTTCCTAAATCCTTCCTTGACAGCCAGTTCACTCATCTCTAACAGCAACTCCTTCCTTCTCCATCTGCCCTCCTGTGGAAATGTAAATGGTGCAATAAACCCTTTGCTTTGCTTTTGTTATTTTCCTGATGCTGTCCAGTGAGAGGTCCTTGGGGAATAGTGCTTATTTACCATGTTGTCAGTCTGTCTGCTGAACTGAAAGTCATCTCAGAGATTGGGAAAGCTCCAGAGGTTTCACCTGGGTCTTTAATAAAGTTTCTGTTTGCAGCAAACTCAGGAAAGTAAATGAGAGGTGAGCTGCATGTGGCAGAACTGAGCTGAAAACGGAGGGGAAAGCCAAGGGGATTGCTGGAGCTAATTAGGGAAACCATCAGAACAAATAGTCAGGGTCCTTCTCCTAAGGCAACTTTGCTGCACAGAGTGGTTACCTTAGAATTGTCATAATCAGGGCTGCCTTAGTGACTCATTGGTTAGGGGTTCAATCCAATGGCCAGCAAAGTCAATGGGAATCTTTCCATCAACTTCAACGGACATTGGGTTAGCTCTTAGCGGCTGTCAATAGATAGAGTACCTAGATACTATGGTAGCTGGTGGTAAATAAGTCTGATGTAGGCATATCATGTCCCCCTCTAGGCACCGCTTCAGACAGGACTACATTAATGTGAACTAGAAACCTTTTCTCACACCTGCAGCGTTCAGATCGGGGAGCGGCAGCCCAAGTCTTTGGTACACTGTTATTCATGCCCCCGTCTCCAAACTGTGTGGCAATACTGACAGAGCCCAAGAGTCCCCAACCAAGAAACCAGCATGATACTCACTCCATTTCTCTCAGAAAGCTGATGGGCTACGTGGACTCAGCTAAATTTTGACCCAGAGGCATCCATGAGTAGGCTCACAACTAAACCTCTCCCTTTGTCGGGATGTAGCTCAGAGCATGGACACTGATGTGCTGCTGATCTCCAGAGCAAATAGACAGGTGCTCAGTCGTCTATCTCCAAACTGTTTAGATACAGAGGTGTATGGAGAACAATTCATGTATGGAAGAGACAGAGACAAAGATGCAGTGCATGAACAAATCAAACAACTGCTCCACATTGTTATTTTAAGTAACGTTATGCATATTCTGTTTTTCTACTAAAAACCTTTATTTGTGGTGGTGCCGGAGTCTTTCATAAAGGTGATTTAGTCTCTGGCTGTCAAAATCACCTGACTAATTGTTCCTGAGCTTGTTTCTTACAAACATTGTTGGCTGGTTTGAAATATCAGACAGTTCCAACAAACTGCAATGAATAATACATATTTTTCACAGATTCCTTGTAAATTTGCACAGAGCATCATTTCAGTCATCGAGATGAATCAGCCCTGCACTGTTCTGTCTTCAGAAACAAACCTTTCCTACAAGGGATGGATTAGGAAAACAAAAGTCCTGAAATGGTGAGGGAAACAGGAAGACAAACGTCTGAATACAACTGCCTGTTCTACTGGTATTATATTCCACAGCAACAGGAATTCACTGTCGGCCAGTAAGACGACCTACATAAGGAGCTAACTGGCCTGAGCTAAAGCCCACCTGAGTCACAGGAGAGGCTGCCTGACATTGAGTTCACTGGGCTTTGGAACCGACCTAATGTTCTCTCTAGAGCCGATCAGAAAATAAATTTTCCCTCCTGACAATCTAAAGTTTTGAAATTTGCTTTCTTCCCAAATCAGGATGAAAAGTGGAAATTTGAGTTTTTTTCCACAGAAGAGAAATATACCAAAAATGTTGTTGGGACATGAATCTTTTTAGATGCATATGTTTTTTCCCGGTGATTTTAGTGATTATGAAAGTGAAGGGCAATGGCTAGAGCTAAGCACAGTGTGAACACAGACTATTCCTGATTCACCGTGCGTATACACACACAACTCTGCCAAGCTCTGCCATTCCTGACTTGCAGCACTCCTGCATGGATAAACATGTGCCAGTGTAGTTTCTGAAACTTCCATTCATTTCCCTGAACCAGGGATTTCATGGGATTTTTGATCATGTAAAAACAGGAAGGGAAAAAAGAAACAATCAAAACAATCATAAGAAATAAAATTCCCCTCTATCGCCCCTGCATAGAGGGCCAGCATGAGATCTAAGCTCCACTTGAGTCCAAAAACTATCTTGTGCTGTCCTTCTGCACAGAGTAAAATTTCACCCAAGTTGAATGGAAACAAATTAAATCCCTTGACTGTCCTGTACTTGTGAAAAATAGAGAGCAGTAATAATTAATTATCTACTATGTATTTTTTATTTGCATCGCCTTACTTCATGCTCTGATGTTTCTACACAGTTGTTGGTAAAGCAGAACACACAAATGGGCTGGCTGCACTATTGATCAAGCAGCAAATAAAGAATTTATAGTTGGGTTATATGCTTTCTACTCATGTCTTATTTTCAAAGCATGGAGAAAATGCTCAGTGCTGGGACATGGAATTCACTCTCTGCCTGAGGGCATTGTACTTGTTTTGCACTGGAACTTACTCAGACAAAATAGCTTTCATTTCCTGAATAGCTAGAACTTGCTGCCCCGGGCACATTGATTGGAAATGGGAAAGGACTCTGGGTGTTGAGACCTGATGTAGCAGATGCAGCTTAGCTGACCTTTGTATCAACTGCATTTCCCAAGAGCTGCTTGTCTGCAACATCTCTTTATCAAGGATCAAAGTGAGTGATTACATAACTTCCGTGGACGACCCAGAAGACATAACTCGGTTCCTTTCTCATCTCTGGGATTGTCACTCTCTATTGCTACAGGGATCATGTGTGTTATGGGTGGCAAAGGGAAACCAGTAAAATTCCAAGGTGGCAAGAGAAGTCATGACAGGGAAACTAACAGTCATGTATGGATGTAAAGCTATGAATGGTTGTCAACCCAACCTGGCACAGTCACCAGCGACTAGGTTTTACAACTCTTTCTAAATATAAGTCTAATACCTCCATTTGGTCTCCCTAAAACCTCTGGGTAATGCACCATTCCATAAAGCAGTGACGGGAAGGGAAATAGGTGCCCCCTTCTACATATTCCAATTTTTATTTACACTCCATTTCATTCTCACTTTGTGATGGTTACAGAATAGTGAATTGCCCTTTTACTATGTTCTCTGATGAATTAATTCATTTCTAGTTTAATTTCTCCCTCACAGCCCCCCCATTTTCTCCTCATCAAGTCATCATTTTGGCTTGATGATTTCATCAAGCTTTCCATAGCAACAGACTGATGTGTTACATAAGTCTGGGCTTATTATATTAAGCCTAGATGGATCCATCTATCTGTCCATCCATCCAGTTTCTTATACTGGTGCCAAATACTGTAATATCTCACTGTATTATATGTGTGGTGTTTGTTCACATTTCAAAATTAGGCTTAGAAGCCAAAATCAGGAGTTAAGACGCTTCACTCTTCCATAGATTTTCAGTAAACTGAGCACTGCAGTATAAGGTCCAGGTAACAGAATAGTAGGTGCCTATGGTGATTCTTGGAGATCTGTCTCAGGAATGATTAGACCCAGTGTAGAACTGACTCATTCACCTACTCAAGATCTTGCAAGCTGTTGGTCATCAATGCTGTATGACCAGCAGTGATAAAGGTTGAAGCCAGATCTAACAGTGTTGACACAGACTTTTGTTCATTGTCCAGAATAAAAGTCATTCATACACCAGTGCCAACAGACCTATTTCTATGAGCTTCTACAGCTTCTGTTTGGTTTCAGTGGGCATTGCTCCTAGCTCTGTGGTTTGTAAAGTCCAAGCTGCGTATGTTGCAAATAAAACGTACAATAGCAGCAAGAGGGGTAAATGGGAACATGCTAGCCCAAGAACATTTCTTTTTGTATAAATCTTCTCTCCACAATTTTGCTTCATTGTAAAAGCCTCTATTTATGGAACAGAATAGGGGCTCTGAATGCTGAGTTCAGATTCACAGGCCAGTGGCCAATGATGCTAGGCAATTATGTGGAAAGAACAAGACATTTTCTTACAGGGACTGTGCAAATGAGGGTTAATTTAAGTTTCTATATATGTCCTCCTGATATTGTTTTAAGGAGCTCCATTGCTGTGAATAGAACTAATACAAGGGGGTGGGGGATAATATGGTGAATCAGATCTTTAATGCTATTAAAACCCATGGATGGTCTTGATTAATTACTATTGGTGATGATGGGAAGGCTAGACTCTGTAAGTCAGTTTAATTAATCTGCAGTTACTATTAATTTTGGTTAATGAAAATTCCCAAAACTAAGAAAAAAGAGATGAAGAAGAAATTACTATTATTCATGAGAGACAGTCTCTTAATCTATAAGACATCAAAGGTGTCATTGCAAATATCTTTGCTTTACTTCTAATTTTTTTTTTAAATGATCAAAACTCTGTTCTTAAGTTCTTGGTGAATCACAATGTGTGACACTTTGGAAAGGATCTAAATAGGACATGATTGCCCTTGAAAAAGGACTAGAATACACAACTGCTCAGGTGGAAAGGCACCCCCCCCACCCCCCCCACACACACACCCAGTATGTATTTATCCAAACACCACTGCTAGGTAGGGAAATAAAACTGTTCCCATTTTATAGATAGGTAATTAAGACGGAGAGATTGCCTTTCCCACGGTCCCCTAGGAAGTCTGGGAGAACTCCAAGAATTGAGCCCAAGTCTCTTGATTCCCAACACAGTGCCTTATCCACTAGACCATCATTCTTTTCTTGAAGTGCCTAATGGATGCTGTGCCTACATAATCACTATGATACCTGCTATTCCTGGTAAGGAGCTAAGACGACCTTACCTTCCATTCACAATTCATTATTATTATTATTTCGATTACAATAGCATCTCTAAACCACAACTAAGATAGGGGTCCCATTGTGCTGGGTATTATACAAATACATAGGAATGCACAGCATAGCTCTCCCCATTTTAAAGATGGGGAACTGAGCGACTCATGAAATTTGGCCAAGATCACAGAGGGAGTCTATGGTAGAACAGGGAACAGAACCCAAATATTTTCAGTTCTATGCCAGCAGCTTAACCACAAGGCTGCTGCTGAAAAAAAAACAAACAAACATCATGGCCTCCTAAAGCCTCCTCTTATGCACACTGGTTTCTGCTGACATCACAGATGGTTCTGCCCCTTTCCAGAGCAATGGTCAAGTCAGCTACATGCATCTAGAGCCTGCGTCCTGCAAGTCAGGCCAATGGTGAAGTGGTCTGGAGCTTTGAGCCAATTTTGTAGTTCAAACTAGTGAAAAACAGAGAGGAAAAGATTAAGATGGAACTGCATGCACAGGTGTGAGTAGCTTTTCAGAAAGCCTTGGGTGCAAGCTGCTGAGCATTAATGAAAATCTGGCCAATAATCTTGTTGGGAGAAATGCAGAGGAGAGAGATTTGAGGTGTAACACCAATTTCACTGTCCCAGAACCTCTCATTCTTACTTAAAGAAGCACACACTGCTTCTCATTTAGCACTGGCATAAATCTGTAATAACTACACTAACATCAGTTGAGTAACACTGGATTTACACCAGCATAACAGGATATGGAGGCACTGATTCACTATTGCCCTGCACCTTATGTAGGCATTTACACCAGTGCAAAAAGGGCATAACATGCTGCTGAATATGAAGTGTTATTGTACACTCATTTTTCACTGGAATAAATAACTGCACAAAGTTCAGGGAACTGGTGAGCTGGGACAGAATCTGTCCCCAAACCCATTGCATGACATCAACTTGGCACCTAATCAGACTTGCATTTAAAAACCCTTCAGGTTTCCTTCAGCTAATTACACAATTTCCACTGAGCAGACCCCTATTTCAGTACCACATCTGGATTTTAGTCAGAATATAATCCACAGTATGTAGTGTTTGCCTGTAAACCTATTAAACAGGCCTAGGGAGGTGGAACATGACCTGATCATATTTTTACAAATGTGTAGGCCCCAGGAGACAACACAAAATACCTGAAAAGAAAAGGAGTACTTGTGGCACCTTAGAGACTAAAATTTATTTGATGCTCAAATACATTTGTTAGTCTAAGATGCCACAAGTACTCCTTTTCTTTTTGCAGATAGAGACTAACACAGCTGCTACTCTGAAACAAAATACCCAAGTAAGCATTTCTACTGAGTGTACCATATTGATCAGAGAGCATGATAGCAAAGTGACAGAAACAAGCAATCATTGCAAAAGCTAGAGAAAACTATACTGTTGTACATGTAGGTAATCAAAAACACAGGTCACACCTACATTAAAGAATAAGGGTGGAAATTCACCTCTGTGTAGACAGACTGCCCATTCAAACCCTATTTATTCCATATTTTGAGGATTTAAGTAGTATTTAGGCCTTGTTCTGCCCTTCTGAAGAGGGGTGGATTTCACATGAAATAACTGTGAAATTCCTTGTCTGTCTTTGCCTCCCTGGGTCCCACATTTCCTGGCAGATTTCACTAGCCTCAGAGGCTCACTGTGACCCTCCACGTAACCCTTCTTTCTCTAGAAGAAAGGGTCACAGTCTACTGAGCCATTTTCATCATAAGCCAGCAAGGGAGGGGAGGAGAAGTTATCCTTCCTTGCACAGTCTCTGTTGTCTCCATGATTAATCAGGGGGCAAAGGTGGGGGGAGCCCAGGCCCACCCTCTACTCCAGGCTCCAGCCCAGGGACCCTAATAGTATCAGCAATGGTAGCTGACCTTTTAGAGAAAATGACATGTACAATTCCCTGGGCTACTTCCCCCACAGCAGCCCCCACTTCCTCAAACTCCACTTCACCCTTACCTCAGGGCCACCTTCCTTGTGCCTGCTATGATGTGTAGTACTCAGCCTCTCCACAGCACAACTTCCTCTCACAGCTCCTGACATGCACACCCACCTGACTGGCTGGGAGGCTTTTAACTAGTTTCAGCCAGCCCCTGAAGCCCCTTGGCTTCAGGTGTCCCAATCAACCTAGCCTTCTCCCTGCCTTCTGGAAAGTTCTTAATTGGCCCCAGGTGTCTCAATTGACCTGGAGCAGCTTCCATTTCACTTAACCTGGTACCAGGGATTTGTTTAGCCTGGAGATAATATATCTCTCTCCCACTACTTTTCTATAGCCATCTGGCCTTGCCCCGTCACAGTATCTACTGCATTATCAATAACCTACAACTCTTTTTAGTGATCAACATTGAGTAAATATTGGTAAAATACTTAATAACATATATCAAACACAACAACAACAACAACAACAGTAAAAATCCACCAGACCAGTGAATTTGGTATTGGTAAATAGTGCAGCATTCGTAGCCTGTCAACACAAGCCCAGGATTTCTCCACAGGACACAGGAAGTGACAGTACCTGTGGAGGTAAGTTAAACTCTTAGAGACAGGTTTTCAAGAGTTCAGAGGTGTTTAACCTTGAGCAAGTCACTATGGGCCAGATTTTTCAAGAGCTCAGTACCCTCAGTTACAGCCAGATTATCATAAGTGCTTAGCTCCCATTTAGGCACCTAAACAAAGGCCAGAGTTTCAAAAGTGCTTTGCAGCCAGCTATTCCCACAATACTGCCAACTCCAAGCATTCCAAAATCAAGAGTCAACCCTCAAAATATCATGAGAATTAAAAAAAAAGTTATTTTTATTTGCCTTGTAGTTGCACATATTCAAGCTTTTTTGTACAAACATGAAAGCTAGAATGATAAATTACTTTTTAATAAAGAAGCAACTTTAGCCACCTCTCACATATCTGGGGGCTGGGGGGGGGTGTGCGCGTATCTTCCTCTTACACTTTGGCAACATGTGCACAACTAGACACACTGGTTGTGTCTTGACTAGGAAAGAAGGTATGTTCTTAATTCTTGTTAGCTAACAGGAATTAACATGAGATAAAAAATCCATTGACTATTCCCCTACAAGTCCTAGAGCCTCACACAAGTACAGCACCAGTCTAGACACAAAAAGAAAAGGAGTACTTGTGGCACCTTAGAGACTAACCAATTTATTTGAGCACGAGCTTTCATGAGCTACAGCTCACTTCATCGGATGCATACCGTGGAAACTGCAGCAGACTTTATATACACACAGAGAATATGAAACAATACCTCCTCCCACCCCACTGTCCTGCTGGTAATAGCTTATCTAAAGTGATCATCAAGTTGGGCCATTTCCAGCACAAATCCAGGTTTTCTCGCCCTCCACCCCCCACACACACAAATTCACTCTCCTGCTGGTGATAGCCCATCCAAAGTGACAACTTTCGGAAAGTGAGTTTGTGTGTGTATGGAGGTGGGGGGGGGGGTGAGAAGGCCTGGATTTGTGCTGGGGGTGGCCCACCTTGATTATCATGCGCATTGTGGGGAGAGTGGTCACTTTGGATGAGCTATTGCCAGCGGGATAGTGAGTTTGTGTGTGTGGTTTTTGGGAGGGGGGTGGGGGGGTGAGAGAACCTGGATTTGTGCAGGAAATGGCCCAACTTGATTGTCATGCACATTGTGTGGAGAGTTGTCACTTTGGATGGGCTATCACCAGCAAGAGAGTGAATTTGTGTGTGGGGGGGTGGAGGGCGAGAAAACCTGGATTTGTGCTGGAAATGGCCCATCTTGATGATCACTTTAGATAAGCTATTACCAGCAGGACAGTGGGGTGGGAGGAGGTATTGTTTCATATTCTCTGTGTGTATATAAAGTCTGCTGCAGTTTCCACGGTGTGCATCCGATGAAGTGAGCTGTAGCTCACGAAAGCTCATGCTCAAATAGGTTAGTCTCTAAGGTGCCACAAGTCCTCCTTTTCTTTTTGCGAATACAGACTAACACGGCTGTTACTCTGAAACCAGTCTAGACACAGTACCTCAAGCACAACTTTGCAGTGTGGCTGCTTACACTAAGACTAGGCCAACTCAAGTGCCAATTAATGCAATGAAGTGTGCTGTGAAGACACGGCAGGTTGTAGTTTTAGCACAAGTTAGCTGGTCAAGGTAAACCATAGACTATCCTAGTCTTTTGCTTCACCTGCTAACTTTTGTCAAAATCACAAATTGTCATGTCTTCACTAGGATTTTACCTTGCATTTAGAACTCATCTTCTCTTTTTCTAGTGAAGACAAGTCCACAGAGCCCTTTGGGCCCTGATGCTTGATCCATCCTGGCTTTAAGGGTGCCAATTACTGTAATACGTAGCATATGCCATTACTCGACACAGCACCTGATCACAACGGTGAACAGTGCAGAGCAGTCCTTCAGTGCCAATACATTGTAAAATTCAAACTGATTCAACTTCAGTGGCAAGACAGTCTGTTTGGAAATCCCTTCTTCTGCAGGCTGATTAAAGCCATTTGAAGTACATATTTTACAAAGATTTTGTTTTATCTCCAACTTCTAGCAATTACTGTTGGAATACTAAAATTTTCATCCTTAATCCCATCTTTTATGCTGGCAGCCTAGGTGCCAGCTCATGCTGAAGCCCCAGGTCAATTCCCTTGTGTATTAGTATAAATCAAAGTGATTGTTAAATGTATAAGAGTGTATTTGGTGTTTAAACTTCATGAAAACTCATGGGATGTTACTTGCATTGTTTTCACTTATCCATATTCTGTTATAATGTAGTAGCAAACATTTATACTGTGTATACCCCTGTAACTAAATAACCAATCAAAGGAGAAAGAAGTCTTGTAGAATGCAAATGAAGAACTCTAACAGAAAAGAGATAAATTCAAAGCATTGTGTGTGATGATCGGAGGTCAAAGACTCCATATGCATTCCTTACTCTTTGTCATCAAAGGAAAAGTCAATGTAGATAATGGCCCTGTCAGCTTGTTTTCTGTCAGAAGAAGTTATAAGCATGGATTCAGGGAAGTGTACTTCATCTCTGGACTGTTTGTACTCTTACAGAGAAGTGTACTAGATGCAAAGTGTAGATCCCCAGACACAATCTTGGTAATCTGAAAAGACTTTTGGGAAACTTTTATTTATATCACTGCCACCATTTGGAATTACAAATTGTGACTCACCTGTGCATATATTTTACCTGCTTTAACCTCTCAATAACTTTCATTTCCTTAGTTAATAAACCTTTAGTTAATTTACTACAGAATTGGCTGTCAGCATTGTCTTTGGTGTAAGATCTAGAGTATCAATTGATCTGGAGTAAGTGACTGGTCTTTTAGGACTGGGAGCAACCTGATGTGATGTGATTTTTGGTTTAAGTAACCATTTTATCACAAAGTCCAGTTTGTCTGGATGGCAAGATAGACTGGAAAGTCTAAGGGGATGGTCTGTGACTTTGTGGTAGATGGTAAAGTGATCCAGGAGTTCAATATTTTTAGTTTGGTGAAATTTAATTATAGAACACACCACCAGTTTGGGGAGTCTGCTCTGTTTTCTGACAGTCTGCCCTGAGGTAGGCATTCAGTCAAAAGACACTTTGGACAGTGTGACACTATCTCTATAGTTACAGCTTCCTTCAGCTTCGGTCTTTTCTTATACCTTGTTCACCTGATTTTTGTACAGCAGGCAAACAATCACCTAATATTGAGTAGTTGCTTTCCAAGTTGCCCATTTTTGAATAATAAATCACAGGGCAAGGGTAATAAATCAAAAGTACATCCCCATACAGATTTCAATGGAACAAAAAGCATCTGGTACACTAGAAATGAATGATCAAATGCCCAGAGAGAATCTGTTGTAATTCATTATTCACCAAGACAGTTTTCTTCACTCCAGTTCTCTCCCACCCATATGGAGGCTCATTTTTAGCAAAAATTCTGAATATCTGTTTAGTGCTTTTCTTCAGTAGATCTCAAAACACTTTACAAGTGCGGTCAGTAAAATCATCCCCACCCCCTTTTTTTAAAAACAGATGTGGAAAATGGCATAGGGAGATGAAGTGACTTGCCCAAGGACACCCAGTGGACCAGTAGCAGAGCCAGAAATAGAAACCAGGTCTCTTGAATCCCAGTCCAGTATTCTAAACCACTAGACCACACTACTTCACATGTAGAAGCATAATGAAAATTTTAGCACACTGTAAAAGTTAATTTCTGAAAAACATGAGGTTAATGTAATATCAATTTTCATATTTAATTCAATCAACGTTTAAAGAAAATTCTGAACTGGAATGCTGCAGAAACCAAAGGACCTTGCCAGTGTCAGGTCAGTCTTATCAAGAGACACAGTGGTCTCATATATTGTGCCCAGGAAGTGAGCTCTAGGGCCTGCAGATCTCAAGCAATCTATAAGCTTGTGGGAAATGAAGGAACTTTAGAAGCTCAAGGAGGGCATCTTTATGCACCTAAGTGGCAGTGAGATCTTCATCCTCATTTCAACGTCACACCACAATCTCCCAAAAAAGTGTGATGCAAGATAAAAATAAAACTTGCACCATTACAGGGTAGTTACTTCCAACAACCACATGAAAAAGGTAAAAAGAGATAATAATTAAATTAAAATTAATGATAAAAATCTTCACAAGTTCATCAGATTTCTTTTTGTTTAGCCAAAGATAGAACAAGACTAAACTCAAATTTATACAATATATGAATTTAATTACATACATCTTAATAAATATGTTAATACAGAGTTACAGAAAGCAAAGTAAGGTGATATGACAGTCATAAAGCTAAATCTATGAATTTAACATGAAATATTCCAACTTTTATCAAGTAGGTATAATAAAACCTAGTTAATTCATTTCTCACATCATAAAGTGGTGATTTTAGCAAAATCATCTTAGAATAGCACAGAATCAGAAGTAGAATTTAAGAGTTTTCCACAATTATTACACTTTAAAAAGCTCAGTAAGGTTTAAGAGATCCCCTAATGCTGCAGAAATGCTGAATTCTTGAAAGTCTCCAGAGATATCTTTATTCTGTCAGGTCAACTTCATCCCAGATTTTGAAATTAGGAATGACAGTAAGAACTGAGGTAGCCAGGTGGGTCCTGGATCTCTGTTGAGCTTAAAATTCTGACCTAAGTGATTTCAAACACCTACCCTAAATTAACGTTCACACCAATAAAATTGCACCAGACAGAAAACCTCAACTTTGCCCTCTAAGTACATCTAATAATGTACATATATAAAAACATCTAAAATTTTCAACAATTCACACTAAACTAATATCTGAAAAACAGTCACAATCACCTCTTTACCTCTATTTACCTCTACAAAAATACTAACACTTCATAGAAAAATACCTACATAAAACATCCACATCATCATCCTTGAGCATCCACTTAATTCAATAAGCATAAAAACCCATGAAAACACCACTATTACCAAGTACATCAATATACACAACTATCAAAAAATACTCTCCCTGTACTGACACAATAGGTGCAAAGTTAAAATTGAATGTGTCGTACAGTTTGGTTGGTGTGACCATTTAAGTAGAGTAGATGTTTGAAAGTTGTGAAGTGGGGGGAGTAACTGCTAGTTTCCAGAATAACGTTTAGTTTTGTTTGCTTGTTTTTAGAAATGTGTGAGAGATACAGAGCTTTAAAAATATTAAGTTAGATGTTAGCTGGAGTAAATGTTAATCTTTTCAACCTTAACCAGTTTTGTTTTGTTTTTGGAGGGAAGGAGGGCTTGAAAGTGAGTGGCGAATACAAAGACGTGCCTTCCCTTTAGTTACATCTTTGCATTTAGAGTACAAAATTATGATTTATTAATAATAGTGAGCTATGATCCTATAGTGCTTCTGTGTTTAATGTCTCTGTATTAGTTTTACAATTATTCCTTGGTACCTACTGAAAAACCTATTAGTAAAAACAAAAAGTACATAAAGCATTAGTCACCCAACTATATAAGTCACACATTTAAGTTAAAGGAATATATTTTCTAATATGTGTGTAACTGTTTTACATAAAATCAGGTAGTCACCTTGGTAAAACATACATTTTAAATACTTGGTTAGGTATCTACATGAAATCAACATTTAGATTCAAATAATCAGTTCTATTGACAATTTCGAAATAGCCATAGGTAGAAACTTAGCTCAATTTCATATGGCATCATAGCTATGGTACTGATTTGGTATCAAAAATGGACTTTTCTGGGCTGAGAGAAAGATTAATAATGTGCCTACTGAAAAAGGTTTTCCAACACTCTTAAATGTGGCCACCCTATATCTCAGTGTTCTTCGATCCTTTTCAAATAGTTCTTCAGCTTTGAACAACTTGCTATAGGCAGCAGACTTTAAGAAAGTAAAACTGAGTGCTTACTAAACAGAAGACCAAATCACCAAGCAATGACATGAAAATGACTCATAAAAGAATGGTAAACATTAAATTTCATGAATTAAATAAAAAAGATACATCCTGCTTTTCTACCAGCATAAGAAAGTCTGATACACAAAACCATACTTTATGGACTCATTAGTAAAAGACAATTTGAGAGGACATACATGATTATAAAATAAGATGATATATCAGTTCTCATGTGGCACAGGTAGTTATAGAACTGAAAGGTCATAGCAGGAAACTGTTCTCTAGTCTTCATGTCGTGTTGTGGCGCCACAAGTAATTGAGCTTTAGAGTTTGTTATATACTGCCTCTTAACATTAATCAGCGTTTGACAGGTGACAGATGCTAGTCATTTTGTTCAATTTGTCCTTCCAATGCACTTATATATTATGGTGCTGGACGTGGTATAAACCTGACAAGAAAAGAAAAATATTATTTTAATGCCATGTTAATTACGCTACACAAGATATATTTAAAATTGTGTAAGGAAATCGATTACTGTTCTACGTTAGATTAATTTAAATTCATGATGTGAATTTATAGCATGATTTACCTTTGCAAAAGATTACACAATTATACTTTGCTCTCAGCATGTGTTTCCTTTCTTATTTTTAACAGGCCTTTAACTTCTCTTTTCTTGTTTTTTGGTTGGGTGATTCTGTTTGGTCCAATTCTCCTTAAGAGGATATAAAAAATGTGAAAAACAGTTATAGCGGACTTGCAATGCTATTTGAAATTCTAGATACAAATAAAAGACACATGTTAAATGTTTAAAGACAGTACAAAATAAATTTCAAAAAGAAGTAGACACAAGGAAAAAGTATTAATTCAGTTACTGAAAAAGGAGACTGTTTTTCAAATGACTGGTAACACTTTCAAGCTCTGGAATGAAACAATAAAGTGGACATAGCTATAGAAAAACAAATGGAATAAACGTATATTCACAAAGAACAATGCCTCAAATGTAAAAGGACAATAACTAAAACTGACTATCAATGTATTTAAAGAAAAGAAACTCTGGATGGCACACTGGATTAGCACAATAAAGGGAAAACAAAAAGGCACAGGAATGTAATTAAATAAACCTATTTCAAAGCCAAAGGCTCCAAATTTACCATTAATAACTACAGGATTAAGAGTTTCTCAAACTTTTTAACAAAAATGACTGGCTTCCTCCCTTCTTAAAATGCGTCAGGGAGATCTCAGAGAAAAGTGCCGGGACACAAACCTGGTTGTTGAGAAAAACTGCACTAAAAAATCCAGAAGTCTTCACAAAAACAAACAAACCAGGAATTAGGTGATCCAAAGCATCATAAAATAAATAGACATGGATACAAAAATATATGGAAACATTAATACACACTTATTACAAAATTGACATGTAATCCTCCATTTCTGAGCTAACCATCAACAGTAGCTGGATATCAGATCTCCAACAGCACAGTTCGTGGCGAGGAAAGCAGAAGACTTCGCAGAAGGAATTCCAGGCAAGTTGGAAGTGTCGTGCGAAGGGCCAGGACTCTGGACACAGTTACAAGGGGGATAAGAAGGAGGGTCTGATGAGACCTGGACCCTGTTTACAGGGTGCTCGTTAAGACCAGCTGGCTGCACATGTCCTAGTGACAAGAGACTCGAGCGCAAAGACCAGATCCCTGATTACAGGGCGGTCCCTTGTCTCAGGTTGTGAAGAAAGCACAGTTCTAAGAGACCTAAGGGCCTCAGAGACTCAAACCCTAGTTACAGGGAGGTCAAGCTGCCCATGTTACACAAATGGTTCTAATCCTCCACATTTCAAAAGACAGATGCAACCTGTCCCCTTATTTCAGCAGGGTCACTGGGATTAGCCAAATAGCAGAGACCATAACCTGAATTACAGGAAGGTCAAGCTCCTGAAAGTATCAAAGGGCTCAATAGGTCCCATTCTGTAGATTCTTCTGACATGCACCCTGATTACAGGGTGGTCACGCTGACTAGTGGGCCCGAGCACGGCGTAATGCCAAACGAGGAAGTGGGCAAAGACCCTTACCCTAGTTACAGGGCGGTCAAATGGCTCAAATTACCAAACAACTCAACTTCCCTCGAAAGCGAGGAGAAGGTGACTTGCACCCTGATTAAAGGGCAGTCACTCTCACTAGTCAGCTAATCGAGCATAATGTCAAAAGGACAAAAAAGCACAGACCCGGACCCTGCTTACAGGGCGGTCGTGCTGCTCAAGGTATGAAAGGGCTCGAGATCCCCATACAGTGTCATTACATGACCTGTCCCCTGATTACAGGGGGGTCACTGGGATTAGCCAAATAGCCGAGACCATAACCTGAATTACAGGAAGGTCAAGCTCCTGAAAGTATCAAAGGGCTCAATAGGTCCCATTCTGTAGAAACTTGTGACATGCACCCTGATTACGGGGTTGTCACGCTGACTAGTGGGCCAGTGTATGGCGTAATGCCAAATGAGCAAGTGGGCAAAGACCCTTACCCTAGTTACAGGGCGGTCACCCTGCTCAGGGTTCCACAGAGCTCAATATCTCCCAGAAGCCAGAGGGACACGAAGTCTCCCCTAATTACAGGGTCAGGGCTCAAACCAACCGGCTGAAGTAGCATGGTGGCAAAAGATGGAAAGGCAGAGACCTGAACCCTCGATACAGGGTGGTTATGCTGCCCATGTACTAGGGAATACTGCTTTACCTGTGAGTCACAGGCACGTGACTTAAAGTGCCCTCCTTAAAGGCCAGTCTTTGCCATCAGCCCACGAAAAGGAGCTCAGCCTCAACAGAGCAGAAGGGGAGAGACCAGATCCCTGTTTACAGGGAGGTCACTCTGTACGAGGCAGTAAAAGATGATGTCTGAGCCCTTACTCTTCCCTTTGGTGGGGAGGAGGAGGATAAATACATTAATACACCTTGAGCTCTTTTTCTGATTCTGAGAAGAGTAAAGAAAAAGCGCTGCAGCGATTTAACTTAAAAAAATAAAAATAAGTAAATAAAGAATAAAAAGCTTGCACACCCACAGTTATCACGTGCTCTCACAAACACATCTGTACAAAACAAAGGGGGACTTCCCAGAACAGAAAGAGAGCTCATCACAACAGGTCACTCGACCCTCAGTGTTAAACTCGACCAACCTTCCTCCCCTCAAAAAAACAAAGGGAAAAGGGACAAGACCTGCACCCTGATTACAGGGTGGGGTCCAAGTGACGAGCCCAACAACCCAAAGGAGCCAAAGGGGAAAGGACCTGAACCCTTCTTACAGGGCGGTCCCTCGGGCTAGCCGATTAATGGAAAATACATCACAAGAAAGAGAAAAGGAGGAGACCCTGAACCCTACTTACAGGGTGGTCACTCAGCCCAAAGCACGAAGGGGACCCTAGTCCTCCCTGAATAAGAGGCGCATGACCTGCACCCTAATTACAGGGCAGTCAAACCGACCAGGTAGAGAACAGGACACAATCCCAGAAGAGCAAAGG
Source organism: Lepidochelys olivacea (assembly GCF_965140295.1). NCBI lineage: Eukaryota > Metazoa > Chordata > Testudines > Cheloniidae > Lepidochelys > Lepidochelys olivacea. The sequence goes on along the minus strand of NC_140436.1, from coordinate 3,124,729 downwards.
ACAGAGACCTGAACCCTAGTTACAGGGAGGTCACACGGCTCCAGTAACAAAGACATCAGTAGCTCCCGTAAGCAAGGGGAAGGTGACTCTCACCCTGATTACAAGGTGGTCACTCTGACTAGCTGAATTAAGGAGCATAATCACAGAAGACAACTTTAAACCTGAACCCTGATTACAGGGTGGTCATGCTCGTAAGGGCCCTAAAATAACCCTAATCCCTAATAAATGAGAGGGATTTGACCTGCACCCTAATTACAGGGTGGTCACTCTGATTAGAATGATAAAGGTGTATAAAGCCAGGGAGCAAAAGGGCAGAGACCTGTCCCCGAATTACAGGGAGGTCACGCTCTGCAACATATCAAAGGGCTAAGTGTTTCCCGTACTACAGAATGGTGTGACATGCACCCCAATTACAGGTGGTCACACTGACTAGATTGCCGGCAGGGCATGATGCCAAAACAGCAAGAGGGCAGAGACCTGACCCCGAATTACAGGGAGGTGTGTCAAACTGCTCAGGGTTCCAAAGAGCTCAGTATCACCCCAAAGCAAAAGGAATATGACTTGCACCCCGATTACAGGGCTGTCATCCTGACTAGAGGGCCACAACAAGGCATAATGCCAAATGAGCAAATGGGCAAAGACGCAGACCCTAGTTACAGGGTGGTCACATAGCACAAGTTACCAAAGAGCTCAATGTCCCTCGAAAGCGAGGGGAAGGTGACTTGCACCCTGATTACAGGGCAGTCACTCTCACTACTCAGCTAACGGAGCATAATGTCAAAAGGACAAAAAAGCACAGACCTGGACCCTGCTTACAGGGCGGTCGCGCTGCTCAAGGTATGAAAAGGCTCGAGATCCCCATACAGTGTCATTACATGACCTCTCCCCGGATTACAGGGTGGTCACTGGGATTAGCCAAATAGCCGAGACCATAACCTGAATTACAGGAAGGTCAAGCTCCTGAAAGTATCAAAGGGCTCAACGGGTCCCATTCTGTAGAAACTTATGACTTGCACCCTGATTACAGGGTTGTCACGCTGACTAGCGGGCCCGAGCACGGCGTAATGCCAAACGAGCAAGTGGGCAAAGACCCATACCCTAGTTATAGGGCGGTCAAATGGCTCAAATTACCAAGCAACTCGACGTCCCTCGAAAGCGAGGGGAAGGTGACTTGCACCCTGATTACAGGGCAGTCACTCTCACTACTCAGCTGACGGAGCATAATGTCAAAAGGACAAAAAAGCACAGACCTGGACCCTGCTTACAGGGCGGTCGCGCTGCTCAAGGTATGAAAGGGCTCAAGATCCCCATACAGTGTCATTACATGACCTGTCCCCTGATTACAGGGGGGTCACTGGGATTAGCCAAATAGCTGAGACCATAACCTGAATTACAGGAAGGTCAAGCTCCTGAAAATATCAAAGGGCTCAATAGGTCCCATTCTGTAGAAACTTATGACTTGCACCCTGATTACAGGGTTGTCACGCTGACTAGTGGGCCCGAGCATGGCGTAATGCCAAACGAGCAAGTGGGCAAAGACCCATACCCTAGTTATAGGGCGGTCAAATGGCTCAAATTACCAAGCAACTCAACGTCCCTCGAAAGCGAGGGGAAGGTGACTTGCACCCTGATTACAGGGCAGTCACTCTCACTAGTCAGCTGACGGAGCATAATGTCAAAAGGACAAAACAGCACAGACTCGGACCCTGCTTACAGGGCGGTCACGCTGCTCAAGGTATGAAAAGGCTCGAGATCCCCATACAGTGTCATTACATGACCTGAGGCCTGTTTACAGGGAGGTTACTGTGCCCAGAGTCCCTTTTCTTCTCCTCAATCTTCAGTAACATGTCTTCTTTTCTCTTCTTTGGTTGACATTCCTGACACTCTCTTCTTTTCCACCTGTGCTCGGAGTTGTCTGAAAGAGAGAGAGAGCGAGAGCACACAGGAGTGTGTAAGTCAGACGCCCTTATGGCAGCCCTATGTCCCTGATGCAACCTGAGTGTAAAGTAAGGACACAGTGTGGTTTTCTGGGTCTGCAGAGAGCCTAGATATTCAGCTCCAAGACCGTTCTATGGGGTCCTCAGACACTTCTATAAGGACTGGCCCTTCCTCCCCAGCCCCACTGCGTGAGAAACGTACCAAACCCATCCAACCCCAGAGCCACAATCTCCGGATTTCCCCGTGACAACTATTACCCCAGGCAGTCTCTATACAGAATCGAGAACAACTCGATGATTAAGGGCAGTATGGAATTAACTGACAAGTATTCCAAAATCAATGTCACGAGGTATACTGCCTGGATTGACTTAGTCCAGAACTGTAACAGGACCCTCCCTTGGAGCTTACCAGCAACACCAGCAGGATGTCAGTCTCCAAGAGCACAGTACGTGGTGAAGAAAGCAGGAGACTTGGCAGAAGGAATTCCAGGCAAGTTGGAAGTGTCGTGCGAAGGGCCAGGACTCTGGACACAGTTACAAGGGGGACCAGAAAGAGGGTTTGATGAGACCTGGACCCTGTTTACAGGGTGCTCATTAAGGCCAGCTGGCTGCACATGTCCTAGTGACAAGAGACTCGAGCGCAAAGACCAGATCCCCGATTACAGGGCGGTCCCTTGTCTCAGGTTGTGAAGAAAGCACAGTTCTAAGAGACCTAAGGGCCTCAGAGACTCAAACCCTAGTTACAGGGAGGTCAAGCTGCCCATGTTACACAAATGGTTCTAATCCTGCACATTTCAAAAGACAGATGCAACCTGTCCCCTTATTTCAGCAGGGTCACTGGGATTAGCCAAATAGCAGAGACCATAACCTGAATTACAGGAAGGTCAAGCTCCTGAAAGTATCAAAGGGCTCAATAGGTCCCATTCTGTAGAAACTTATGACTTGCACCCTGATTACAGGGTTGTCACGCTGACTAGTGGGCCCGAGCACGGCGTAATGCCAAACGAGCAAGTGGGCAAAGACCCATACCCTAGTTATAGGGCGGTCAAATGGCTCAAATTACCAAGCAACTCAACGTCCCTCGAAAGCGAGGGGAAGGTGACTTGCACCCTGATTACAGGGCAGTCACTCTCACTACTCAGCTAACGGAGCATAATGTCAAAAGGACAAAAAAGCACAGACCTGGACCCTGCTTACAGGGCGGTCGCGCTGCTCAAGGTATGAAAGGGCTCAAGATCCCCATACAGTGTCATTACATGACCTGTCCCCTGATTACAGGGGGGTCACTGGGATTAGCCAAATAGCCGAGACCATAACCTGAATTACAGGAAGGTCAAGCTCCTGAAAGTATCAAAGGGCTCAATAGGTCCCATTCTGTAGAAACTTATGACTTGCACCCTGATTACAGGGTTGTCACGCTGACTAGTGGGCCCGAGCACGGCGTAATGCCAAACGAGCAAGTGGGCAAAGACCCATACCCTAGTTATAGGGCGGTCAAATGGCTCAAATTACCAAGCAACTCAACGTCCCTCGAAAGCGAGGGGAAGGTGACTTGCACCCTGATTACAGGGCAGTCACTCTCACTAGTCAGCTGACGGAGCATTATGTCAAAAGTACAAAACAGCACAGACTCGGACCCTGCTTACAGGGCGGTCACGCTGCTCAAGGTATGAAAAGGCTCGAGATCCCCATACAGTGTCATTACATGACCTGAGGCCTGTTTACAGGGAGGTTACTGTGCCCAGAGTCCCTTTTCTTCTCCTCAATCTTCAGTGACATGTCTTCTTTTCTCTTCTTTGGTTGACATTCCTGACACTCTCTTCTTTTCCACCTGTGCTCGGAGTTGTCTGAAAGAGAGAGAGAGCGAGAGCACACAGGAGTGTGTAAGTCAGACGCCCTTATGGCAGCCCTATGTCCCTGATGCAACCTGAGTGTAAAGTAAGAACACAGTGTGGTTTTCTGGGTCTGCAGAGAGCCTAGATATTCAGCTCCAAGACCGTTCTATGGGGTCCTCAGACACTTCTATAAGGACTGGCCCTTCCTCCCCAGCCCCACTGCGTAAGAAAAGTACCAAACCCATCCAACCCCAGAGCCACAATCTCCGGATTTCCCCGTGACAACTATTACCCCAGGCAGTCTCTATACAGAATCGAGAACAACTCGATGATTAAGGGCAGTATGGAATTAACTGACAAGTATTCCAAAATCAATGTCACGAGGTATACTGCCTGGATTGACTTAGTCCAGAACTGTAACAGGACCCTCCCTTGGAGCTTACCAGCAACACCAGCAGGATGTCGGTCTCCAAGAGCACAGTACATGGTGAAGAAAGCAGGAGACTTGGCAGAAGGAATTCCAGGCAAGTTGGAAGTGTCGTGCGAAGGGCCAGGACTCTGGACACAGTTACAAGGGGGACCAGAAAGAGGGTCTGATGAGACCTGGACCCTGTTTACAGGGTGCTCATTAAGGCCAGCTGGCTGCAGATGTCCTAGTGACAAGAGACTCGAGCGCAAAGACCAGATCCCCGATTACAGGGCGGTCCCTTGTCTCAGGTTGTGAAGAAAGCACAGTTCTAAGAGACCTAAGGGCCTCAGAGACTCAAACCCTAGTTACAGGGAGGTCAAGCTGCCCATGTTACACAAATGGTTCTAATCCTGCACATTTCAAAAGACAGATGCAACCTGTCCCCTTATTTCAGCAGGGTCACTGGGATTAGCCAAATAGCAGAGACCATAACCTGAATTACAGGAAGGTCAAGCTCCTGAAAGTATCAAAGGGCTCAATAGGTCCCATTCTGTAGATTCTTCTGACATGCACCCTGATTACAGGGTTGTCACGCTGACTAGTGGGCCCGAGCACGGCGTAATGCCAAACGAGGAAGTGGGCAAAGACCCTTACCCTAGTTACAGGGCGGTCAAATGGCTCAAATTACCAAACAACTCAACTTCCCTCGAAAGCGAGGAGAAGGTGACTTGCACCCTGATTAAAGGGCAGTCACTCTCACTAGTCAGCTAATCGAGCATAATGTCAAAAGGACAAAAAAGCACAGACCCGGACCCTGCTTACAGGGCGGTCGTGCTGCTCAAGGTATGAAAGGGCTCGAGATCCCCATACAGTGTCATTACATGACCTGTCCCCTGATTACAGGGGGGTCACTGGGATTAGCCAAATAGCCGAGACCATAACCTGAATTACAGGAAGGTCAAGCTCCTGAAAGTATCAAAGGGCTCAATAGGTCCCATTCTGTAGAAACTTGTGACATGCACCCTGATTACGGGGTTGTCACGCTGACTAGTGGGCCAGTGTATGGCGTAATGCCAAATGAGCAAGTGGGCAAAGACCCTTACCCTAGTTACAGGGCGGTCACCCTGCTCAGGGTTCCACAGAGCTCAATATCTCCCAGAAGCCAGAGGGACACGAAGTCTCCCCTAATTACAGGGTCAGGGCTCAAACCAACCGGCTGAAGTAGCATGGTGGCAAAAGATGGAAAGGCAGAGACCTGAACCCTCGATACAGGGTGGTTATGCTGCCCATGTACTAGGGAATACTGCTTTACCTGTGAGTCACAGGCACGTGACTTAAAGTGCCCTCCTTAAAGGCCAGTCTTTGCCATCAGCCCACGAAAAGGAGCTCAGCCTCAACAGAGCAGAAGGGGAGAGACCAGATCCCTGTTTACAGGGAGGTCACTCTGTACGAGGCAGTAAAAGATGATGTCTGAGCCCTTACTCTTCCCTTTGGTGGGGAGGAGGAGGATAAATACATTAATACACCTCGAGCTCTTTTTCTGATTCTGAGAAGAGTAAAGAAAAAGCGCTGCAGCGATTTAACTTAAAAAAATAAAAATAAGTAAATAAAGAATAAAAAGCTTGCACACCCACAGTTATCACGTGCTCTCACAAACACATCTGTACAAAACAAAGGGGGACTTCCCAGAACAGAAAGAGAGCTCATCACAACAGGTCACTCGACCCTCAGTGTTAAACTCGACCAACCTTCCTCCCCTCAAAAAAACAAAGGGAAAAGGGACAAGACCTGCACCCTGATTACAGGGTGGGGTCCAAGTGACGAGCCCAACAACCCAAAGGAGCCAAAGGGGAAAGGACCTGAACCCTTCTTACAGGGCAGTCCCTCGGGCTAGCCGATTAATGGAAAATACATCACAAGAAAGAGAAAAGGAGGAGACCCTGAACCCTACTTACAGGGTGGTCACTCAGCCCAAAGCACGAAGGGGACCCTAGTCCTCCCTGAATAAGAGGCGCATGACCTGCACCCTAATTACAGGGCAGTCAAACCGACCAGGTAGAGAACAGGACACAATCCCAGAAGAGCAAAGGACAGAGACCTGAACCCTAGTTACAGGGAGGTCACACGGCTCCAGTAACAAAGACATCAGTAGCTCCCGTAAGCAAGGGGAAGGTGACTCTCACCCTGATTACAAGGTGGTCACTCTGACTAGCTGAATTAAGGAGCATAATCACAGAAGACAACTTTAAACCTGAACCCTGATTACAGGGTGGTCATGCTCGTAAGGGCCCTAAAATAACCCTAATCCCTAATAAATGAGAGGGATTTGACCTGCACCCTAATTACAGGGTGGTCACTCTGATTAGAATGATAAAGGTGTATAAAGCCAGGGAGCAAAAGGGCAGAGACCTGTCCCCGAATTACAGGGAGGTCACGCTCTGCAACATATCAAAGGGCTAAGTGTTTCCCGTACTACAGAATGGTGTGACATGCACCCCAATTACAGGTGGTCACACTGACTAGATTGCCGGCAGGGCATGATGCCGAAACAGCAAGAGGGCAGAGACCTGACCCCGAATTACAGGGAGGTGTGTCAAACTGCTCAGGGTTCCAAAGAGCTCAGTATCACCCCAAAGCAAAAGGAATATGACTTGCACCCCGATTACAGGGCTGTCATCCTGACTAGAGGGCCACAACAAGGCATAATGCCAAATGAGCAAATGGGCAAAGACGCAGACCCTAGTTACAGGGTGGTCACATAGCACAAGTTACCAAAGAGCTCAATGTCCCTCGAAAGCGAGGGGAAGGTGACTTGCACCCTGATTACAGGGCAGTCACTCTCACTACTCAGCTAACGGAGCATAATGTCAAAAGGACAAAAAAGCACAGACCTGGACCCTGCTTACAGGGCGGTCGCGCTGCTCAAGGTATGAAAAGGCTCGAGATCCCCATACAGTGTCATTACATGACCTCTCCCCGGATTACAGGGTGGTCACTGGGATTAGCCAAATAGCCGAGACCATAACCTGAATTACAGGAAGGTCAAGCTCCTGAAAGTATCAAAGGGCTCAACGGGTCCCATTCTGTAGAAACTTATGACTTGCACCCTGATTACAGGGCTGTCACGCTGACTAGCGGGCCCGAGCACGGCGTAATGCCAAACGAGCAAGTGGGCAAAGACCCATACCCTAGTTATAGGGCGGTCAAATGGCTCAAATTACCAAGCAACTCGACGTCCCTCGAAAGCGAGGGGAAGGTGACTTGCACCCTGATTACAGGGCAGTCACTCTCACTACTCAGCTGACGGAGCATAATGTCAAAAGGACAAAAAAGCACAGACCTGGACCCTGCTTACAGGGCGGTCGCGCTGCTCAAGGTATGAAAGGGCTCAAGATCCCCATACAGTGTCATTACATGACCTGTCCCCTGATTACAGGGGGGTCACTGGGATTAGCCAAATAGCTGAGACCATAACCTGAATTACAGGAAGGTCAAGCTCCTGAAAATATCAAAGGGCTCAATAGGTCCCATTCTGTAGAAACTTATGACTTGCACCCTGATTACAGGGTTGTCACGCTGACTAGTGGGCCCGAGCATGGCGTAATGCCAAACGAGCAAGTGGGCAAAGACCCATACCCTAGTTATAGGGCGGTCAAATGGCTCAAATTACCAAGCAACTCGACGTCCCTCGAAAGCGAGGGGAAGGTGACTTGCACCCTGACTACAGGGCAGTCACTCTCACTAGTCAGCTGACGGAGCATAATGTCAGAAGGACAAAACAGCACAGACTCGGACCCTGCTTACAGGGCGGTCACGCTGCTCAAGGTATGAAAAGGCTCGAGATTCCCATACAGTGTCATTACATGACCTGAGGCCTGTTTACAGGGAGGTTACTGTGCCCAGAGTCCCTTTTCTTCTCCTCAATCTTCAGTGACATGTCTTCTTTTCTCTTCTTTGGTTGACATTCCTGACACTCTCTTCTTTTCCACCTGTGCTCGGAGTTGTCTGAAAGAGAGAGAGAGCGAGAGCACACAGGAGTGTGTAAGTCAGACGCCCTTATGGCAGCCCTATGTCCCTGATGCAACCTGAGTGTAAAGTAAGAACACAGTGTGGTTTTCTGGGTCTGCAGAGAGCCTAGATATTCAGCTCCAAGACCGTTCTATGGGGTCCTCAGACACTTCTATAAGGACTGGCCCTTCCTCCCCAGCCCCACTGCGTGAGAAACGTACCAAACCCATCCAACCCCAGAGCCACAATCTCCGGATTTCCCCGTGACAACTATTACCCCAGGCAGTCTCTATACAGAATCGAGAACAACTCGATGATTAAGGGCAGTATGGAATTAACTGACAAGTATTCCAAAATCAATGTCACGAGGTATACTGCCTGGATTGACTTAGTCCAGAACTGTAACAGGACCCTCCCTTGGAGCTTACCAGCAACACCAGCAGGATGTCGGTCTCCAAGATCACAGTACATGGTGAAGAAAGCAGGAGACTTGGCAGAAGGAATTCCAGGCAAGTTGGAAGTGTCGTGCGAAGGGCCAGGACTCTGGACACAGTTACAAGGGGGATAAGAAGGAGGGTCTGATGAGACCTGGACCCTGTTTACAGGGTGCTCGTTAAGACCAGCTGGCTGCACATGTCCTAGTGACAAGAGACTCGAGCGCAAAGACCAGATCCCCGATTACAGGGCGGTCCCTCGTCTCAGGTTGTGAAGAAAGCACAGTTCTAAGAGACCTAAGGGCCTCAGAGACTCAAACCCTAGTTACAGGGAGGTCAAGCTGCCCATGTTACACAAATGGTTCTAATCCTCCACATTTCAAAAGACAGATGCAACCTGTCCCCTTATTTCAGCAGGGTCACTGGGATTAGCCAAATAGCAGAGACCATAACCTGAATTACAGGAAGGTCAAGCTCCTGAAAGTATCAAAGGGCTCAATAGGTCCCATTCTGTAGAAACTTGTGACATGCACCCTGATTACGGGGTTGTCACGCTGACTAGTGGGCCAGTGTATGGCGTAATGCCAAATGAGCAAGTGGGCAAAGACCCTTACCCTAGTTACAGGGCGGTCACCCTGCTCAGGGTTCCACAGAGCTCAATATCTCCCAGAAGCCAGAGGGACACGAAGTCTCCCCTAATTACAGGGTCAGGGCTCAAACCAACCGGCTGAAGTAGCATGGTGGCAAAAGATGGAAAGGCAGAGACCTGAACCCTCGATACAGGGTGGTTATGCTGCCCATGTACTAGGGAATACTGCTTTACCTGTGAGTCACAGGCACGTGACTTAAAGTGCCCTCCTTAAAGGCCAGTCTTTGCCATCAGCCCACGAAAAGGAGCTCAGCCTCAACAGAGCAGAAGGGGAGAGACCAGATCCCTGTTTACAGGGAGGTCACTCTGTACGAGGCAGTAAAAGATGATGTCTGAGCTCTTACTCTTCCCTTTGGTGGGGAGGAGGAGGATAAATACATTAATACACCTCGAGCTCTTTTTCTGATTCTGAGAAGAGTAAAGAAAAAGCGCTGCAGCGATTTAACTTAAAAAAATAAAAATAAGTAAATAAAGAATAAAAAGCTTGCACACCCACAGTTATCACGTGCTCTCACAAACACATCTGTACAAAACAAAGGGGGACTTCCCAGAACAGAAAGAGAGCTCATCACAACAGGTCACTCGACCCTCAGTGTTAAACTCGACCAACCTTCCTCCCCTCAAAAAAACAAAGGGAAAAGGGACAAGACCTGCACCCTGATTACAGGGTGGGGTCCAAGTGACGAGCCCAACAACCCAAAGGAGCCAAAGGGGAAAGGACCTGAACCCTTCTTACAGGGCGGTCCCTCGGGCTAGCCGATTAATGGAAAATACATCACAAGAAAGAGAAAAGGAGGAGACCCTGAACCCTACTTACAGGGTGGTCACTCAGCCCAAAGCACGAAGGGGACCCTAGTCCTCCCTGAATAAGAGGCGCATGACCTGCACCCTAATTACAGGGCAGTCAAACCGACCAGGTAGAGAACAGGACACAATCCCAGAAGAGCAAAGGACAGAGACCTGAACCCTAGTTACAGGGAGGTCACACGGCTCCAGTAACAAAGACATCAGTAGCTCCCGTAAGCAAGGGGAAGGTGACTCTCACCCTGATTACAAGGTGGTCACTCTGACTAGCTGAATTAAGGAGCATAATCACAGAAGACAACTTTAAACCTGAACCCTGATTACAGGGTGGTCATGCTCGTAAGGGCCCTAAAATAACCCTAATCCCTAATAAATGAGAGGGATTTGACCTGCACCCTAATTACAGGGTGGTCACTCTGATTAGAATGATAAAGGTGTATAAAGCCAGGGAGCAAAAGGGCAGAGACCTGTCCCCGAATTACAGGGAGGTCACGCTCTGCAACATATCAAAGGGCTAAGTGTTTCCCGTACTACAGAATGGTGTGACATGCACCCCAATTACAGGTGGTCACACTGACTAGATTGCCGGCAGGGCATGATGCCGAAACAGCAAGAGGGCAGAGACCTGACCCCGAATTACAGGGAGGTGTGTCAAACTGCTCAGGGTTCCAAAGAGCTCAGTATCACCCCAAAGCAAAAGGAATATGACTTGCACCCCGATTACAGGGCTGTCATCCTGACTAGAGGGCCACAACAAGGCATAATGCCAAATGAGCAAATGGGCAAAGACGCAGACCCTAGTTACAGGGTGGTCACATAGCACAAGTTACCAAAGAGCTCAATGTCCCTCGAAAGCGAGGGGAAGGTGACTTGCACCCTGATTACAGGGCAGTCACTCTCACTACTCAGCTAACGGAGCATAATGTCAAAAGGACAAAAAAGCACAGACCTGGACCCTGCTTACAGGGCGGTCGCGCTGCTCAAGGTATGAAAGGGCTCGAGATCCCCATACAGTGTCATTACATGACCTGTCCCCTGATTACAGGGGGGTCACTGGGATTAGCCAAATAGCCGAGACCATAACCTGAATTACAGGAAGGTCAAGCTCCTGAAAGTATCAAAGGGCTCAATAGGTCCCATTCTGTAGAAACTTATGACTTGCACCCTGATTACAGGGTTGTCACGCTGACTAGTGGGCCCGAGCACGGCGTAATGCCAAACGAGCAAGTGGGCAAAGACCCATACCCTAGTTATAGGGCGGTCAAATGGCTCAAATTACCAAGCAACTCAACGTCCCTCGAAAGCGAGGGGAAGGTGACTTGCACCCTGATTACAGGGCAGTCACTCTCACTAGTCAGCTGACGGAGCATAATGTCAAAAGGACAAAACAGCACAGACTCGGACCCTGCTTACAGGGCGGTCACGCTGCTCAAGGTATGAAAAGGCTCGAGATCCCCATACAGTGTCATTACATGACCTGAGGCCTGTTTACAGGGAGGTTACTGTGCCCAGAGTCCCTTTTCTTCTCCTCAATCTTCAGTAACATGTCTTCTTTTCTCTTCTTTGGTTGACATTCCTGACACTCTCTTCTTTTCCACCTGTGCTCGGAGTTGTCTGAAAGAGAGAGAGAGCGAGAGCAGACAGGAGTGTGTAAGTCAGACGCCCTTATGGCAGCCCTATGTCCCTGATGCAACCTGAGTGTAAAGTAAGGACACAGTGTGGTTTTCTGGGTCTGCAGAGAGCCTAGATATTCAGCTCCAAGACCGTTCTATGGGGTCCTCAGACACTTCTATAAGGACTGGCCCTTCCTCCCCAGCCCCACTGCGTGAGAAACGTACCAAACCCATCCAACCCCAGAGCCACAATCTCCGGATTTCCCCGTGACAACTATTACCCCAGGCAGTCTCTATACAGAATCGAGAACAACTCGATGATTAAGGGCAGTATGGAATTAACTGACAAGTATTCCAAAATCAATGTCACGAGGTATACTGCCTGGATTGACTTAGTCCAGAACTGTAACAGGACCCTCCCTTGGAGCTTACCAGCAACACCAGCAGGATGTCGGTCTCCAAGAGCACAGTACGTGGTGAAGAAAGCAGGAGACTTGGCAGAAGGAATTCCAGGCAAGTTGGAAGTGTCGTGCGAAGGGCCAGGACTCTGGACACAGTTACAAGGGGGACCAGAAAGAGGGTTTGATGAGACCTGGACCCTGTTTACAGGGTGCTCATTAAGGCCAGCTGGCTGCACATGTCCTAGTGACAAGAGACTCGAGCGCAAAGACCAGATCCCCGATTACAGGGCGGTCCCTTGTCTCAGGTTGTGAAGAAAGCACAGTTCTAAGAGACCTAAGGGCCTCAGAGACTCAAACCCTAGTTACAGGGAGGTCAAGCTGCCCATGTTACACAAATGGTTCTAATCCTGCACATTTCAAAAGACAGATGCAACCTGTCCCCTTATTTCAGCAGGGTCACTGGGATTAGCCAAATAGCAGAGACCATAACCTGAATTACAGGAAGGTCAAGCTCCTGAAAGTATCAAAGGGCTCAATAGGTCCCATTCTGTAGAAACTTATGACTTGCACCCTGATTACAGGGTTGTCACGCTGACTAGTGGGCCCGAGCACGGCGTAATGCCAAACGAGCAAGTGGGCAAAGACCCATACCCTAGTTATAGGGCGGTCAAATGGCTCAAATTACCAAGCAACTCAACGTCCCTCGAAAGCGAGGGGAAGGTGACTTGCACCCTGATTACAGGGCAGTCACTCTCACTACTCAGCTAACGGAGCATAATGTCAAAAGGACAAAAAAGCACAGACCTGGACCCTGCTTACAGGGCGGTCGCGCTGCTCAAGGTATGAAAGGGCTCAAGATCCCCATACAGTGTCATTACATGACCTGTCCCCTGATTACAGGGGGGTCACTGGGATTAGCCAAATAGCCGAGACCATAACCTGAATTACAGGAAGGTCAAGCTCCTGAAAGTATCAAAGGGCTCAATAGGTCCCATTCTGTAGAAACTTATGACTTGCACCCTGATTACAGGGTTGTCACGCTGACTAGTGGGCCCGAGCACGGCGTAATGCCAAACGAGCAAGTGGGCAAAGACCCATACCCTAGTTATAGGGCGGTCAAATGGCTCAAATTACCAAGCAACTCAATGTCCCTCGAAAGCGAGGGGAAGGTGACTTGCACCCTGATTACAGGGCAGTCACTCTCACTAGTCAGCTGACGGAGCATTATGTCAAAAGTACAAAACAGCACAGACTCGGACCCTGCTTACAGGGCGGTCACGCTGCTCAAGGTATGAAAAGGCTCGAGATCCCCATACAGTGTCATTACATGACCTGAGGCCTGTTTACAGGGAGGTTACTGTGCCCAGAGTCCCTTTTCTTCTCCTCAATCTTCAGTGACATGTCTTCTTTTCTCTTCTTTGGTTGACATTCCTGACACTCTCTTCTTTTCCACCTGTGCTCGGAGTTGTCTGAAAGAGAGAGAGAGCGAGAGCACACAGGAGTGTGTAAGTCAGACGCCCTTATGGCAGCCCTATGTCCCTGATGCAACCTGAGTGTAAAGTAAGGACACAGTGTGGTTTTCTGGGTCTGCAGAGAGCCTAGATATTCAGCTCCAAGACCGTTCTATGGGGTCCTCAGACACTTCTATAAGGACTGGCCCTTCCTCCCCAGCCCCACTGCGTAAGAAAAGTACCAAACCCATCCAACCCCAGAGCCACAATCTCCGGATTTCCCCGTGACAACTATTACCCCAGGCAGTCTCTATACAGAATCGAGAACAACTCGATTATTAAGGGCAGTATGGAATTAACTGACAAGTATTCCAAAATCAATGTCACGAGGTATACTGCCTGGATTGACTTAGTCCAGAACTGTAACAGGACCCTCCCTTGGAGCTTACCAGCAACACCAGCAGGATGTCGGTCTCCAAGAGCACAGTACATGGTGAAGAAAGCAGGAGACTTGGCAGAAGGAATTCCAGGCAAGTTGGAAGTGTCGTGCGAAGGGCCAGGACTCTGGACACAGTTACAAGGGGGACCAGAAAGAGGGTCTGATGAGACCTGGACCCTGTTTACAGGGTGCTCATTAAGGCCAGCTGGCTGCAGATGTCCTAGTGACAAGAGACTCGAGCGCAAAGACCAGATCCCCGATTACAGGGCGGTCCCTTGTCTCAGGTTGTGAAGAAAGCACAGTTCTAAGAGACCTAAGGGCCTCAGAGACTCAAACCCTAGTTACAGGGAGGTCAAGCTGCCCATGTTACACAAATGGTTCTAATCCTGCACATTTCAAAAGACAGATGCAACCTGTCCCCTTATTTCAGCAGGGTCACTGGGATTAGCCAAATAGCAGAGACCATAACCTGAATTACAGGAAGGTCAAGCTCCTGAAAGTATCAAAGGGCTCAATAGGTCCCATTCTGTAGATTCTTCTGACATGCACCCTGATTACAGGGTTGTCACGCTGACTAGTGGGCCCGAGCACGGCGTAATGCCAAACGAGGAAGTGGGCAAAGACCCTTACCCTAGTTACAGGGCGGTCAAATGGCTCAAATTACCAAGCAACTCAACTTCCCTCGAAAGCGAGGAGAAGGTGACTTGCACCCTGATTAAAGGGCAGTCACTCTCACTAGTCAGCTAATCGAGCATAATGTCAAAAGGACAAAAAAGCACAGACCCGGACCCTGCTTACAGGGCGGTCGTGCTGCTCAAGGTATGAAAGGGCTCGAGATCCCCATACAGTGTCATTACATGACCTGTCCCCTGATTACAGGGGGGTCACTGGGATTAGCCAAATAGCCGAGACCATAACCTGAATTACAGGAAGGTCAAGCTCCTGAAAGTATCAAAGGGCTCAATAGGTCCCATTCTGTAGAAACTTGTGACATGCACCCTGATTACGGGGTTGTCACGCTGACTAGTGGGCCAGTGTATGGCGTAATGCCAAATGAGCAAGTGGGCAAAGACCCTTACCCTAGTTACGGGGCGGTCACCCTGCTCAGGGTTCCACAGAGCTCAATATCTCCCAGAAGCCAGAGGGACACGAAGTCTCCCCTAATTACAGGGTCAGGGCTCAAACCAACCGGCTGAAGTAGCATGGTGGCAAAAGATGGAAAGGCAGAGACCTGAACCCTCGATACAGGGTGGTTATGCTGCCCATGTACTAGGGAATACTGCTTTACCTGTGAGTCACAGGCACGTGACTTAAAGTGCCCTCCTTAAAGGCCAGTCTTTGCCATCAGCCCACGAAAAGGAGCTCAGCCTCAACAGAGCAGAAGGGGAGAGACCAGATCCCTGTTTACAGGGAGGTCACTCTGTACGAGGCAGTAAAAGATGATGTCTGAGCCCTTACTCTTCCCTTTGGTGGGGAGGAGGAGGATAAATACATTAATACACCTCGAGCTCTTTTTCTGATTCTGAGAAGAGTAAAGAAAAAGCGCTGCAGCGATTTAACTTAAAAAAATAAAAATAAGTAAATAAAGAATAAAAAGCTTGCACACCCACAGTTATCACGTGCTCTCACAAACACATCTGTACAAAACAAAGGGGGACTTCCCAGAACAGAAAGAGAGCTCATCACAACAGGTCACTCGACCCTCAGTGTTAAACTCGACCAACCTTCCTCCCCTCAAAAAAACAAAGGGAAAAGGGACAAGACCTGCACCCTGATTACAGGGTGGGGTCCAAGTGACGAGCCCAACAACCCAAAGGAGCCAAAGGGGAAAGGACCTGAACCCTTCTTACAGGGCGGTCCCTCGGGCTAGCCGATTAATGGAAAATACATCACAAGAAAGAGAAAAGGAGGAGACCCTGAACCCTACTTACAGGGTGGTCACTCAGCCCAAAGCACGAAGGGGACCCTAGTCCTCCCTGAATAAGAGGCGCATGACCTGCACCCTAATTACAGGGCAGTCAAACCGACCAGGTAGAGAACAGGACACAATCCCAGAAGAGCAAAGGACAGAGACCTGAACCCTAGTTACAGGGAGGTCACACGGCTCCAGTAACAAAGACATCAGTAGCTCCCGTAAGCAAGGGGAAGGTGACTCTCACCCTGATTACAAGGTGGTCACTCTGACTAGCTGAATTAAGGAGCATAATCACAGAAGACAACTTTAAACCTGAACCCTGATTACAGGGTGGTCATGCTCGTAAGGGCCCTAAAATAACCCTAATCCCTAATAAATGAGAGGGATTTGACCTGCACCCTAATTACAGGGTGGTCACTCTGATTAGAATGATAAAGGTGTATAAAGCCAGGGAGCAAAAGGGCAGAGACCTGTCCCCGAATTACAGGGAGGTCACGCTCTGCAACATATCAAAGGGCTAAGTGTTTCCCGTACTACAGAATGGTGTGACATGCACCCCAATTACAGGTGGTCACACTGACTAGATTGCCGGCAGGGCATGATGCCGAAACAGCAAGAGGGCAGAGACCTGACCCCGAATTACAGGGAGGTGTGTCAAACTGCTCAGGGTTCCAAAGAGCTCAGTATCACCCCAAAGCAAAAGGAATATGACTTGCACCCCGATTACAGGGCTGTCATCCTGACTAGAGGGCCACAACAAGGCATAATGCCAAATGAGCAAATGGGCAAAGACGCAGACCCTAGTTACAGGGTGGTCACATAGCACAAGTTACCAAAGAGCTCAATGTCCCTCGAAAGCGAGGGGAAGGTGACTTGCACCCTGATTACAGGGCAGTCACTCTCACTACTCAGCTAACGGAGCATAATGTCAAAAGGACAAAAAAGCACAGACCTGGACCCTGCTTACAGGGCGGTCGCGCTGCTCAAGGTATGAAAAGGCTCGAGATCCCCATACAGTGTCATTACATGACCTCTCCCCGGATTACAGGGTGGTCACTGGGATTAGCCAAATAGCCGAGACCATAACCTGAATTACAGGAAGGTCAAGCTCCTGAAAGTATCAAAGGGCTCAACGGGTCCCATTCCGTAGAAACTTATGACTTGCACCCTGATTACAGGGCTGTCACGCTGACTAGCGGGCCCGAGCACGGCGTAATGCCAAACGAGCAAGTGGGCAAAGACCCATACCCTAGTTATAGGGCGGTCAAATGGCTCAAATTACCAAGCAACTCGACGTCCCTCGAAAGCGAGGGGAAGGTGACTTGCACCCTGATTACAGGGCAGTCACTCTCACTACTCAGCTGACAGAGCATAATGTCAAAAGGACAAAAAAGCACAGACCTGGACCCTGCTTACAGGGCGGTCGCGCTGCTCAAGGTATGAAAGGGCTCAAGATCCCCATACAGTGTCATTACATGACCTGTCCCCTGATTACAGGGGGGTCACTGGGATTAGCCAAATAGCTGAGACCATAACCTGAATTACAGGAAGGTCAAGCTCCTGAAAATATCAAAGGGCTCAATAGGTCCCATTCTGTAGAAACTTATGACTTGCACCCTGATTACAGGGTTGTCACGCTGACTAGTGGGCCCGAGCATGGCGTAATGCCAAACGAGCAAGTGGGCAAAGACCCATACCCTAGTTATAGGGCGGTCAAATGGCTCAAATTACCAAGCAACTCGACGTCCCTCGAAAGCGAGGGGAAGGTGACTTGCACCCTGACTACAGGGCAGTCACTCTCACTAGTCAGCTGACGGAGCATAATGTCAGAAGGACAAAACAGCACAGACTCGGACCCTGCTTACAGGGCGGTCACGCTGCTCAAGGTATGAAAAGGCTCGAGATTCCCATACAGTGTCATTACATGACCTGAGGCCTGTTTACAGGGAGGTTACTGTGCCCAGAGTCCCTTTTCTTCTCCTCAATCTTCAGTGACATGTCTTCTTTTCTCTTCTTTGGTTGACATTCCTGACACTCTCTTCTTTTCCACCTGTGCTCGGAGTTGTCTGAAAGAGAGAGAGAGCGAGAGCACACAGGAGTGTGTAAGTCAGACGCCCTTATGGCAGCCCTATGTCCCTGATGCAACCTGAGTGTAAAGTAAGAACACAGTGTGGTTTTCTGGGTCTGCAGAGAGCCTAGATATTCAGCTCCAAGACCGTTCTATGGGGTCCTCAGACACTTCTATAAGGACTGGCCCTTCCTCCCCAGCCCCACTGCGTGAGAAACGTACCAAACCCATCCAACCCCAGAGCCACAATCTCCGGATTTCCCCGTGACAACTATTACCCCAGGCAGTCTCTATACAGAATCGAGAACAACTCGATGATTAAGGGCAGTATGGAATTAACTGACAAGTATTCCAAAATCAATGTCACGAGGTATACTGCCTGGATTGACTTAGTCCAGAACTGTAACAGGACCCTCCCTTGGAGCTTACCAGCAACACCAGCAGGATGTCGGTCTCCAAGATCACAGTACATGGTGAAGAAAGCAGGAGACTTGGCAGAAGGAATTCCAGGCAAGTTGGAAGTGTCGTGCGAAGGGCCAGGACTCTGGACACAGTTACAAGGGGGATAAGAAGGAGGGTCTGATGAGACCTGGACCCTGTTTACAGGGTGCTCGTTAAGACCAGCTGGCTGCACATGTCCTAGTGACAAGAGACTCGAGCGCAAAGACCAGATCCCCGATTACAGGGCGGTCCCTCGTCTCAGGTTGTGAAGAAAGCACAGTTCTAAGAGACCTAAGGGCCTCAGAGACTCAAACCCTAGTTACAGGGAGGTCAAGCTGCCCATGTTACACAAATGGTTCTAATCCTCCACATTTCAAAAGACAGATGCAACCTGTCCCCTTATTTCAGCAGGGTCACTGGGATTAGCCAAATAGCAGAGACCATAACCTGAATTACAGGAAGGTCAAGCTCCTGAAAGTATCAAAGGGCTCAATAGGTCCCATTCTGTAGAAACTTGTGACATGCACCCTGATTACGGGGTTGTCACGCTGACTAGTGGGCCAGTGTATGGCGTAATGCCAAATGAGCAAGTGGGCAAAGACCCTTACCCTAGTTACAGGGCGGTCACCCTGCTCAGGGTTCCACAGAGCTCAATATCTCCCAGAAGCCAGAGGGACACGAAGTCTCCCCTAATTACAGGGTCAGGGCTCAAACCAACCGGCTGAAGTAGCATGGTGGCAAAAGATGGAAAGGCAGAGACCTGAACCCTCGATACAGGGTGGTTATGCTGCCCATGTACTAGGGAATACTGCTTTACCTGTGAGTCACAGGCACGTGACTTAAAGTGCCCTCCTTAAAGGCCAGTCTTTGCCATCAGCCCACGAAAAGGAGCTCAGCCTCAACAGAGCAGAAGGGGAGAGACCAGATCCCTGTTTACAGGGAGGTCACTCTGTACGAGGCAGTAAAAGATGATGTCTGAGCCCTTACTCTTCCCTTTGGTGGGGAGGAGGAGGATAAATACATTAATACACCTCGAGCTCTTTTTCTGATTCTGAGAAGAGTAAAGAAAAAGCGCTGCAGCGATTTAACTTAAAAAAATAAAAATAAGTAAATAAAGAATAAAAAGCTTGCACACCCACAGTTATCACGTGCTCTCACAAACACATCTGTACAAAACAAAGGGGGACTTCCCAGAACAGAAAGAGAGCTCATCACAACAGGTCACTCGACCCTCAGTGTTAAACTCGACCAACCTTCCTCCCCTCAAAAAAACAAAGGGAAAAGGGACAAGACCTGCACCCTGATTACAGGGTGGGGTCCAAGTGACGAGCCCAACAACCCAAAGGAGCCAAAGGGGAAAGGACCTGAACCCTTCTTACAGGGCGGTCCCTCGGGCTAGCCGATTAATGGAAAATACATCACAAGAAAGAGAAAAGGAGGAGACCCTGAACCCTACTTACAGGGTGGTCACTCAGCCCAAAGCACGAAGGGGACCCTAGTCCTCCCTGAATAAGAGGCGCATGACCTGCACCCTAATTACAGGGCAGTCAAACCGACCAGGTAGAGAACAGGACACAATCCCAGAAGAGCAAAGGACAGAGACCTGAACCCTAGTTACAGGGAGGTCACACGGCTCCAGTAACAAAGACATCAGTAGCTCCCGTAAGCAAGGGGAAGGTGACTCTCACCATGATTACAAGGTGGTCACTCTGACTAGCTGAATTAAGGAGCATAATCACAGAAGACAACTTTAAACCTGAACCCTGATTACAGGGTGGTCATGCTCGTAAGGGCCCTAAAATAACCCTAATCCCTAATAAATGAGAGGGATTTGACCTGCACCCTAATTACAGGGTGGTCACTCTGATTAGAATGATAAAGGTGTATAAAGCCAGGGAGCAAAAGGGCAGAGACCTGTCCCCGAATTACAGGGAGGTCACGCTCTGCAACATATCAAAGGGCTAAGTGTTTCCCGTACTACAGAATGGTGTGACATGCACCCCAATTACAGGTGGTCACACTGACTAGATTGCCGGCAGGGCATGATGCCGAAACAGCAAGAGGGCAGAGACCTGACCCCGAATTACAGGGAGGTGTGTCAAACTGCTCAGGGTTCCAAAGAGCTCAGTATCACCCCAAAGCAAAAGGAATATGACTTGCACCCCGATTACAGGGCTGTCATCCTGACTAGAGGGCCACAACAAGGCATAATGCCAAATGAGCAAATGGGCAAAGACGCAGACCCTAGTTACAGGGTGGTCACATAGCACAAGTTACCAAAGAGCTCAATGTCCCTCGAAAGCGAGGGGAAGGTGACTTGCACCCTGATTACAGGGCAGTCACTCTCACTACTCAGCTAACGGAGCATAATGTCAAAAGGACAAAAAAGCACAGACCTGGACCCTGCTTACAGGGCGGTCGCGCTGCTCAAGGTATGAAAAGGCTCGAGATCCCCATACAGTGTCATTACATGACCTCTCCCCGGATTACAGGGTGGTCACTGGGATTAGCCAAATAGCCGAGACCATAACCTGAATTACAGGAAGGTCAAGCTCCTGAAAGTATCAAAGGGCTCAACGGGTCCCATTCTGTAGAAACTTATGACTTGCACCCTGATTACAGGGTTGTCACGCTGACTAGCGGGCCCGAGCACGGCGTAATGCCAAACGAGCAAGTGGGCAAAGACCCATACCCTAGTTATAGGGCGGTCAAATGGCTCAAATTACCAAGCAACTCGACGTCCCTCGAAAGCGAGGGGAAGGTGACTTGCACCCTGATTACAGGGCAGTCACTCTCACTACTCAGCTAACGGAGCATAATGTCAAAAGGACAAAAAAGCACAGACCTGGACCCTGCTTACAGGGCGGTCGTGCTGCTCAAGGTATGAAAGGGCTCAAGATCCCCATACAGTGTCATTACATGACCTGTCCCCTGATTACAGGGGGGTCACTGGGATTAGCCAAATAGCTGAGACCATAACCTGAATTACAGGAAGGTCAAGCTCCTGAAAATATCAAAGGGCTCAATAGGTCCCATTCTGTAGAAACTTATGACTTGCACCCTGATTACAGGGCAGTCACTCTCACTAGTCAGCTGACGGAGCATAATGTCAAAAGGACAAAACAGCACAGACTCGGACCCTGCTTACAGGGCGGTCACGCTGCTCAAAGTATGAAAAGGCTCGAGATCCCCATACAGTGTCATTACATGACCTGAGGCCTGTTTACAGGGAGGTTACTGTGCCCAGAGTCCCTTTTCTTCTCCTCAATCTTCAGTGACATGTCTTCTTTTCTCTTCTTTGGTTGACATTCCTGACACTCTCTTCTTTTCCACCTGTGCTCGGAGTTGTCTGAAAGAGAGAGAGAGCGAGAGCACACAGGAGTGTGTAAGTCAGACGCCCTTATGGCAGCCCTATGTCCCTGATGCAACCTGAGTGTAAAGTAAGAACACAGTGTGGTTTTCTGGGTCTGCAGAGAGCCTAGATATTCAGCTCCAAGACCGTTCTATGGGGTCCTCAGACACTTCTATAAGGACTGGCCCTTCCTCCCCAGCCCCACTGCGTGAGAAACGTACCAAACCCATCCAACCCCAGAGCCACAATCTCCGGATTTCCCCGTGACAACTATTACCCCAGGCAGTCTCTATACAGAATCGAGAACAACTCGATGATTAAGGGCAGTATGGAATTAACTGACAAGTATTCCAAAATCAATGTCACGAGGTATACTGCCTGGATTGACTTAGTCCAGAACTGTAACAGGACCCTCCCTTGGAGCTTACCAGCAACACCAGCAGGATGTCGGTCTCCAAGATCACAGTACATGGTGAAGAAAGCAGGAGACTTGGCAGAAGGAATTCCAGGCAAGTTGGAAGTGTCGTGCGAAGGGCCAGGACTCTGGACACAGTTACAAGGGGGATAAGAAGGAGGGTCTGATGAGACCTGGACCCTGTTTACAGGGTGCTCGTTAAGACCAGCTGGCTGCACATGTCCTAGTGACAAGAGACTCGAGCGCAAAGACCAGATCCCCGATTACAGGGCGGTCCCTCGTCTCAGGTTGTGAAGAAAGCACAGTTCTAAGAGACCTAAGGGCCTCAGAGACTCAAACCCTAGTTACAGGGAGGTCAAGCTGCCCATGTTACACAAATGGTTCTAATCCTCCACATTTCAAAAGACAGATGCAACCTGTCCCCTTATTTCAGCAGGGTCACTGGGATTAGCCAAATAGCAGAGACCATAACCTGAATTACAGGAAGGTCAAGCTCCTGAAAGTATCAAAGGGCTCAATAGGTCCCATTCTGTAGAAACTTGTGACATGCACCCTGATTACGGGGTTGTCACGCTGACTAGTGGGCCAGTGTATGGCGTAATGCCAAATGAGCAAGTGGGCAAAGACCCTTACCCTAGTTACAGGGCGGTCACCCTGCTCAGGGTTCCACAGAGCTCAATATCTCCCAGAAGCCAGAGGGACACGAAGTCTCCCCTAATTAC
This sequence comes from Lepidochelys olivacea, assembly GCF_965140295.1. Classification (NCBI taxonomy): domain Eukaryota; kingdom Metazoa; phylum Chordata; order Testudines; family Cheloniidae; genus Lepidochelys; species Lepidochelys olivacea. Next base: position 3,101,836 of record NC_140436.1, on the reverse strand, counting down.
AGGGTCAGGGCTCAAACCAACCGGCTGAAGTAGCATGGTGGCAAAAGATGGAAAGGCAGAGACCTGAACCCTCGATACAGGGTGGTTATGCTGCCCATGTACTAGGGAATACTGCTTTACCTGTGAGTCACAGGCACGTGACTTAAAGTGCCCTCCTTAAAGGCCAGTCTTTGCCATCAGCCCACGAAAAGGAGCTCAGCCTCAACAGAGCAGAAGGGGAGAGACCAGATCCCTGTTTACAGGGAGGTCACTCTGTACGAGGCAGTAAAAGATGATGTCTGAGCCCTTACTCTTCCCTTTGGTGGGGAGGAGGAGGATAAATACATTAATACACCTCGAGCTCTTTTTCTGATTCTGAGAAGAGTAAAGAAAAAGCGCTGCAGCGATTTAACTTAAAAAAATAAAAATAAGTAAATAAAGAATAAAAAGCTTGCACACCCACAGTTATCACGTGCTCTCACAAACACATCTGTACAAAACAAAGGGGGACTTCCCAGAACAGAAAGAGAGCTCATCACAACAGGTCACTCGACCCTCAGTGTTAAACTCGACCAACCTTCCTCCCCTCAAAAAAACAAAGGGAAAAGGGACAAGACCTGCACCCTGATTACAGGGTGGGGTCCAAGTGACGAGCCCAACAACCCAAAGGAGCCAAAGGGGAAAGGACCTGAACCCTTCTTACAGGGCGGTCCCTCGGGCTAGCCGATTAATGGAAAATACATCACAAGAAAGAGAAAAGGAGGAGACCCTGAACCCTACTTACAGGGTGGTCACTCAGCCCAAAGCACGAAGGGGACCCTAGTCCTCCCTGAATAAGAGGCGCATGACCTGCACCCTAATTACAGGGCAGTCAAACCGACCAGGTAGAGAACAGGACACAATCCCAGAAGAGCAAAGGACAGAGACCTGAACCCTAGTTACAGGGAGGTCACACGGCTCCAGTAACAAAGACATCAGTAGCTCCCGTAAGCAAGGGGAAGGTGACTCTCACCATGATTACAAGGTGGTCACTCTGACTAGCTGAATTAAGGAGCATAATCACAGAAGACAACTTTAAACCTGAACCCTGATTACAGGGTGGTCATGCTCGTAAGGGCCCTAAAATAACCCTAATCCCTAATAAATGAGAGGGATTTGACCTGCACCCTAATTACAGGGTGGTCACTCTGATTAGAATGATAAAGGTGTATAAAGCCAGGGAGCAAAAGGGCAGAGACCTGTCCCCGAATTACAGGGAGGTCACGCTCTGCAACATATCAAAGGGCTAAGTGTTTCCCGTACTACAGAATGGTGTGACATGCACCCCAATTACAGGTGGTCACACTGACTAGATTGCCGGCAGGGCATGATGCCGAAACAGCAAGAGGGCAGAGACCTGACCCCGAATTACAGGGAGGTGTGTCAAACTGCTCAGGGTTCCAAAGAGCTCAGTATCACCCCAAAGCAAAAGGAATATGACTTGCACCCCGATTACAGGGCTGTCATCCTGACTAGAGGGCCACAACAAGGCATAATGCCAAATGAGCAAATGGGCAAAGACGCAGACCCTAGTTACAGGGTGGTCACATAGCACAAGTTACCAAAGAGCTCAATGTCCCTCGAAAGCGAGGGGAAGGTGACTTGCACCCTGATTACAGGGCAGTCACTCTCACTACTCAGCTAACGGAGCATAATGTCAAAAGGACAAAAAAGCACAGACCTGGACCCTGCTTACAGGGCTGTCACCTGCTCAAGGTATGAAAAGGCTCGAGATCCCCATACAGTGTCATTACATGACCTGAGGCCTGTTTACACGTAGGTTACTGTGCCCAGAGTCCCTTTCATTCTTCTCCATCTTCAGTAATTTGTTTTCCTTCCTATTCTTTGCTTGACACTTCTCAGACGCTTTGTTCTTCTTGTGTTCAGAAGTGCTGGAAATAGACTGATATAGTAAAATAAAGACATTAGAACAAGTCCAAAGTTCTCCCAGCAAAAATCATGCGTTCATTTTATCATTATTTTTCTTAAAAACCCTTTATTGTACCATTTATTAGGTAAGGCTGTATTTATTTAATTATTCTAAGAGTCTCATAGGAACTGACACTTTTTATTTTTCTTAACATCAGTGCAGATTCTCTTCACTCCTGGTAAGTAATGAAAAAACATGAGCATTTCCACAGTGTTTAGACTACCCTTCTTCGGTATCAACTCAGCGTTTTCCACCAGGTACTGAGCCCCCTTCTCCATCCTCACCTCAGCCTTTGCCACCCAGACCCTGAGTCTCCTCTCCTGTGTCACTTCAGCCTTTCCCGCTCAGACCCTGAATCTCTCCTCTGGCATCACCTCAGCCTTTCCCGCCCAGTGCCTGAGCCCCTCCTCCATCCTCACCTCAGCCTTTCCCGCCCAGACCCTGAATCTCTCCTCCGGCATCACCTCAGCCTTTCCCGCCCAGTGCCTGAGCCCCTCCTCCAGCCTCACCTCAGCCTTTCCCGCCTAGACCCTTAGTCTCTTCTCCTGTGTCACTTCAGCCTTTCCCGCCCAGACCCTGAATCTCTCCTCCGGCATCACCTCAGCCTTTCCCGCCCAGTGCCTGAGCCCCTCCTCCAGCCTCACCTCTGCCTTTCCCACCCTGGCTCTGAGCCCTCCTCGAGCATCACCTCAGCCTTTCCCGCCCAGACCCTGAGCCCTCCTCCAGCCTCACCTCAGCCTTTCCCACCCAGACCCTGAGTCTCTTCTCCTGTGTCACTTCAGCCTTTCCCCTCAGACCCTGAATCTCTCCTCCGGCATCACCTCAGCCTTTCCCACCCAGTGCCTGAGCCCCTCCTCCAGCCTCACCTCAGCCTTTCCCGCCCAGTGCCTGAGCCCCTCCTCCAGCCTCACCTCAGCCTTTCCCGCCCAGACCCTGAGTCTCTTCTCCTGTGTCACTTCAGCCTTTCTCGCCCAAACCCTGAATCTCTCCTCCGGCATCACCTCAGCCTTTCCCGCCCAGTGCCTGAGCCCCTCCTCCAGCCTCACCTCTGCCTTTCCTGCGCAGACCCTGAGCCCTCCTCCAGCCTCACCTCAGCCTTTCCCCCCAAGACCCTGAGCCCTCCTCCAGCCTCACCTCAGCCTTTCCCGCCCAGACCCTGAGCCCTCCTCCAGCATCACCTCAGCCTTTCCCGCCGAGACCCTGAGCCCCTCCTCTATCATCACCTCAGCCTTTCCCGCCCAGACCCTGAGCCCTCCTCCGGCATCACCTCAGCCTTTCCCGCCCAGACCCTGAGCCCTCCTCCAGCATCACCTCAGCCTTTCCCGCCGAGACCCTGAGCCCTCCTCCAGCCTCACCTCAGCCTTTCCCGCCCAGACCCTGAGCCCTCCTCCGGCATCACCTCAGCCTTTCCCGCCCAGGCTCTGAGTCTCTCCTCTGGTGTCACCTCAGCCTTTCCCGCCCAGACCCTGAGCCCTCCTCCAGCCGCACCTCAGCCTTTCCTGCCCAGACCCTGAGCCTCTCCTCCAGCATCACCTCAGCCTTTCCCACCCTGTCTCTGCACCCTTCCTCTGGCATCACCTGAGCCCTCCTGCAGTGTCACCTCAGCCTTTTCCGCCCAGAGTCCTCCTCCAGCATCACCTCAGCCTTTCCTGCCCAGACCCTGAGCCCTCCTCCAGCCTCACCTCAGCCTTTCCCGCCCAGACTCTGAGCCCTCCTCCATCGTCACCTCAGCCTTTCTCACCCACTTGATCTACCTCAGATCTTTCCTGCCTCAGCTTGAGCCCCATCCCTGAACTCGTGCCACCTCAGGTCTTTGCCCAGCCTGCTGCCTCGAATCACCTTCCTCTCCCCCTTCAGTGACGTCAGCATTTTCCGCCTGCTGGCAGCTCCGAGTGCTGGGGCAGCCTCCCTCTGCCACTTCTCCCCATTGGGCTCCCCCTTCCCTGAGGGCCTGGAGCAGCATCAGCGCTTCAAAGACCTGGGCCCCTGCCTGGGCTCGTGCAGCCACAGCAGTTCTCTCTCAGTGTCACCTCACAGTCGGCACCCGCCATCCTCTAACGCTAAGCCCCGGCCCGTGCTTGAGCTGACTCAGCCTCCCTCATGCCAAATGCCCTCCCTCTCCAACCCGTTCCAGCACGGCCCGAGCCCTGCCGCTGAGTGGACCCCTGTGGGCTCCGTCCAGCCCTTGTGCCCAGGGCTGTTTTGGTGCCTGGTCCCGTGGTGGCAGCAGGGTCAGAGCTGAGCAGAGCTGGCCCCGGAGGTGCAAGAGACAGAGCTCACCTCTCAGGCCATCTCCCACTGGCCTCTTCCTATGGGGAGAGGGGACCAGACCATCCCCTGCTGTCCCTCAGCAGCTCACAGAGCCTGCCTGCACCTGCTTCCCCACAGCACCACGCCTGGCCCCATCCCTGCTGCCTAGGCTCTCACACCAAGCCCAACATAGCTTCCCTCGTCCCCAGCACCACGGTGCCACCCCAGGCACTTTGGCAGAGCCCATTACCAGCCCAGGGAGGAGTTGGGCCTCTCCCAGCCTTAGGCATCGATTTCCCATTTGCACAGCCGGACTCCACTGATGGGAAAGGGAAGCCAAGAGACAGCGGCGCAGATCCTCAGAGATATTTAGGCCCCTCACTCCCATAATGGCTAAACACCTTTGAGGATCTGGTGCTGTATGGCCAAAAGATTCAGCAAAAGTTTCTAGTGTAAATAGATATCCCCTGCATGGGCATCAGAAAGGGAATTACCTGCTCACTGAAATGTGCTGAGGTGCTATTAACACATCAGTGTAGTGTGTTCTCAAAGTTATTATTTTTATCCATAGAGGTTTAAATGAATCATCTAGGCAAAAAACTTTCAACCTTGATTTAATTGTATGGATGTGTTTTACTGTATACAAAAATAAAGAGCTTACAGTTTTACAATTATATCTGCAAAAGACAAAATGTAATAATCCAGTACCTTTAATTTTAGACCATGCTAGAGTTATGTGGAAATGCTGTTCTTTATTCCCCCTTAATAAATAGAATATATACGGTTTGTGTGTGTATGTGAATCTTTAGTGATAACACAAAATACTATCATAATAATCCCAATAGATAGCAGGAAATAAGTGTTTACAGACTTGATTTGTTTAAAAAATCACATTCAAAATGGTTTGCAAACTTTGACCTTCCTATTTCAAGTAGTAGTCCTGCCTGATGTACAGTGGAAAATAGGGTTAGAAAACAGCAGCTGAATACACAGCCACAGGTGCTGCTTTGAATTTCTTCAGTTTATCTCAGAATGCCTGTCATGTTTAGGTCACCTACTCTGCAATTATATTACCAAGCAGAATTCAGCTTGAACTATAGATAATGGGTTGATAGTGTAATTTATTTGTCCTGCTGGTAGTTAATAATGGATTTATGGAATGACTTATTATGCTAGCCTTCAGTATTAAAATTGCATGATATCAGAAGGACCTGTTTTCTTATTCCTCTCCAAATGGCAATCCTCTGAATTCCCTTCTGTTCCCTTCCAGCCTAACCCAAGGGATCACTTCCACAGCCCTGATTTACTTTTGCACCTTTCGAGGGTATGTTGATGAAGGTAACAGCCTGACAAGGAGAAGGAAATAAAGACACTTATCACAGTGCATATTGTGTGTTGCACAATCTGAGGCATGTTAAGGCTTCAAGGATGTTTTTTGGTCCGAGGTAAATTATAGCCATTTACATTTGTATTGCAACCAGGCTCAAGTACATTTTGCTTTTCTCCCTTGGATGATAAAAAATGAAAATGACAGTAGACCTTTGGGAAATGAAATAGAAGGTCCTAGTCCACTTCCTCATTGACATTCCTCATTCCGTACAGATCACGGAAGTTATAATTGAATTTGGCATTAATTAGTATTTTTGTTAGCAGTTCCTAAAATAAATTTACCTGTGTGGTGAAACATGACAACTATTTAAGCTAAGGTATAGAGCTGAGTGGAGAACAGTTATTTTGCAGAGGATTTTACTATTTCAAAATCAGATTTCATTCTGGTTCAGAATGATAACCAAAATTTTTGAAATTCTCTGTTAAATGGAATTACTGATCTCCACCGAGCTCTAAAGCAGCCTGGAGAGCTGCCCCAGAGCTGGAGAACCTGGGAACCTTTGAAGCCCTAGATCCACAGTAGTACAACCTGGTGGGCTTTGCTGGAGCCAGGGACCCTAACAGCCCTGTCTGGTGAGGAATCATGAGCCTGGGAGTGGGGGCTCCTACAAATTCCAGGCTCCCAGCTTCCCATCAGCCCACCAGGCAGGCAGCTGAGGAGCTGGGACCCTGGAAGCCTGGTTCCACGCATCCTGCCAGATGGTCTGCCAAGGAGCCCAGGCAGGTGAGTTGTCAGGAAGCCAAGCAGATTTCTGATGGAATCCTGCCTGGCAGGCAAAGTTCCATTGGAAACTTGCTTGGTTTCTTTTGGGATTTTGTCATGTGTGGTTGGTTTATATCAGTGTAGCTGATTTGATCCAGTGGAACTAATCACTTGAGTAATGTAAGCATGATTTGGCTCAGTGTATTGGACAACTAGCTCCTACTTTTATTTGTTTATATATATATATATATATATATATATATAAACCCCTAAAATGGTTTAATTTGGGGTCCCTAATGAGATTAAATGATAATGGAGACTAGGATGATGGATTTTTGAGATTCTCCTTTGTTGGCTGCCCTCTGGGGTGAAACATGGTAGCTATTTAACAGTGCACTTAAAAATCAAAATATCTTTTGAAAATTGAATTAGCAGCTCCTGAGGGGAGGAGAGCTTGTGTGTGTGTGTGCGTGCGTGCACGTACCCATGCACAATATATCTAGTACTTAGAGCTGGGAGTCAGGGCACCTGAGTTCTTTTTCTGGCTCTCTAACTTGGACAAGTTTCTTGCCTTTTCTGTGCCTAAATTTACTGTAAATATGTTTTACATATTTCCCTGCCAAATGGGGATATTGTGAGGCTAACTTAATTGTGTTCCTTCAGATTAAAGGTGCTATATAACTGCAAAATATTATCATTATTTGATATTCTGATTAATTAAGTTCTTAGTTCAAGTTTTAAAAAGTTGAGGGAAATAATTCTAGATTTATTGTGTTTGTGGGGGGAGGGGTGTAATTTATTGCAATTAACTTTTAGCCTTTAACAAGCAACAAATTATTGTAACATAATGGTATTAAACTAATATTTTTGGCTTTGAAACTTCACTTTGTTTGAAACTTTATAAATATAAGTAACTTTTCATGAAGTATTAATACTCCCTCTCCCAGATCCGGAAAAAAAGGAGTAATGGGTACGTAAGGGAGAACCAGACAATATTTGTGCTTCCATGCTCTTAAAAAGGGGGAAACCCATTAAAAAAAAAGAAATAATTGTCAGGACTTTTTAAAAATATAGACACAATTCTATTAAATAACAGAAAATCTCAGCCATCACAAAACCAAGAATTATTCACTGTGGGTGGGATTCTCCACTTGTTCACTTATATCACTCTTACACTAGGGTACTTTTGGTTTACATCAATGAGTAGGAGAAGAGAATCAGGCCCTATCATTCTTCTCTTCTCTTTCATATATACACTCAGAGAGACAAGGTGGGTGAGGTAATATCTTTTAATGGACCGACTTCTGGTGGTGAGAGAGACAAGCTTTCGAGCTTACCCAAAGTTCTTCAGGTCTGGGAAATATACTCAAAAAAGGTGTAAATCTGTGTTATATATGTACAACAAAAGGCATTACACGTTTTTTTTTCTAGCACTGGTAACAGCCCTGCAAGTCAGGCTCTACGTTTAAAATAGCCCTGGGCAAATTACAAACCATCACAGATATTTTAATAATTCTCTGTAGCCCATATCTTAATAATACCTATCTGTATTTTCATTTGAGAGGCTCAGGAGAGAAATTAGGACATCAAACTCGTTATAAATTAGCATGAAAAAATAAGAGAGACCTCATGTGAGACTGAAGACCTAGAAACACAGAGAATGGAGAATGTTACTCCAGATAGAAAAAAATCTGCCTAATTTAATGATGAAATTATTGCATATTAATGACGCTGAAATGACCAGGTCTAAAAATCTTCCAACACAAAGCATGGGAGACAGACATTAACATTTGTTCCCTATATGGTGAATTATTGAACAGGTGACTTGTTCTGAGAGACCAATTCTGAGTGAATTACTACAGCAAAAGTGTTTGACCCTGTTTCTTCTCCACCACATCCTGGATTTACTTTGGATGAAATCCTCCTTGACTTTAGCTACTTCTGATTTACATATATGTGAGAGGAGAATAAAAGCATGTGAGTTAATGTTGCATGCATCTTTCATTTTAATGGATGAATGTGAATCTGAATATTGGCAGAATCAAGTTATGGGAATACATTGGTACAGAAGAAACTTGGATTTAGAGCCTGATCCAAAAGCCATTCAAGTCAATAGGAGTCCTTCCATTCACTTCAGTGAGGTTTGGATTAGATTTATAATCTGTTCCTTTCAAACAGCTACGTATAGTGTTTAATTTAATATAGTGTTAATGCTTGTCTTCATTGTGTCAGTGTTTTTTTCTGTATAGAACCGGGAACAGGAATCCAGGATTTCTGCTACACATTTGCTGTATGATTTGGGCAAGTCACTTCCGCTTGGTGTTTACTTCAGTTTCCTGATCTGTAAAATAGGGATAACATAACTTACCTTTTACAGTTCTTAATTAATTACAAGTTTTATAAAGTGCTTTTACTCATGTAAATAGCACAATTTGGAGACAATAGCACAGCTTCCTTGTAGCACCCTGTGAATTTATTGCAGCATTTGGAAAAGTCTGACAAAGGAAGTTCTTTATTAGGGTACAACAGCCCATATCACATATGGCAGTCCTTACACACATCTCCTTCCAAATCCAGATTTGGTTTCAGTAAGTCATGTAAATGGTATGGTTTGTGTCCTTTGAGGTTTTTGCTCTGTGGCTACAGCAGCCCTCACATTGCTTCTACAGCCTATACTGTTCTTCTCCAACTCCTCTGGGGCAATTCCTTCATACAGGGCCACCAGGAAGGAGTCACGAGGGACTGCTACACAGAGCACACTATACTGCTCACAAGGTAAACCCATCAGATGAACATTTCAGTGTCAAGGTGAGGAGTCAATTCAGGATGCCTCTAATATCACCTCCAAAGAGGCTTCAGTTCTTTACTTCTTCTCCTGACTCTCTCTTCTCTCCTGACTTACCTCCTGCATCCTCTCTGCTCTTCCCAGCTCCCATCCCGCATATCACCCCACTGTCAGGGCTCATCTCTCACATTCCTCTCCTGACTTGCCCCTTACTTCACTTCTGATCATAATGGTCTCATCGTGCATAATTTCTGACCCCAGAGGGCTCCTAAAACAATTGTCGGTGGGAAAGAAAAGTCATCTACACCTTTCACGGTTTGGAGGAAGTGTGATGGAGGAGGAGAGAAGATTTTGGTTGAGTTCTGGCCCAAGGTTCAGCTTGCTTCTTATTTTATATGACCTGGTTTTCCCCCAAGCATGGAAAGAAGAACAGCTGATATTAGAAACTAACAGAACTAGAGGTTTTCAAGCTTGAATGCACAGCCTGGCTAACACTAAACAGAGCTGGAAACAATGCAGTAATAATGCTCAATTTTCAAACAGCAGATTTGATTAGAAGGAAGAAATCTGTTCTGCAGATAACAGCATTTCCCAGTTCCATGTCAAACAAGGACTAAATAGCATGAGTTAATGAGCATGAAAAAAGGAGCATGAAATCAGGAAAGAACGTTATCCGGTAGGGAGGAAGCATAGCGGGAGAAGGAAAACAAGGTCCTGTGTGATATCGCAGAAGGAGATTGTTTGCTATCTCTCCCGATGATAAGTATGCAGGTAAAGGATTCCTGGAGTACCATGTGTTTGTTGTCATTATTCTTATTTAATAAATATTTAGCCTACCATAGAATCAGGATCAAGGGCCTGTAATTAGAGTACAGAGCATGCACATGGTTGGTTCCCATCCAAAGAGCTTACATGTGTAGCCCCCCGTCCACTGGCCCAATATGAGGTTGCTCAGGATAGGGTAAGTGTGCCTTATGGCTTTTTACACAACTTTGAGAACTTGGGCCTGAGGTTCCTCTGTATGCTCTGCGTGGTGTGTCAGTGTGTATTCACCTCAGAGCAGATCCACTCAGACAAACCACCAAGGACAGTTTTATTCTGCCTCCCCTGGCACTGCCACATCTGCCAGAATTTGGGGGGACAAGTTTTTGCTTTATTATGCCCCATGCAGGTTCTGGGGCAGCTGGGGAGGCGGTATTTGCTACTCAGCTTCCTGGGTTCATCAGTAATCTCTCTGGAGTCCAGGGAGATTTACTGATGACCCAGGAAACTGAATAGCCCATACCACCTCCTCAGACACCCCAGAACTTGCATGGGGCATATCAATAGCTTCTTTGCGAGAGTGAGAGCTTTTCCCCAGGGCTTGGGGTTTGGGGAGGGGAGGCACGGCTGGTCCATGGCAAGGGGTCTCGGGGCTCCAGCTGCGGGGAGGAGGAGAGGGGGCATGGGAGGAAGGGGCGGAGCCAGGGGCTAGCTTCCCAGAAGAGGGTCTCCCCCTGCCGTCCATGAGAACAGGATCACAATCCAGCAGCCTCCTCTCTGCTTGCTGGCCTTGTGTTCCCAGCTTCGGTCAGTGCTGAAACTTCCTGCTGGGAGGGCAGAGAGTACTTTCTGGCAGGAACCAGGAAGTTCTCCCAACATGCTGCAGTTTGTAGGTCTACCACTTATAGGTCCCACGACTGCTGTTGAAACACACTGGACCTTGGGCTACATGTGCTAAGAAGTTCCTGGTGCCACACTTGAGTGCAAATATATGTGATGTGTGATAGAATATTTACTTGTGGTGCTCAGGAAAAATAAACACACAAGAACAATCACAAAGAAAAATGAACTTATTTCATGGGTTATAGTTATGCTGACTCACTATGAGTGAGTCTTTGAAAACTCATGGCGAACCGGGGAAGTCCCGGATGACTGGAAAAAGGCTAATGTAGTGCCAATCTTTAAAAAAGGGAAGAAGGAGGATCCAGGGAACTACAGGCCAGTCAGCCTCACCTCAGTCCCTGGAAAAATCAGGGAGCAGGTCCTCAAAGAATCAATCCTGAAGCACTTGCATGAGAGGAAAGTGATCAGGAACAGCCAGCATGGATTCACCAAGGGAAGGTCAGGCCTGACTAATCTAATTGCCTTTTATGATGAGATTACTGGTTCTGTGGATGAAGGGAAAGCAGTGGATGTATTGTTTCTTGACTTTAGCAAAGCTTTTGACACGGTCTCCCACAGTATTCTTGTCAGCAAGTTAAGGAAGTATGGGCTGGATGAATGCACTATAAGGTGGGTAGAAAGCTGGCTAGATTGTCGGGCTCAACGGGTAGTGATCAATGGCTCCATGTCTAGTTGGCAGCCGGTATCAAGTGGAGTGCCCCAAGGGTCGGTCCTGGGGCCGGTTTTGTTCAATATCTTCATAAATGATCTGGAGGATGGTGTGGATTGCACTCTCAGCAAATTTGCGGATGATACTAAACTGGGAGGAGTGGTAGATATGCTGGAGGGGAGGGATAGGATACAGAAGGACCTAGACAAATTGGAGGATTGGGCCAAAAGAAATCTGATGAGGTTCAATAAGGATAAGTGCAGGGTCCTGCACTTAGGATGGAAGAATCCAATGCACCGCTACAGACTAGGGACCGAATGGCGAGGCAGCAGTTCTGCGGAAAAGGACCTAGGGGTGACAGTGGACGAGAAGCTGGATATGAGTCAGCAGTGTGCCCTTGTTGCCAAGAAGGCCAATGGCATTTTGGGATGTATAAGTAGGGGCATAGCGAGCAGATCGAGGGACGTGATCGTTCCCCTCTATTCGACATTGGTGAGGCCTCATCTGGAGTACTGTGTCCAGTTTTGGGCCCCACACTACAAGAAGGATGTGGATAAATTGGAGAGAGTCCAGTGAAGGGCAACAAAAATGATTAGGGGTCTAGAACACATGACTTATGAGGAGAGGCTGAGGGAGCTGGGATTGTTTAGCCTGCAGAAGAGAAGAATGAGGGGGGATTTGATAGCTGCTTTCAACTACCTGAAAGGGGGTTCCAAAGAGGATGGCTCTAGACTGTTCTCAACGGTAGCAGATGACAGAACGAGGAGTAATGGTCTCAAGTTGCAGTGGGGGAGGTTTAGATTGGATATTAGGAAAAACTTTTTCACTAAGAGGGTGGTGAAACACTGGAATGCGTTACCTAGGGAGGTGGTTGAATCTCCTTCCTTAGAGGTTTTTAAGGTCAGGCTTGACAAAGCCCTGGCTGGGATGATTTAACTGGGAATTGGTCCTGCTTCGAGCAGGGGGTTGGACTAGATGACCTTCAGGGGTCCCTTCCAACCCTGATATTCTATGATTCTATGATTCTATGAGTGAGAAGTAGCCATACAATCATGGAGCCTTAAAATGTCACCTGTCTTGCAGTATGACTGCTGTTGAATTTCACTGAGTTTTTGTAAAAAAGAGATAGTCACTTAGTAATAAAGAGGTAGAATTTGTGAGCTTTTGAATAGTCATTCAAATCAGCAGAGATAATTTCTGCAGTATCTGGTGCTGGGCACTCTAGGAGACAGCATTCTGGACTAGATGGACCTTGTGTCTGATCCAGTCAAGAATTCTTCAGTTCATCCATGTTAATACCTCCTCCTGATCTGGAGAAAATGCTGATGCTGATTGAGAAATACTGATTGGTCCCTACCCAAATAGCACTCTCTTTCTTTGATGTGAGACCCCCAGGAATGACATACTGCTGCGCATTTATTAGGCCACCCACATATACCACTCACCAATGTCAAAGTGCCTCTCATCTGTCCTGAAGGATCCGCCATGAACCATGCCTTGACTTCTCCAATGGTAGTGCCAGAACCAGTGACAACACTTACAGTTCTGATTATGGGGTTTTCTTTGCAGACAGTTCTCTGGGAAGAAACTGACCTGAGAACCCCAATTGAAACAATTTACCAAATTTTGCGATGGATTGTCAATCACTGATAATGTTGAAATCAAAATTGGAACTTTTTCTAAAAGATCTGCACTAGTTCAAATAGGAATAATTTTAGGGAAGTTCTCTGGCCTGTGTTATGCAGGAGGTCAGAACAAATTATTGCAGTGGTCCTTTCTAGCCTTGGAATCTATAAATCTATGAATTCATTTCACACAGGTCAGCAAAGAATTAATCTTTTGATACACAAGCTCTTGGCCTGAAAGGATTCCTTTTATATGCCTTGGCATAAAGGCAAAGATACATTCTGTGAGATCCTCCGTGTACACCTATTTACCATGATTTGCACTGACAGATTGCAGGGAGTTACACTATAACATAGGAGACAGAATGAATCCTCACAGGCTGCTGGGTAGTGAAGGAATCTCACAATGAAGCAGATGAGACCAGGGATGGGGAGAAAGTGGCTTCTGCGTATATTGTATATTAGGATACCATAAATAAAGTAAAATAATAATAATAACAGTACTGTGTATTACTATACTATATATATATATGAATATACACACACACATACATACATACACACACAGACATGTAATAATAACAGTATACACACACACACACATCCCTGAAGCAATATGGTTCAGTGGATAGCACACTGTACTGGAAGTCAGGAGATTTGCCTTCTATTTCCTGCTCTACCACCAACCTGCTGCATAATCTGGATATCTAAGATATTTGGGGCACAGACTGTTTCTTACTGTGTGTATGTACGGCACCTAGCACAATGAGGCCTGGTTTTCTATGGGGACTTTAGGTGCTACTGGAATATTATTAATAATAATCCATACAAACCTTCATGCGGAGGCATGCAGGTTTATACATGTAGACAGGTAGTTGTATAGGCTGATAGAGTACATAAATATTGCATAGACATATTTTTGTGCAGTATTTTACCCCGCTTTCACATTCAGCTCCCTATCTTCTTCTTCACTACATTCATTCATTCTGAGCATAAGTTAAATCCAGAGATGTGGAACGCAAGATATCTCTTGAACACACTGTATCTATATTTTGGAGCTGTATGCCATGTGCTCAGTGTGTCTCTTTCATTCACTCCTTGTTGCACATCCATCCATTTTTTTCTATTATTTGCCCTGCTGCTTTTGATACAGACAACAAGCACCTTGTACATTGTCAGAACAGAAGGCCATTCTGATTCCAGCCTCTGACTCACTGCTGGCTTCTCTAGCAAGCCAGGTCGCTAAGTGTTTATATGATTACTATGAAAGGAGAGGTTGATGGCTTTCGTCATTCATTTGTCTCAAACATTTTACCATCCGCCTACAGTTGGCATTTCTTAATTATGTTTGATAAAAGCTGAGGCAGAGACAATATCTGTCCAATTAGGGGTATATCCTTGAACATGCACATAAGCTTTTTGGGGACAGCAACTGTCTCTCTGTCACAATGGTGCTCTGGCCTATATTTACAGTAATGAAAATAATACTTATTATTAATAATAATAATAACAATAAATAATTTATCTCGTACTTATTACTTCTTTTTGCAATGGTAACATGAGTGAAAGGCACCCGATGGAGCCTTTATTTACCCACAGGACTTGTGCAGACCTAATTTTCCAAAGAGCCCAGGACCAGATTTCCATTTACTCAGCATGCACAATTGGGACAATCTACAAAAGAGCTCAGCTCCCATTTATGCACATAAATAAGGGTTATTTTTTCAAATGGGTACTGAGTTTGTTTGAAAATTCTGGCCTTACAAGGCAGAGTACCAGTTCTCTCCACACTGTCCTGCTTATGTGCCTCAGCCCAGTCCTAGAGGGAACATTGCTAGAAGTGAAATAAATAAACCTAGCCATGTGCGGAGCTGGACTATGTTAGCACATGGTCTCATTGCTGCTACCGTCATCTTTCCTAACCCTGTTAATGCTCTAAGCCACCACAAGTTCTTTCCCCACCCTGATAGGAGCATCTTTGCCGGCTTCCATTGTACATATTAAAATCCCAAGCACATTTAGTAAGTGGAGGACAAGCCATTTGCTAAAACACCATCATAGTAACAACAGCTGGTTTTTAAACTTGTTCTTTTAGTAAAAATAATAAATTAAAAAGTCTTTTTTTAAACATTCCTGGCAGACCTGCCATCTCCTCAATCCAAGTGACAAGTCAGTTCTACAACGGGGCTTCACAAAGTTCAAACCATATTGCATGGCAGATGCTCTGATAATATTATTCCATAACTCTACATAGACTCCCCTCTGTCATCTCCTTCCCTTGAGGCAATTTATGACCTGCTCTCTGGTTGCAGCATTACATTATGGTTGCATTAATTGTAAAGATGCATTAACCTTACCTCTGGCTTAACCATTTGTTTTCTGACTTTCACATCATACCCCCTCAGGCCATGTCCCTGCAGTTGGCTTGTTCTACACTATATTTTCTTATTAGCTCTAAAGTAATTCGTTTGATATATTCTCAAAAATTTATCCCCTTAGTTCATTAGTTCTGGTCCTTTCAGATTTCGGTTTCCCATAAATCCCACAGCAGCAGAGTCTTTAGAAGATAACAATCCTGCACCTTTTCCCATTTTATCTTGTTTCCCAGTCCATCTCACCTTAAAATTAACATTAGTTCGCACTTCACATGGCCTCCATTCTACATAAAATACCAGATGTTGTCCATCATCCTTATAACAAATCTTTGGAATTAGTGAGTCTTTTTTTTTTTTTTTTAAGTCAGCTGTGATCTAAGGGGTTGAACATGGACCTAGGAGAAAGATGCTCTGGATTTGATTCCCAATTCTGCCAATGACCCACACAGTTTGGATAAGTCACTCAACCACTCTGGGCCTCAGCTATCCCATCTATAATATGAGGATGATAATAATGCTAATCTACCTTTCCAAAGCATTTTGAGATCTACAAGTGAAAAGTGCTGTATAAGAGGAGAATGAATTTATTATTTATGATTCATTCTTATTGTTATATATTTTGATTAATATTGAAAATCTGCCCTTGATATACAGTATCTGTATAAGTCAGGTCCATTTCTTCTGTACAACAGTGAATGGTAAATTAGACATAAAGAAGGCCCATTCGGTCATTTATTATTTGTGTTGGTAGCACTGAGGAGACTCAGTAGCAGACCAGCAACCTATTGTTCTAGGTGCTGTATAAACAAGAGACAGTCCCTGCCCCGAAGTGTTTGCAATCTAAGTAGTCATCTGGCCTTTCCTCTTTAGCCAGTGCAGGATTGTTCCTTATAATATATTATTGTATTTATTCTACCTATGAAGTTGTAATGTCCACTCAGGGTGCTGTGGGTGGGGTAATAGGTGGAAGGGGGAATGTGAGGGAAGGCGAGTAAGATGATTGGGTTGGAGCAGAAAGTCTCTTGTGATGTTTTTTTTTTCACAAGTTGATTTGAAACCAGACTGCCCACAGAGGGATATCACCTGAATTCATCTAATCAGGATGCGCTTGACCCACTACAGAAAATGCACTTTGGTGTGTCGTTCCAAAGGGCAGAACATCTGCTGAATGTCCCAGAGGGTGGAAAACCTGCTGGGTCACTGCTGTCCCAATAAGTATTAAGCTGCCAAGTCTGTTGCAGTGGTCCCAGCACAACTTCGTGCAAAAGAATGGAAGGTCTTTAGCTGTTTTGCAAAAGAACAACAGCAACAATTTGATTGTTGCCCTTTGAGCCTAGAAAACCTTTTCTGTCCCAGTGCCCCAGCTCCCACCTGTCAGGAACTCAGCTGACTCTGGGCTCAGCAGCCTAGCAACCCAATCATCTGGCAGGACCCAATAAACCCACACTAATTGACTGTGCTACCTGATTGGTCAGAAGGGCCAACAGCTCCCCAATTAGGCTTTGTAGCAACAGTAGCACAGTGAGTGTTCAATGTGTTCCATATCTGCAGCTGTGCCAAATCTGCTTCCTGCACTGGTCCTTGCTCCAGGCCTAGTTCCTACCATCCCCTGAACACCTGGCTCCAACCATTGGCTTGTCCCCTAACTGCACCTCTGGTTCTTCCCTCTGATTCTGCACTGGCAATAGGCAAGACTCATGTTCTGCCCACTAGATTGCAGCACCTATATTCTGGTGTGCGATACCATGCAACTGCCTCTGGGTCTGCCACTGTGGTTTGATTTGAGTATCTATGTAGACCAAAGGGCTGGAGTGAGGCTTTGCCATATACGCAGTGCCTACTTTATGACACACCTCTGAGATGCACAATTCCTTCCCACTTGCCTCCTTGCTCTTGAGGGAGGGGAAGGAAGTAATAATTTGCTGGCATGTTGGGAGTGGAAGGGGTGTAGCAATTATACTGCACCCATTTACTCCTCTGTGCTGTACCGAGGTTTATATAGTGGAGGTTTCTGCTCCCTCCTAGAGCTCTGGTCAGGAGTGCAAGCCTAAAGGCATTCTAAGCCTGAGCTGTTTGGGGCAGCCACTTTGTCTTCTTCTGTGCTTTATGCTCAGCAATATGCTATTAACAATAATAATTGGGTGGAGCAGTGGCAGGAGTGGGGGGAATACAGATCAATAATTACCATACTGTGCTGGGGCTAGGAACGTGAGTTCCCAAAAGAAGACAAGTACCAGCAAAAACCCCACAAATATTAAGTGGTTAGGCAAGTACCACATACAGATATCTGCCTCCAGTATCTCCAAAATCTTGTCTCTTCTGCGATAAATGAAGGTTGATCTATTATTTACGATGACTGGGCTAACATTTCTAAAACAAGCTTATTAACATTTATCTTTGGCAGTTCTTTGTTTCAGTTTTAGCTTTTTGAGCTTTTTTTTACAAAAGATTGAAGAATTCTTGTAATTTTCTACAAAGCAATGGGTAGGAAATATGATTAAGGTACTAGGATAGGATGCATAAAGATCTATCACTTACCTCCAATATAATGCTTGTCTTCCATAGATCTCAATGTGCTTTATAATGGAGGTCAGCATCCTTACCCCATTTTACAAATGAGGAAACTGAGGCACAGGGACAGAAGTGACTGCCCCAGTTCATCCAGCAAAGCACTGGCAGAAGCTGGAGTTCAGCTCAAGTCTCTTGAGTGGTAGTCTAGTGCCCAAGCTACTATGCCACACTGCCGGTGTGGGTTAAGTTGTTTAGGGCCAGATTGTCAAGTGTTAAGCACCCAAAACTGGGTCCAAACTTTTTTTAAAAAGCACATCTCCCAGTTAGGTACCTAAATAAGTGCCAGATTTTCAAAAATGCTCAGCACCCAGAAGCTCCCCTTGTGAAACGTATAGATAGATTTTCGAAAGAGGACAACACTCAACATGCTGAGCTCTTTTGAAAATCTAATCTCTTATTTCGGAGCGTAAATGGGAGTTGAACTGTTGAAAATCTGTCCCCTTGCATCTCTGGTGCCTTAATCCTCCATCTGCAAAATTGGGACACCACCATTCTGTTTGTCTGTTTCATCTGTTTAGACTGTAAGTTTTTTGGGTTAGACTGTGTGTGTGTACAGTACCTAGTGCAATGGGATTTTGTTTGAGGCCTTTATTAAACACTACTGAAATACAAATAATAATAAAGAATTCTGAGAACTTACTTCAGAAACATATCCAAACACTTTGGGTCAGCAAAACTGAACTGTATTTCTTAGAGATGAAGTGATGCTGGTGCATTTCAGCCCATTCCACATTCAGTCGTGAACAGAAGCAAGAAGCAAAAATGAGAGAATAATTTTTTTCAAACTTTTTGGAAGTTTTGACTGAAGTTTCCCTGGAGTTTCCATAGAAGCTTCATATTGGTTATGATTGTCTCTGAACTGCTTCAACCATTCCTAATCGAATCTCTCTGAACCAACCATTAAAACTGAAATTTAACATGCCGCCCTCCAGTTGATCTCAAGAATGGTATTATCCCATCAATTTCCTATCAAATTATAGTGCTTTGCAGGAATGCATTAAACTATCAGATCTTTCTCATAATGGATTTCTCATAGGGCTTTTAGTTCCAAATGAGCTCTGAGCCCAACTAAATCTCTAATGAAGCCGCTTCTCTCTCCCACTGCACAAAATGAAAAGTGCTATAATCTGGGGGCTGAGCAGCTTTTGTAAAGTTAGGCAGCTATAGGTACAGGTTACTACATCTCAGTGAGTAACTGAGATGGAAAGACACAGTTAGCATTGCTAAATAGTGAGTTGGGTAGGAATCCGGAGGCCTGCTGATATGTCTATATTGAACTAGTATATGCTTAATATTTTCTTTCTCTCCTTCTTCTTCACAATGACCCCAAGGGGAATTCTGTAGGTATTTCTGGCAGCCTGGAGCTTTTGCCAGGTAATTATTGGGATTGGTAGCTAACGTAAATACTCCCGTTCCAGAGGGGATGTGAATCTTTCCCAATCAGCTCCTGGCACCTTTAAGATTTTGGAAGTATTTAAAATGTAAGAAGTCCCAAATTGACGATGCAGATTGATTTAGAGTCCACTTTAAATATCTGCTCCAGCTAGCGGTCTTAGCTTTATTGCTTAAAAATAACAGCTATTTCAAAATGTGCAGCTATGGAGCCATTGCAAATTTGCTGGGGGGGGGGGAAATGGAACCCACTCTCGGATCCTGCTAGTCCATGCAAATTACAGGTTGCGCACGTCCTCACATTTCATCTTCACTGGCAGCTTACAGCACAAGAGCTGCATATTTGTGGGAGCTGCAAAACTAAAAGAGACAAGGAAAGAGGGGGCTGTCTGCAAGATGGATGTTGCATTTGCTCAGGGCCTGATCCTGCATGGTGCTGAGCGCCCACTGAAGTCAGTGGAAGCTGAGGGGGATCAGTATGTCTCAGGAGGTGCCTAGCACCTCAGAGGATCAGGCACATTGTTTTGTTCTTATAGTAATGGTGGCGGTGCTTAGTGGGCTACGTCCTCAGAGGGGCCAAGCACCTGCAAATCACATGGGCTTAAGGGTTGTGCCCAACACTTTTCAGGATTTGGTCCAAAGTGCTGTATATTTCTACAGTGCTGCACAAGCATTTAAGGCTTTATTATACCTTTTAAGGCATAGCCCAGTGGTAGGGGCAGTGCAACAGAGGCAGAATTCCTCCCTGAGCTCTTGGGTATGCAAGAGGAGCACACCATTGTTAAAAGGGGGCTCAGCACACTCCCTACTGTACACACAGCCAGCTTTGCCATGACCTGATCTCCTCATAGGTTCATAGAATCCTAGAATATCAGGGTTGGAAGGAACCTCAGGAGGTCATCTAGTCCAACCCCCTGCTCAAAGCAGGACCAATCCCCAACTAAATCATCCCAGCCAGGGCTTTGTCAAGCCTGACTTTAAAAACATCAAAGGAAGGAGATTCCACCATCTCCCTAGGTAACCCATTCCAGTGCTTCACCACCCTCCTAGTGAAAAAGTTTGTCCTAATATCCAACCTAAACCTACCCCACTGCAACTTGAGACCATTACTCCTCGTTCTGCCATCAGCTACCACTGAGAACAGTCTAGATCCATCCTCTTTGGAACCCCCTTTCAGGTAGTTGAAAAGCAGCTATCAAATCCCCCCTCATTCTTCTCTTCTGAAGACTAAATAATCCCAGTTCCCTCAGCCTATCCTTATAAATCATGTGCTCCAGCCCCCTAATAATTTGTGTTGCTCTTCGATGGACTCTTTCCAATTTTTCCACATCCTTCTTGTAGTGTGGGGCCCAAAACTGGACACAGTACTCCAGATGAAGCCTCACCAAAGCTGAATAGAGGGGAATGATCATGTCCTTCGATCTGCTGGCAATGCTCCTACTTATACAGCCCAAAATACTGTTAGCCTTCTTCGCAACAAGGGCACACTGTTGACTCATATCCAGCTTCTCACCCACTGTAATCCCCAGGTCCTTTTCTGCTCCCCTATTCTCTGGAGACTGCATTTGTGCAAAGGGTGCCACTCTCTATGCCTTTCCCCTTTGTGCACATGGGGTCATCAGGGCACAATTTGGACCTAGCTACCCTCAAAAAACTCCAGAGAGAGAGCAAAGAAGGGGAAACTTAGACACAGAGAAGTTAATGCTTCAGGACTACACAGCTAGTCAGTACCAGAAGAGATTAGAACTCAGGAATTCCCGGGTCCCATGCTTTATCCAGTCAGCATTCGCTAATGTATGCATAGGGCAGGTAGACTGTACTCTGTACAGTGTGCAAATACTCCATACTCCTACATGTGCACAGGCACATGTGGTAGACACAAGTACATTTACACAATTATTCTCAAAGTGAATGTAATGTGTAATAAGGGGAGCAGTGATGTCCAGTGGCTAGGGTACAGTCTGGAAATTCAAGGGATCTGGATTCTAACCCCAGCTCTGTCCCTGACTTGCTTTAAAGTGCTTTCGTTTAAACTCTCGAGGGGAGATTTTCAAAGGCACAACTGAGAGTCAGGTGACCTTTCATTGAGCGCGGGGAGCTTCAGTGCCCTTTGTGCCTTTGGAGTCTCCTCCTGCATTGCAGCCTCCCCCTCGGCTAGATGGGGATAATGAAGAGCACTTTGCAATCCATAGTGACTAGCCCAATAGAACTGCTAAGCATTATTATTAGTATGAAATGATATATTTGATGGATAATGTGATCTAGAATATGTGCATTACATGAAATATGCAGTGTGTGGCAATACAATCATGGGTAATGGGTATCTCACTTTTTATGGGTCCATTCAACAGACTACATCTCCCCTTACTGTGAGCTAGATAACAATCCTGCATTATACCAGCTCTGGTAACAGACACGCAAGATGGGATGATTTAAATCACTCTCCATGAAATCTCCCCAAGGTTTTCAACTGGTTTAAATGAAAAAACACAAGAAAAAGCAATAACAATTTAAAAACTTTTAAGTCAAAGCCATAAATTCCCTTCAGCTTGTTAAATTTGCAGAGGCATTGTGCTGTGAAAAGGGACCAAATTAAAGAGTTCAGCAGCCAGACGAATCTAAGCAGGGTCACCTATTAAAATATCTCTTAACTGTGTAGAGAGCAGCACACACTTGACTCTTGAGAGAGGCATGAGGGGAGCATGCTGCTCTGATTTCCTTTCTGGCTGATGCTCAAAAGCATTCTCCACCAGCCATTCTCTGATATCATAAAGCAGGGACTTTACATCCTTGGGAGGAATAAGTGCAACAGCAATCATCTGGATCATCACTGGGGAATGGATGCAGGCTCTCCAAAGCTACACACAGAAGTTGTATATGTTGAATTTAAACTGGTTTAGTTAAACCAGCACAACTTCTCTGCGTAGACTTTCTTATATTGGTTTAAAACTGGTTATGTCAGTTTAGCTTGCAGCTGTAAATATAGCAAAGTAAACTAAGCTGCTATAAGCCAAATTGAAATCAGCATAAAAGCATTCACCACAAAATTGCACAAGTTTAACTACAGTAGTATTCAGTCACTCCTTTAGTTAAAATGGCACAACTTTGTGAGTAGACTGAGCTTTAAGAGCTAAAAAACGAGCTCCCTAGCTATCAGTTGTAGCAGACTCATATCCTCTGTCTATCAGGCACAGGGACATGAGCAACACACACTGAGCAATGGTTTACATAAAGATGAGGAAATTGTGCAGTACCCCTCAATACAGACAAGAAAAAAAACATACCCTTTGTCCTCTTTTAAGAGCTTTATCCAGGGAGGTCAAAGCACTTTTCAAACTTTGAGAAGCACAATTGCCCAGTGGATGAGGCACTCAACTTTGTTTCAAAAGGACCTGGATTCTGTTCACAGTTATGTCACTGGCTTGCAGTGCTGGGTGACCTTGGGAAAGTCACTTCCCCTCGATGTCTTTAGTTTCCCTGTGAGTAAAATGGGGAGAATGATACTCCCCCACACTTTAAGAGCTATGGATGAAAAGTACTATATGAAAGCTTGGTATAGTTGCGTAAGCCTTGTAACAGTGCCCTGTAAGGTGGGCATCACTCCCACTTTACATACAGGAAAGTGAGGTGCTTTAGAGGCCAAGATTTTCAAAAGTGACTAGTAATTCTGGGCACCTCCATTTCTGGGTGCCCAACTGGAGACACCATAGAAGCGCCTGATTTTCAGGAAGTGCTGATCCTCCACCCTCTGAAAATCAGGCCTTTTTAAGGGGTCTCCAGTTGGGCATCCAGATAAGTGTGTGCTGCTCTCTACACAGTTAAAAATAGCCAGAGCTTCGCGAACCAGCTGAGCAGCGGGGACAGCAGAGCAGCTCACAGCAGGAGTTTGCCTGGGAGTTCGCCTGGAGTGAGCCCAGTGAGGCTTACGTCTTGCAAACTGCTCTGAGGAAGCTCGTAGTAGGAAGGTGATATGGAAGGGGGGGTTCAGCTGTTGTGACCTGCACTGGATGTGCCATGTTTGTCTTTCTTCCACAGAACAGAAGCGACTTTGTCTGTACAAAGTGCAAGCTGGTCTCCATATTGGAAGAGAAGATTGAAGGTCTGGAGCAACAGATAACGACCCTGCGTTGCATACGAGAAACTGAGGATTTTCTGGACAAAACTCAGGATAGGCTTCTAGGGGCACAAAGCTCTACAGATATAGAGCAGGTTGCACAGAGGAGCCAAGAGGCCAGTGAAGAAGCTTGGCAACATGTGACCTCCAGAAGAGGTAAGCGGAATGTCCGGGTTCCAGTAACACAGACACAGGTAACTAACCGCTTTCATGTTCTCTCTACAGGTATCGTTGCGGAGAGTGGATCAGATATGTCTGGGGCGAGAAAGCAGAAGGAGACTCCGCTGGTTGGAAGGCATGAGATGCTATGTCCTGAGGTTGGGAGTTCCACGACCACCACTCCCAAGAGGAGAAGGCGGGTGGTGGTGGTCGGGGACTCTCTCCTCCGGGGGACTGAGTCATCTATCTGCCACCCTGACCGGGAAAACCGAGAAGTCTGCTGCTTGCCAGGGGCTAAGATTCGCGATGTGACGGAGAGACTGCCGAGACTCATCAAGCCCTCAGATCGCTACCCCTTCCTGCTTCTCCACGTGGGCACCAATGATACTGCCAAGAATGACCTTGAGCGGATCACTGCGGACTACGTGGCTCTAGGAAGAAGGATAAAGGAGTTGGAGGCGCAAGTGGTGTTCTCGTCCATCCTCCCCGTGGAAGGAAAAGGCCTAGGTAGGGAGCGTCGAATCGTGGAAGTCAACGAATGGCTACGCAGGTGGTGTCGGAGAGAAGGCTTTGGTTTCTTTGACCATGGGATGGTGTTCCATGAAGGAGGAGTGCTGGGCAGAGACGGGCTCCATCTTATGAAGAGAGGGAAGAGCATCTTTGCCAGCAGGCTGGCTAACCTAGTGAGGAGGGCTTTAAACTAGGTTCACCGGGAGAAGGAGACCAAAGCCCTGAGGTAAGTGGGAAAGTGGGATACCGGGAGGAAGCACAGGCAGGAATGTCTGTGAGGGGAGGGCTCCTGCCTCATACTGGGAATGAGGGGCGATCAACAGGTTATCTCAAGTGCTTATATACAAATGCACAAAGCCTTGGAAACAAGCAGGGAGAACTGGAGGTCCTGGTGATGTCAAGGAACTATGACGTGATCGGAATAACAGAGACTTGGTGGGATAACTCACATGACTGGAGTACTGTCATGGATGGTTATAAACTGTTCAGGAAGGACAGGCAGGGCAGAAAAGGTGGGGGAGTAGCACTGTATGTAAGGGAGCAGTATGACTGCTCAGAGCTCCGGTACGAAACTGCAGAAAAACCTGAGTGTCTCTGGATTAAGTTTAGAAGTGTGTGCAACAAGAGTGATGTAGTGGTGGGAGTCTGCTATAGACCACCGGACCAGGGGGATGAGGTGGATGAGGCTTTCTTCCGGCAGCTCACGGAAGCTACTAGATCGCATGCCCTGATTCTCATGGGTGACTTTAATTTTCCTGATATCTGCTGGGAGAGCAATACAGCGGTGCATAGACAATCCAGGAAGTTTTTGGAAAGCGTAGGGGACAATTTCCTGGCGCAAGTGCTAGAGGAGCCAACTAGGGGGGGCGCTTTTCTTGACCTGCTGCTCACAAACCGGGTAGAATTAGTGGGGGAAGCAAAAGTGGATGGGAATCTGGGAGGCAGTGACCATGAGTTGGTTGAGTTCAGGATCCTGATGCAGGGAAGAAAGGTAAGCAGCAGGATACGGACCCTGGACTTCAGGAAAGCAGACTTCGACTCCCTCAGGGAACGGATGGCCAGGATTCCCTGGGGGACTAACTTGAAGGGGAAAGGAGTCCAGGAGAGCTGGCTGTATTTCAAGGAATCCCTGTTGAGGTTACCATCCCGATGAGTCGAAAGAATAGTAAATATGGCAGGCGACCAGCTTGGCTTAATGGTGAAATCCTAGCGGATCTTAAACATAAAAAAGAAGCTTACAAGAAGTGGAAGGTTGGACATATGACCAGGGAAGAGTATAAAAATATTGCTCGGGCATGTAGGAATGATATCAGGAGGGCCAAATCGCACCTGGAGCTGCAGCTAGCTAGAGATGTCAAGAGTAACAAGAAGGGTTTCTTCAGGTATGTTGGCAACAAGAAGAAAGCCAAGGAATGTGTGGGCCCCTTACTGAATGAGGGAGGCAACCTAGTGACAGAGGATGTGGAAAAAGCTAATGTACTCAATGCTTTTTTTTGCCTCTGTTTTCACTAACAAGGTCAGCTCCCAGACTGCTGCGCTGGGCATCACAAAATGGGGAAGAGATGGCCAGCCCTCTGTGGAGATAGAGGTGGTTAGGGACTATTTAGAAAAGCTGGACGTGCACAAGTCCATGGGGCCGGACGAGTTGCATCCGAGAGTGCTGAAGGAATTGGCGGCTGTGATTGCAGAGCCATTGGCCATTATCTTTGAAAACTCGTGGCGAACCGGGGAAGTCCCGGATGACTGGAAAAAGGCTAATGTAGTGCCAATCTTTAAAAAAGGGAAGAAGGAGGATCCTGGGAACTACAGGCCAGTCAGCCTCACCTCAGTCCCTGGAAAAATCATGGAGCAGGTCCTCAAAGAATCAATCCTGAAGTACTTGCATGAGAGGAAAGTGATCAGGAACAGCCAGCATGGATTCACCAAGGGAAGGTCATGCCTGACTAATCTAATCGCCTTTTATGATGAGATTACTGGTTCTGTGGATGAAGGGAAAGCAGTGGATGTATTGTTTCTTGACTTTAGCAAAGCTTTTGACACGGTCTCCCACAGTATTCTTGTCAGCAAGTTAAGGAAGTATGGGCTGGATGAATGCACTATAGGGTGAGTAGAAAGCTGGCTAGATTGTTGGGCTCAACGGGTAGTGATCAATGGCTCCATGTCTAGTTGGCAGCCGGTATCAAGTGGAGTGCCCCAAGGGTCGGTCCTGGGGCCGGTTTTGTTCAATATCTTCATAAATGATCTGGAGGATGGTGTGGATTGCACTCTCAGCAAATTTGCGGATGATACTAAACTGGGAGGAGTGGTAGATACGCTGGAGGGGAGGGATAGGATACAGAAGGACCTAGACAAATTGGAGGATTGGGCCAAAAGAAATCTGATGAGGTTCAATAAGGATAAGTGCAGGGTCCTGCACTTAGGACGGAAGAACCCAATGCACCGCTACAGACTAGGGACCGAATGGCTAGGCAGCAGTTCTGCGGAAAAGGACCTAGGGGTGACAGTGGATGAGAAGCTGGATATGAGTCAGCAGTGTGTCCTTGTTGCCAAGAAGGCCAATGGCATTTTGGGATGTATAAGTAGGGGCATAGCGAGCAGATCGAGGGACGTGATCGTTCCCCTCTATTCGACATTGGTGAGGCCTCATCTGGAGTACTGTGTCCAGTTTTGGGCCCCACACTTCAAGAAGGATGTGGATAAATTGGAGAGAGTCCAGCGAAGGGCAACAAAAATTATTAGGGGACTGGAACACATGAGTTATGAGGAGAGGCTGAGGGAGCTGGGATTGTTTAGCCTGCAGAAGAGAAGAATGAGGGGGGATTTGATAGCTGCTTTCAACTACCTGAAGGGGGGTTCCAAAGAGGATGGCTCTAGACTGTTCTCAATGGTAGCAGATGACAGAACGAGGAGTAATGGTCTCAAGTTGCAGTGGGGGAGGTTTAGATTGGATATTAGGAAAAACTTTTTCACTAAGAGGGTGGTGAAACACTGGAATGCGTTACCTAGGGAGGTGGTTGAATCTCCTTCCTTAGAGGTTTTTAAGGTCAGGCTTGACAAAGCCCTGGCTGGGATGATTTAACTGGGAATTGGTCCTGCTTCGAGCAGGGGGTTGGACTAGATGACCTTCTGGGGTCCCTTCCAACCCTGATATTCTATGATTCTATGATTCTATGATCCAAAAATAAGGCACTGTAAATCAATAAAAAGGTCTTGAAAATCAAAGAGGGAGATTTCCAAAAACAGAAATTACAGTTAGGTGCTTATTTCCCATTTACTTGGGCTGTGTTCACTTCAGCTTGATTTTCTCTAGGAGTTAGGTACTAACTGCCATTTGTGACTTAGACAACCCCCCCCCCCCAATGGACTGGCACTTGTGGGAGTGGAACCCAATTATCCTGACTGTGCAGCACCATGCTCCAGCTGCTAGACTGCTCCCCACTGTATCAATGCAGTTTGATTCTTTCCTTGCATGAATCTGAAGGGACTGGCCTGTAGTGCCTGATGTGATGGGTCAAATCATTAGGAAACAAGGTTGCGGTGTGCAAAGCTCAGCAATTCTACACATATTCCGGGAAGTTGTTAGTAGAGTCGAGCACAGATGCAAGACATTCTCTATATGATGTAACGTGACACTGAGTTGACCAAAGTCACAACAAAGTTTTCTTGCAACCATTAAACATGTAACATTGTCACCCAAACAGAAAAGGGTTCCCTCATGGCAAACAAGAGTAGAGAACAACTCTGTAGACTGTGCACTCCGGCTCCCACCGATTGAGCACCTCGCATCCGGTGCAGATCAGCCATGGACTACAAGGCGTTGCCTTAATCAATACCACACTGGAGTTGACTAGCTTAGAGATGCGATGATCAATACCTGTGATTGTTGCAAAATATGAAGCATGCCTGTGATGCAGCTGCTTGAGCGTGAATGCTCTTCCAGTGACCTGGCAAAGTGCAGTGATAAGGCAGTCGTATGTGCACAAATGTGGTGGGAAGCAGTATGAGGACACAACAAGAAGTGTGCAAAATTCCAACTTAGTTGACCTGCATGTTATAAATTAAGCATCTGTTCCTCAAACTGCTTTTCATAACATCAGCTGCTTGGTACAGACACTGAGATCTTTCATTCTGCTGGTCCGTTCGTCAAGCTGACAGGCCCACTCATCACCGAGGTGATGCTCACCAGAATCAGGCATTCCAGACAGGTTTCATCTGCTCCATATTACAACAGGCTGCACTCACCTTAACGTTCAAAGATTTGTGTCATGCTGTCACCTTATGGGAATTGAGGGGGACCTCTAAACACAGGCCACAGGGCACTGGTACCTTGTAATCACTATGGAAAGCTTTGTGGACTCTTTAACTACAAGAGAGTTAAGTAGCACAGTGCCTGTTCTGCAGCTTCGCACATACCCAGAATGGATTGTGCTTTGCTCCTCTCAGTCAGGACACAGTAGCAGGTAGGCTCTGCATAAACTGGAAATGGAACCAGGTACCATGAAGAGCTAGTGTGAGCATTCAGGCATTATTCAGTGTGTAAGCAGCTGACAGGTCTTCTGGGGTTCATAGCCTGTGTAATCACTGAGCAGCTTGCTTGACAGTAATGCTTGGTGCAATATCCCATATATAACACTGGTTTGAGTCGGTCTAAGGAGCTGTTTAATTGCAGAGTAGACATTTGGGCTCAGACTGGAGCCCACCATGAGTGGGGAGGATCCCAGAGCTCGGGCTCCAGCCCAAGCCCAAACATCTGCACTGCAATTAAACAGCCCTTTAGCCTGAGCCCTGCAAGCCAAGGTCACCTGACATGGGCCATCCATTGGTGTTTAACTGCAGTGTAGAAATATCCTTAGTTTTCTTCCAGAAACTGAGGCAGCCTAAATCAATGTCCCCTTTGGAAAAGTTTGCTTTTACTCATTCAAGTATCAACCCACCACAGTACCTTTAAACAAACCTACAGTATTGGACCCTAATTGACAACAGTACTGTCTGGGCTAGTGAATGGATCTGGGGAGTCAGATACTACAGGATGAGGGCCACGTGATTGGATGGAGGGATAGATGGAGAAACAGACCACATGGCCTTTTCCCAGGTGACAATGTTATTGCTGGTATTTATTTGTTTCAAGTAAAAACCAGAAACTGAATCCCAATGACTTTGTTTAATTTTACATGCAACCTACTTAGATTTGCATTCTGTTTGAGCACTGGAGAAGGTTCAACCCTTTGATGGTTTGATAAGATCTTTTTATAAAGTTAACCTGCAAAAGCAGATATGGTATCTGGCTTTATGGTAATTAGCTTTACAACTTAATTAAAAATAGTTCTGTTAAAAAAAAATCAAGCACCTCCTGGTTTCTAAATTCCACCTTGAAAAGCCTCCTCATTCCTTCCTTCCCCGGGCTGCAATCATATTTTAAAGACAAGCTTTTTAAAATCTAAAAGCAGGGACAGAAGTGAGCAGAATGCAAAGTCTTCCCTTCTGGAGCTACCTGAAGAGATTGATGAAATAACAGATAGTCTTTAACAAAATAGCAAGTCTACCTGACAGGAACCACACATCCATTCAAAGGGTAGAACAGCAAGAGTGATGCATTTTAAACATACTCCCAACTGGTCTGTCAGTAACAAATTAGACTTGTCACATTCTCCAAACAGATTTAGTGAGAACATTAACAATGTTAATGAACTGTGGTCTCAGCAGGAGAAAGAGGTATGAGTAGTTCCAGGAAGGTGCAGAATGGATCACAATTGTTTTGTTGTTGAGGTTGTAGGGTTTTTTAAAAAAAAATTAAGCAATTTCTTGGTTTGGAAACTTAGTGTAATTGGAAGTAATCATCGTTGCTGAAATCCTACAAACATTTAAGCATGTGTATAACTTTATTCACCGTGGCAGGCCACATTTTCAAAAGAAGGCAACTCCCTACTAAGCACTTAAGTATGAGTCAGATTTTCAAAAGTTCTCACCACCCAATTCTGGATTCTGAGCTCTTTTGAAAAATCTGGCCAGTGTGTATTTTTTTAAAGTGCAGAGCAGGGGCAGAGTGGCGTGTGTGTGTGTGTGTGTGTGTGTGTGTGTGTGTGTGTGTGTGTGTGTGTGTGTGTGTGTGTGTGTGTGTGTGTGTGTTGGTCAGTTTGGATTCATGTAGGTTCCTACCAAGTTTTCAAGGAGGAGATGAAACAAATATATCACGGGTTGATTTTACACATGCAGAGGTTCTTCAAAATATGTTTGGGCTAATAATAATAGGCTAAATATATGCAGGGCATCTAGTGTCATATTGCTAATACTGATTATAAAGATTTGTATAAGTGTGGTCTCGTTAACAGACCAGTGGCTAGTAATCACAGTTTAGACACAACAAATCCTGCATCTTGGCAGGGGGTTAGACTAGATGACTTTGTTGTCCCTTCTAAACCTATGATTCTATGATTTCTGGTTTGTGGCTCTGACTTGACATTGACTTGCCATGTCATTTTGAGCAGGTCACATAAAATTATTGTGCCTCAGTTTCCCTATCTGTAATGAAGTTTAGTAACACTTAGCATATGGTTGTAAAATACTTTGAGATTGTCAGATGAATAGGACTACATGTGCTAAGTCTCTGAATCAGGAGGGCATCCCAATGCAGCACTTAGTCAAGTATATACTTAACTTTAAACATATGCTTATTGAAGTCAATAGGACTTAAGCACATAGTGAAAAATAAGTACATGCTCAAGTTCTGTCCTGAACAGGAATAGATTTAGGCATGTGCTTAAGTGCTTTCCCAAACTGAGGCCTACATGCAGGATGTAAATTTTATTTGCATAACTTTACGAAGCTTTTGTCCTTGAAATGTGTGTCTCTCACCGATTACATTTAATTTACACAAGGAGCACTCTAAGGCTAAGTTGGAATGTACTTGTGGCTGGAAAGAATGAAACCTACACTAGTGTCCTTTTGTCCTGATGTGGCCATGAACTCCATACAAGCAGAGGGATCTTGCCTCATGGTCCTCCCTGCAGCACTGGAGCTCAAGACTACAAGCTCTTTGGGGCAGAGAATTTTTCATAAGTGTTCCTACAGCACCTAGTACAATAGGCCCTGATTCTTGATTGAGGCTCTACAATAACAACATACTAAGAATAATAGTAGACAATAATAACAATAATCTCTCAAATATTTTTTCCCATACCTGAGTCAACAGACCTCAAAATATTTGAATAGCAGTTAGTAGATAAATGTTCTATATAACCTTCCAAGCTGCTTAAAGCCTACCTTAAAAAAGAGATATTTTGCCTTTCTTCTTTTAACAATCTTATTACATAACATTTCTTGCCCAAGGATCTAATTCCAGCTGGAGTCTTTTATAAGAAAATATGTTTATTGTCAAATAGAGTAGACCACACACACACACAAATCTACCTTTTCCTTCTAATCTCCGGTAATTATTGCAATGATCTGGACTTAGAACTCATAGCTAGGGGAAGGAGAGAAGAGGCTGGAATGATGATTTTTTCAGATTGAAGTCGGTTGGTAATTAATTCTGCAAAACAAATGCTGTAATTGCTAAAAAGTAATAAAACTTTATATTACATTAAAGAGTATAATAGGTTTTCTAAGAGGATTCTATTACATTTAGCGCTCTGGAAATATGCTATTTATAAAAGCGAGTCTTGCAAAATGTCAATAGTTTGGTATTTACCTAGGAAATTTGGCAACTACATAAAAAAATTAATAATTATATTAAAAAACACATTTAGAGATTCTCTCATTAGTTTAATTAATTACTTAATCTTAATAGCGTGGGTGGTACATAATGGGTCTGATTTCTGAAGCTCTGAAAAATAAAAAGTGATCAAGGGAAAATGGGAACAAAAAATGACAAGCTCTTTCCACCTGCTCATTTCACTTTTTAAAAAACTTGTGCTTGTTAATTTAGTTTTCAGTTCTGCTCCTAATGAAAGAAACAGCAACACTCCCACTGGGGTTGCAGAATCAGGGCCTAGGAAACTGTGGCAGGTGTCCACCTATGTGACCTGAGTAGAGGAAAACAGAAGAGGCCCCTGAAGTAGGGCATGCCTTGGTACAACAATTGCCATCCCCTTAATTAGAAGGCAGGGTCAAAAAGGATTGGGGGCATCAACTGAGTTCAAAGATTGTGAGCAGTCATTAGGAAAGTGCCAGTGAGGGACACCAAAATGGCAACCCCAGGGTGAAAGACTGACAGCCTGTCTCTACAAAGCAAATATAGAGCAGTCTCCATGCCCATTCCATCTTGGGACTCTCTGCTGAGGCTAAATATCAGGGGGTAACTGTGTTAGTCTGTATCCACAAAAACAATGAGGAGTCCGGTGTCACCTTAAAGACTAACAGATCTTCTGAGACTGAGAGTCAAAGAGTGTGTTAATTGTGGTGGGCAGTAATTTGTGTAACAGGGGCACTTGTTCACTAGGAATAGGATTGAGACACAATCACATGGGCCACCACACACTTATATAATAAGATATTTTGGTCACCACTAATCCTAGCCTAAATCCATCAGCTTAGTGGAAAAAGACTCTATAATTCATTACTGGCCCTTGGGGCTTTGTCTTCATTACCAAAAGGGGT
This sequence comes from Lepidochelys olivacea, assembly GCF_965140295.1. Taxonomy (NCBI): domain Eukaryota; kingdom Metazoa; phylum Chordata; order Testudines; family Cheloniidae; genus Lepidochelys; species Lepidochelys olivacea. The sequence goes on along the minus strand of NC_140436.1, from coordinate 3,069,106 downwards.
GTGTTTTTACATCCAGATAGCTAACTTGAGTAGGCTATCTTGATGTGAACCACTGGAAACAAGGCACAGGTAGTTTTACTTCTATGTAGCTAATTGGGGTCAACCCTACATCACCATGTGGAGTTTACCTTGACTACCTGCGACAAGGTAAAATCTACAGTACCTTGTTTCCACTATAATTTTATATGAAGAAAGCTGTCTCGAGTGAGCTATCTCTATGTAAAGAACACACCTAGATTTTGCAATGGAGAAACAGCCCAAGCTATCCAATACTACACATGTGTAACTTTGCTAGTCTGTTTGCATTCTAGTTTTGGGTAATCGTTCATTTCTAACAGGGCTTGCATTGTGCTTCACTTTGAAAACCACAACAGAGGAGGAGACAAAGGAAAGCCAAAAATAATAATAATACAAATATATGAACAGTTACCTAGCTGTACTCACTGAGTCTTCAGGATAACACCACTGTCACTTTGATTCCTGCACTTTTGAAGTGCTCTGTAGAACTAGCCAAGGAAGCTGAATTTCTTCAGGGCACACTTCAGCTGTCTTGTCTCTCTCTCTCTCTTTCTCTCTCTCGCTGCTTGTGCTTTTGTTTTTGTTTTAATAGCTATCATTTCTAACCAAACATTGTTAGTGAAAAGATGTTTAAGTTCAGTGAAGTGTCTCTTGTGGGGATGCTGGCCTATGTGAGTTTTAAATGTGGTCAAGCACATCCCTCAAACGTGACAAAACCCAAAGTAAGCTATTTGACTGATTTGTGCCGAGTTGTTCACTGAGGCCAGGAGAATGCTGGCTTGTGACAAGGTGAATCAGCCAGGACAGAATGAAGGGCTACCTGCCTTTCATGTGACCAATGGGGGATTTAAAGGGAGAGCTGAGAGAGGCCGGGGTAAAGCAACTGACGAATTGTTCTGTTTTACGTTATTTAGGAGTATTCTGTTTAACCAGTAAATTGTGTCCTGAAGCAAGCAGCTGAAACAGACTTTGTCTTAGCATTTGTTCCTTCCTGAACTGGTGAGAGAGCTCACCAACTGACATGGCTCCACCCTCTTCATTATATATTCACTGATTCTGATTAGTCAGCATACCTGACCAAGCCCCCTCATCACTTGCACATTGTAAGGTCCTAGTTTAGCACAGTGCTTACACACATGCTGAAGGGAGAGATATTCAAAAACAGAAAAGGCAGTTGGATAAAGAACTAGTCAAACATTTTCCATCAAAATTTGTTCTTTATTTTCATGGGAAATGTCTTTAAGACAAAATGAAAATATTCATGAAAAAAAATCCATTTTTTGGGAAAATTCTCATTGAAAAATGTTCAGGTTTTGTTGTTTTGATGAAAACCTGAAAAATGTAGGTGGAGAAAAAGTTGTGTCATCATTTCTTGCAGGAAAAAAAATAAACAATTTCCCTCCCAGCTCTAGTGAGGGAGCCAATTTCCCATGCTCAGTCATGTGAGTTGTGGACCTAGCTTCCCCTTGAGTCTTTGCAAATCTTCCTCTAATTTCTGTGATGAATTGGGGCCTCCAGGCTAGATCTTTAGATCACTGGGTAGGCAGCCAAGTTTCTTAACTTCTTTTGTCTTGAGTTTCGTTACTGTATTACTTGTCATGTAGCCATTGATGACCTTGTGAGGAACTCAGGTTCAAATTGATTGCCATTTGTGGGGTTGAGAAGGTATGTTCCCCTGGGTCAGTTTGGGTGACTTGTGTTTTGGTTTGGGGTTTTTTTTTTTTTTTTACCTTTCTCTGTAGCATGTGAGTTTGGGTCACTTGCCATATTATCTTGCTATTTTTCACTGAATCATTTCCATTTCTATTGCAGGGGCCTAGGGCACCTCAATTCCTCATATACACTATCTGTGGCTGTCATAAATATAAAGGGAAGGGTAAACCCCTTTGAAATCCCTGCTGGCCAGGGGAAAGCTCCTCTCACCTGTAAAGGGTTAAGAAGCTAAAGGTAACCTCGCTGGCACCTGACCAAAATGACCAATGAGGAGACAAGATACTTTCAAAAGCTGGGAGGAGGGAGAGAAACAAAGGGTCTGTGTCTGTCTGTATGCTGGTTTCTGCCAGGGATAGACCAGGAATGGAGCCTTAGAACTTTTAGTAAGTAATCTAGCTAGGTATGTGTTAGATTATGATTTCTTTAAATGGCTGAGAAAAGAATTGTGCTGAATAGAATAACTATTTCTGTCTGTGTATCTTTTTTGTAACTTAAGGTTTTGCCTAGAGGGGTTCTCTATGTTTTTGAATCTAATTACCCTGTAAGATATCTACCATCCTGATTTTACAGGGGGGATTTCTTTATTTCTATTTACTTCTATTTTTTATTAAAAGTCTTCTTGTAAAACACTGAATGCTTTTTCATTGTTCTCAGATCCAAGGGTTTGGGTCTGTGGTCACCTATACAAATTGGTGAGGCTTTTTATCCAACATTTCCCAGGAAAGGGGGGGTGCAAGTGTTGGGAGGATTGTTCATTGTTCTTAAGATCCAAGGGTCTGGGTCTGTAGTCACTTAGGCAAATTGGTGAGGCTTTTTACCAAACCTTGTCCAGGAAGTGGGGTGCAAGGTTTTGGGAAGTATTTTGGGGGGAAGGATGCGTCCAAACAGCTCTTCCCCAGTAACCAGTATTAGTTTGGTGGTGATAGCGGCCAGTCCAAGGATAACGGGTGTAATATTTTGTACCTTGGGGAAGTTTTGACCTAAGCTGGTAAAGATAAGCTTAGGAGGTTTTTCATGCAGGTCCCCACATCTGTACCCTAGAGTTCAGAGTGGGGGAGGAACCTTGACATGGTGGCATAGTGGTGGGATTAACCTGAAATCATTTTGAGATCCAGTTGAGATTTTTTTGAACTAGAAATACAGATTTTAAAAAGAAATCATAATCTAACACATACCTAGCTAGATTACTTACTAAAAGTTCTAAGGCTCCATTCCTGGTCTATCCCTGGCAGAAACCAGCATACAGACAGACACAGACCCTTTGTTTCTCTCCCTCCTCCCAGCTTTTGAAAGTATCTTGTCTCCTCATTGGTCATTTTGGTCAGGTGCCAGCGAGGTTACCTTTAGCTTCTTAACCCTTTACAGGTGAGAGGAGCTTTCCCCTGGCCAGGAGGGATTTCAAAGGGGTTTACCCTTCCCTTTATATTTATGACAGTGGCATATAATAATTTAGTTTCCTATGGGCTGTGATACTTTGGTCTAATTTTGGTTGTTGGATTTAGCGTGAAGGTGCCGGGTGTTGTTGGTGGCCTGTGATATACAGGAGGTAAGTCCAGATGGTCTGATGATCCCTTCTGGACATATACTCTATGACTAAACATGAGAAGGGACAAACCATGATGAAGAATCAAAGTCCAGGCCAGCTACAAACATATACACACACACTTACCTTTTATTAAAGGCATAAAGCCATTGCATTAAATACAACAACAATACCTTCTCCCAAGAAACTACAGGCACTTGCCTAAAATGAGAGTAGCGGAACCAAATGAAACCTTGATCCACTTTCTGCTTAAGATTGTCTGCTTAAGATTGTTCTGGACTGGAAGTTGGGTCATATGGGAAAAAAGAAAAGGAAAGAGTGGTGTCAATTAAATTAAAGATTTAAATTAAAGATACTTCCAGCATGGAGTGAAGTCAGGTGAACTATACCAATTTACACTGGCTGAAGATCTGGCCCCATGTCCCTGCTGTCCAAGAGCATTACAGCATTCACTGGAAATCCACATTTTTACCACTGATGCCTTATAAAGGTTCCAGGTTTGTGACTGGTAAGAATACGAGGGATCCAAGTGGATTGTGTTAGCCTGTTAGGGCCTGATCCAAAGCCCACTAAAGTCAATGGAAAGACTCCCACTGACTTCAACAGGCTTTTGATCAGGGTGTTAACGAGTCTGGCTATATATTTTTCAGGTTGCAAGATCTATCTATCTATCTATCTATCTATCCAAAACCTATATACAAACAAATTGCTTTGCCAATAATTGCCCCATGTGCATAGAGATCAAATAATGTACCAGTGCCTGCTATTTACAAAGAAATGCAGAAAACTGAGATGCCAAGTCTGTTAGGAAGGCTAAATATAGTCACAGGCTGCATAGTCATTTGTTCTGGGAACAAGTCCATTGCTTCCTTTGCAGGTGTGTGAAGGAGCTTCCAGAAAATATCCCCAGTGCATCTGATTATTAGTTGTTTAATTTGATTTTTTTATATTTCCAACCAGTCATAACTTTAGGGAATGCAAATGCTTTTGTTGTTTATTGCAGGCGTGAGCAAGTACGTCAGTCCTGCACATGAGCTACCAACTCCATTGCTGTTGATCAGTTAGTTTGCTATGTTGTATTAAAGATGCAGCCTAGGTATTAGGGGGCAGATTCTACTAGTCTTTGTCCCTATTCACCCAACATAAACACCTTGCCAGAAAGGGAAGATGGAGGGAAAATGTTCTGCTTCGTTCACTGATCGCATAAAATCCATGCTAGGACATAGGGCAAACCCCATCATTGATCCCATACCTAGGTTCATTTCCTTGTTTGTGGCACAGAACTAACATGCTAAATTGCAAAATGTACCCTGAGTGGGTGTAGCAATACATAAAAAAGCTAGTCATCAAAGCTACTTGGGTTTCCTTTATAACAATACTTTACACTTGTACAGCATCTTTTATCTGAAGCTTTACAACTATTTACAAACATTAATTAGTTTTAACTTCAAAACATCCCTGTATGGTAGGTAGGATCTCTTCACCTACAACTACAATGCAGCTTTGGTACTGGGCAGGGCAGCTGTTTAGCCGAGTGAAACAATACCATGAAACACTTTAGGACAGGAAATGAATAATACTCTATCCACTTTGAAAGTACAGCAGCAGGGGGTAGGAGATGTCAAGGAAGAAGATTACAGTTATCTAGAGAGGATTTAGACTGGCACACTGAGGCAAACCCCCTATTCTTCCAAAAAGTGCCAGGGGATGTTCAATAACTTAAGGTGGTCAGAGTCTCAGTTTTATGTCTATGTAAAGGACAACACTTCCAGCAGGACAGTGTCTCCTTGCACCATTGCTAAAATGCTTACACAGAGAGAAGAAAGACACACATACAGTAAATCAACACCAGTACCCAGAGGTGCTTTGGAAGTCAGCTGTGTTCAGAATCCTAGTCCCATCCTGCTTAGGCCCTTATTCAGTAAAGCACCTAGAACCAGATTTTCAATGTGCTGAGTGAACTCTTTTGGAAAATCTGGTTTATGCCACCCTAATCCAACACCCTTGGATGCCAGTGGGAGTCTTTCCATTGATTTCAGTGGTAGCTGAAAGGAGCCAGTGGGACATCTCACATGCTTAAAGACATACATATGCTTAAGTGCTTTAATTTATAAGGGCCTTAGTTTTGGGGACTAGATGGAGAGGAGCATCATCCGGCATAGCTGCAAGAGAGAAAAAACATCAGACACTTATGAGTTTAAGGAGTGTGTGTGAGTGTGTGTGTAAACATGTAGAAGCAGAGCAGGAGGAGTGATTTACTATTTCTCTCATTAGGCTTGGAAGGGGGGAAAAAGAGCAGAGAGTCCTTGTAATACTGGAGAAAAGCAGAAAGAGTAGGCTGAGGAAGGAAAATTATAAACCACAGAACCCCATTCTGAGCAAACATATCATCTGAGTAGAATACCTTGTAGTTCTTGCTCAGAGACAATAAATGTTACAGCTTTAGCACTGAGGAGAAATGAGAACTGCCATTCCCAAAGGATACAGAATACATCTCCACATATGACAAGCAGTTAACATTATGGATAGCATCTGCCTGGGCTTTTATCATGATTTAAATTTGTTTTCCATTCACCAGGCTGAATTGCAGGAAATTATATTGAAATGTGTACAAACTACCGGTTACAAATTTTATTATAGCCTCTGAGGTGATCCTACTGCAGGGAGAGAAGTTTATGAGTGAACATGAGTGCAGGGTACTTAGTCACCTCTGGTATTTGCAGTCCGGATTGGAAGGTGTAATTGATTTTCTAATAACAGGGAGAATTCTTGGCTAGAAGCATAGTATTGTGGTTTAGCCAGTGTCTAAGTGATGTAATCCTCATGATATAGTCACTGAACTGCTTTATAGTGACTGGCTTGCAGGATTATTTGCTAACAGTTTTTCAGATGATGTGTGATGCCAGGGGCCTCCCAGCCATCAGGGTCATTAAAGAGTCCATGGTATTTTTCATAGGGACAAGGCTGTCAGGCCCTTTGAAAAATGCCACAGCCCTGGTGGACAACTGTCTTACCGGGTAAATTCCAGAGAATATCACTAAGTCCCTATATCATTAAGAAGGCACCCATTCCTTCAGGGCATACAGCCTGATTCTCCTCTACTTCACAAGGGTGGCCTGAATTCTCATTCACACAAAGGCTCTCTTATCCCACTTCTGGGGTGAAATCGGCACCTACTGATATCAATGGGAGTTTTGCCATTGACTCGAGCGGGCCCAGGTTTTCACCTGGCAATAGAAAGGGGCATTAGAATGGGTGTAAGTGCAAGAAAAAAGCTTTAGTGGAACTGAGGCTTGTGCATGCTGTTGGTGTCAGTGGTGTGACTCCTGATTTACACTGATGTGAGCAAAGAACTGGGCCTCTTGTCAAGTAAATATGAGCCTTTACTTCATCCCACTGAAGTCTGTAGACAGCCAGGCACTGTACCTGAAAAAGAGGGGGTAAATACAATGCATGGTGAGAAATAAATAGGAGTAGAGAAGGTTGCACATTCTGAATTGTTTTTGTTTTTAGTTTCTACAGATAAACAATCCCCCCCACTTCTTTTAGAGTGACTGTTTGGGTCTGGGTGAAAGTTGCATGACTGACAATGCTGGAGAAGGACGCTGATTCCTTTTGTTGACTGATTGATTGATTTCAGTTTCAGTAGCACCAATCTCAAACGCCAGACAACTTGCAAAATTTAAAAACCAGCACTATTTGTACATATCAAGAACTGACATTTCACTCTACAGAGAAACAAATGCAGCAAAATCAAATGATTTTCAAAAGACAGACTGTAAGAGTCTTCCCATGGATTTTAACGAGCTTTGGATCAGACCCTATATAGACTGCTGCCCTAAATGCAGCCAGTGGATCAATATTTGCATGTTCACATTTGGTCAAAATGCTCTTATTAATATGTTACACATTTACTATAATTCTGCTGTTGGCTAACTCACACAAACAGGAGTCAGGACTCCTGGGTTCTGCACCTGGCTCTGCTACAGACTTGGCTGTGCAACTGTTTGCAGGAGTGGGAGTGGAGGGTGTGGGGTGGGGATGGGGTGTCTATCTGTATGTACTTAACTTAGCACAATGGGATTCTGGTCCTATTTGGGGGTCTTAAGTACAATAATAGTGCATGCTATTTTCTTCCCTTTCCAGCTATACAAAGACAATTGACTCCCACAATTTGGCCTCTTAGGTCTGATCTTGCAAGTGATTCCATGCAGGGATTTGCCTGTGCAGTCACTTGCAGCATCTGGCCACCACTGAGTTCCTCTAACACAGCGAACCTCAGCAGAGACAAACTCTTCAGTACAGCTTTTCAGCCTTCCTTTGGGCTTCTTCCTTTATAGTCTAATTTTTTATTGCCAGCAATGGTCAGGAAGTTGATAATGAAACAAACAAACACTCTTCCCTTCCCCCCTACCCGCCCGCCCAGTGATTAACTGGCAATGAGGACCCAGGGGAAGAGGGCAGGAGAGAAAAAGCAGAAAGCATTCAAACACTTTAATATAAATTCATGGCATAGAATTAGGTTGTGCTCTGAGGGGCAGCTGTTAACAGAGCTGCATCTAATGGGTATGTCTACACTGCAATTAGACACCTGCCACTGGCCCATGCCACCTGACATGTGCTTGTGGGGCTCAGGCTAAGGGGCTGTTTAATTGCTGTGTAGACTTCTGGGCTCAGGCTGGAGCCTGGGGTGTAGGACCTTGCGAGGTGGAGGAGAACACCTTTCCACCCACTCCTGCTGGCTTTGCTTTGTGGGGCCTAAAGAGAAACTGGCTGGATGGAGACTCTGCCTTCCAAAAAGACTTCCTTATGGAATGCAGCAGCTTCATATGGCCTCTCCGAGTACATACACCTTTGTCTTCTTAGCCTGGGGCTCCTTATGAGCTCCTCCGAGCAACCCACAGTATGTGGTATGGGCTTCAGTTAAAGTTATCTATCTAGGTTTTTAATTGTATCTGAGCGTAAGCCAGAGTGATGAGTTTACCACAAAAGGCTCATGAGTTAGGTCTGTATAAAGCATCCAGAACATCTTTGATTGAAAAATCAAAGCTAGAATAATCGTGTGTGGATAGTTTTATATTTTGGCTTTGATGGCACACGTTCATATTATCCAGGTACGGTGATAATCCCAAGAGCATCTTGAGCGGACGACCAGATATGGTATGTTGGCTTCTCTTCCTAGCTGAAAACAGAAGTGTAGACATAAGTACAACCAAAATTTTAATAAAAGTAACCAATTTCTTTCAAACCTCAGACAAAGGTCTCTGAGCCACTTGGTCTGTGACTAATATCTTTGGGCACTGAGTAGAGTCGAGGCTGTGGGGTTCTGTGGTGTCAGGGCTATATAATTCTTTTGAGTCATTGGGTTTATAACAAGCAACCAAGCAGCTCTGCACCAGTAGCTCCCTGAACCCACATGTAGCCCCATAGCTTTTAGATTTGGTTGCTGCTGATGGAAATTTCTCTTTGAGCACCACCTCTAATTGTTTATGTCTGAGTACAAGGCCCCGTGAAAAATTGCAGAAAAATTATACAACCCAGTCACACCCTCCCCACTATGCCTCTTCCTAATCCAGCTCTGCAAAACCTTCCATTCTTATGGAAAGAGCTGTGGTTGCAGTATGAAACTGACAGCCAGGACCCCAGGCTGACATTTGTACTGGCTTCACCACCACATGCCTCTTTCATTCTCTGTATAATGGCATAACAAGATATTGTCAGGGTTAATTATTTAAGGCCCAGTTGCTGTTGGTAAGCACTAATATGAGGAGTCCACAGTGAAGGAGGGACTATCCTAAGCATTTGCAAAGTGCTTGAAGGGATTCTTAGATGAAAGGCCTAGATAAGGGGGAAATGTTATCATTAGAAATTGCATTGAACTGGGTTTCTGTGATGGTTTTCTATAACTTGCTGGATTCACACTGGTGCAGAGAATGAGGTCTACACTTGGATTTCCTGGCCCCATCCACACCCAGATATGGGTTCTCATCAGTATTCCTGCTACATGAGTTGGTATCAATATGGTTCTCATTCCCTGAGCTTAAAAACCTCCCCGTTTCGTCTGCTGACAGCTTTATGCAAGCAGCTGTAAAATTTTTTTCCAGTGCTCATCTTACCTGCATCAGTGAACCTGCATCTCCTGCTACAGAAAGATGGATAGTGGGCTATTTTTATATTTTGAGCCAGATTTATGCATGCCTCAGAACTGCATGAAGCCAACCACGTAATAAAAACATGTATCAACGAATGTGAGAAATGTTATGCCAAGTCTTTTCTGAACCTCTCCATGTATATTTCTGATATTTCAGGTTTTAACCTTAAACTCATAATGGGCAGTTATCAGTGTCATGAATGTGGAAGGCATGAAATAAATCATGTCTCAAGTGAATTCTACATAAACATATACACACGTATATATGGATGTAGCCACTTGTATACACACACACACATTCAAATGCACATACATTCATGCATAAATATATGCACATACACACATAAACATATATATGTGTGTGTATACACGTGCATCCATGTAACACAAGTATATGTACAGATATACGCACAAATACATATACATACATGCACAAATATGAGCATTTGTAAACATAAAATGTATGCATGTGTATACACAAGCATTTATATATACACATACATATTCTTACAAATATAAATATATATTCACATATTGATTGAAACTGATCTGAGCCATTCTCAATGAAATATAAAGTAGTTAGGGGGAGAATATCTTTAACAAAAAGGTTGCTTTTCATAACCAGTTTAAAACTCTGTCAGTAACTCTAGCATTAGTGCCAAATAAAAAAGAGAAAAATAAGATTAGGTTGCAGGGTGTAGAGAAGAAAAGTTTCTCTTTTCCCCCCAGCATTAATCAGAAAAGGCTGAAATGCAGAATATCATTTCTCTTGAATAAAATTGACAGAATATAAATCACTCTTAATACCTCCAATCCTCAAAAAAAAAAAAAATCCAAACCACAACCTGAACCAGGGAATAACATCTTCTCTGCTTTGCCCACACTTTGTATGCTCCAAAGTCTCTCGCCTTGTCTAGCAATTCTGAATAATACAAGAAGCTGAGGCATGTATATGAAACCTGGATTAATGCGTGAGATTTAATCTGTGGTTTGCAAGTACCTGGCAAATTCTGGGGAAATCAAGTCTAAAAATTGCTCCCAAACAGGAACCATGTATCAGATCTAGCCATAATATGTTGTTCATGACACATTCCTTCTTCCAGGCCATTCTTTTCATTTTTCACTGAATTTAGTGTTAGTGAAAGGTGGCAGGTGGGCACTTTAGAGTACTATGTAGACCAAGGTCTTAAATTTATCAGCACAACAAATATTAATCTTATGATGGAAGCTCCTAAAGGCTCCACTGGGGAAATCAGGATGGTATTGTGCCAGGCACTGTACCCAGGTAATGAAAAGACCCAAACAGCTTACAGCCTCTCCAAGAGATATGACTGACCATCACAGGAGATTAAAAGAAATAATGGGCAGGAGGTGAGGGACAAAGTAAACAGTGGAAAGCTTTTTGTTGGCTTAATAAAGAGAAGTGTCATCAGAACAACCGCATAGCCACTGTTGAGTGATTTGTAGGCATCTCTAGAGATGTGAATTTTAAAGGAGGGATGTGAAAAAGATACAATGCAGCACCTGCTTGGGGTTTTTATTTTTTAATTTTTTTTTTACAGGGAGATCCCTCTATGTCTGAGTAGAAGGCAGCACAGGTGTGAGCATGAAGGTGCTTGAAAGAAAACTGGAATGAGGAGGAATGATCTTCAATTGCCACTCTCTCCGCAGTCATTGGTGAACTGCTACGTGCTCTTGTTAGCCAAGAGGAGGAATGGACCCCTGGACTCAGTCTCATGAAAATCCCCGTAGCTCTGACATTTAGCTGTGGTTAGGCAGATCCTAGAGCTGATTGGAAATTTTCCAAAAGTTAAACTTGATGCAAATCTGTGAAAAAAACATTATGTGTGTGTGTGTTCCTCATTTCTGATCAACTTTTCCACACCCCGATTTCAGGGGAGACCTGTTGACAAGAGTGCAGTAGCCAGAGAGGACAGGTTTTGTACCACGCTTCTGGGATACAAAGCTTACCCTAGAAAAATTATTATTCTTCAAAGTTCCCCAAGAAACAAGCGTTTAAGGTGTTTAATGATTAAAAACCTGATGCCCTTGAATATAAAAGTCAGATAAAGGAATTGCCAGGGACCCTAATGCAGCTGAAATGATAAACATAGAGGGGGCAATAATGAGTCAGCCTGAGGTGATTACTTTCTCTAATTAGAACACATGTATCATTTAGGCATGTTAATCTTTGTCTGTCTAATGCAGTTTGGTTAGACTAACCTATATGCACTGTAAGTTGTTTTTCTTTTTATTAGCATAGCAGTATATGTAGCAGGCCAAACCATTACATGTATGGATGTTCTTCCAAACCACTCTGTTCTAAGTGAACAGCAAGACCAACAAAAACATAATGGAGGAGGTTTTCAGAAGGGACTAAAGTGATTTAGGAGCCTAACTCCCATTGCATTTCAGTGACATATGGGCAGCTGACTACATTAGTCTCCTTTGAAACCCCACACCAGTATCTCTGGAGCAGGGAAAGGGGTTTGATTAAAAAGAAGGACTGACCCAAACTTTCACTCCAAACCTCAAACTGAACGTGATGTAAAACTTCTGCTCTTTAAACATTTCAAGTCACTCTGTGTAAAAGTAGGGCTACAGAACTGGAAGCTCAGCTGGTGTAAATCAGGGTAGCTCCACAGGTATAGCTTTGTTGAAATTAATGGTGCTGCACCATTTACACTGGCTGAAGTCCAGCCTGCTGTCCCAGTTCTATGAGGGTCCTGACAGAAGACTGCTGTTGAATTACCAGCATTGCTTTCTACAACACCTAGATGCTCCTTGGTGGTTTCTTAGGCTAGTACTCAGGAGGCAGGATCCTGCTTAGCCAAATACTTGCGACTGAATAACACAGACTCAGGTGTGTAAAAGCCAAAGCTTGCAGGTGCCTCTGCAGGTATTACAGTACTAGACAGAATATCAGCAAGCCCCTCTTCTGGATTGTAACATTAGCATTACTGAAGACGAAGGCCTAATCATTTTTACAGTCTGTACTGCTTTGAAGCCATGTTATTTAACAAACTGCTTGCCAGTTGGCCTGGTGAGATCAGAGATTGGCCTGGCAAAAGTAATAGAGATCCCACTAATAACATTCAGCACCATTCCAGGCTACTTTAGGACTTTCATGCAAATGCTGGTAGAGTCTGGTTCTCACCAGCACTCTTGTAAATATTATTTACCCATTCTCCCCTGTTCCCCCCATGCGGTAATGACACTCACTCATTTAATTTTGACTGCTGAGCAGTTTGAAAATGAGCTGATTCACTCTTATTTCTTTGGGATATTTAAATGTGGGTCCATATGAACTTTGGGGCATTTTTTGGATGCAAAAGGATAAGAAGGACCCTGCACCCTTTGGTTCCTACTTTCAACACTTGTAGCTGTACCATCTTCCTCTTCTCCTGCAATAGATAACTATGCCTTATCTGCTGAAGGTACTATTAACATAATGACTTCTCTCATAGGTCATCAGCAGTGTTTGAACTCTCAGCCCCAAAGCTCAAATGGTAGGGAAGAGTGCTAACAGTTACTGTGCTGTTACCTAGTAGCAGTAGTAGGTTGTTATCTTCTGTATGAACTAGCCATGTGACGAAGGCACACAAACACTTGACATCAGCTCTTTGGAGGCCTCACTGCATGTTTGGTTTAGATAGAGTTTTATTGGAGCACAGTGGGGATTTCCCATTGGGAAATCTGGTTCACTTCAAAAGAGAAGTAAGAAAGTCAAAGTTGTAATAAATAGCTTTTAATTGTTCCCTGCCAGCCCAGTTCATAGAGTAACTAGAAGATATAGTATATTGTTCCCCAAATCCAACTGTGCTCCTTGTCCATGGAACAGTGCCCCTCTTCTTGTGCACCAAGGAGTAAATTCTACCTAAACCCACAATCACAGAGGGTCCTGTGCCACTGAAACTATTGTGAGTCTGCTACGAAGAAGTGGAGAGGGAAGGAAAGGGGGTTGTCAAAGCAGATGCCTCTGAGCCTGATTCTACTGGATCAGAATGGTCATGTTTTGACTCTCTGCCCCGATGTCAATAATATCACAAAGTACAAAGTGATGGAGAATTGGGCCCGGGGGTTTAGGACTTCTGGGTTCCTTTACCAGCTCTGATGCTAACTCACTGCATAGGCTTGGGAAATTCTCTTCACCTTTTTTATGCCTCAGTTTCCCCATCTGTAAAAGGGGGAAAACAATACCTCACAGCAGCATTGCTAGTCAGTGTTAGTAAAGTGCTTTGAGATACTAGTAATAAAGTTAGGAATAATCAAAGGAATATTAATATATTAATATCCCTTTATCAATGAACTCCTGGTACTGTATGCATATGAAGGCTCTAGACCCTGTAGACTTAAGACAGAGCCAGCAAGGTCCAACTGAAGACTAAATGAGCAAGAGGAGAGAGAGACTGAAACTGCCTTCTGGAGAGCCTGAGAAGGCTCACAGGGTTTAATTTGAAGCTTTGATGCCTCAGTGGATATGTGGAATGTAATCATAGCTCTGAGTATACACCAGCCCCATGCAGTGAACATACAGTAATGTAGTAATGAAGCAAGCAGGGATCTGGATTGACACTGACACTGGAGGTAGAAACCCCATAAAACTCAAAGGTGAAGGCAAAAATGGTAATACATGTAGAAGCCTGTTAGGTGAGTTTGATGAGAAGAGTCAAATTGTCACCCAACGGGGTAGTAAGGATGCTCGTGGGGACAGAACACTAGTCTGGGATTCAAGAGACATGGGTTTAATTCCACTCACCCACAGATTTCCTTTGTGACATCAGAAAAATCACTTAATCCACCCTGTGCTTCAGTTCCCCATTTGTAAAATGAGAGAAATAGCACTGCCCTAGCTTGCAGGAAAACCTAATGACTGTAAGGTGTTCAGATACTACAGTGACAAGGGCCCTATAAACAGCTAGATGGAGGCTTCTCTTCTAGCCTGTTTTATCTCTGTGCCATCCTTTGCAAGGTTCTTTTCTTGAAATGCCCCTGTCCTACAGATGCAGGCTCAGGCATCTGTGTGTCTGCCTAAACTTTGTGTTTCCTATTGCCAGAACCCCTAAGGGGCTTGCAGCAGGCAGGAATTGCCCCAGTGCATGTCCACCTCACCCACACCCCTATTTCTCCCCGGTATGCCTACATGCAGCGGAGAAGTCCTGGAGACAACACAGAGCTGGCTCTGTGCAGGGCAGATGGTTTGGGCTTTATGCCAGGGGGACGCCACCAAGAAGGTCATGTGACCTATTTGCACCAGTGTAGCTGGCAGGAAGTAGCTGGAGCATGGGGGGTGAATGTCCTACAGGCCCAACTTTTGCCTCTCCCCCTTCTAGTGTAGAAAGGTGAATTTTCAATGTCTGCATAATACAGAGATTGGCACCTTGGTCATGAGCCAAACCAAATGCATGCAGGCTGGGGGCTTAGAATATAGGAGCTTTGGCTCCAGAAACACAGGGCCCTGGAAAGGAAGGAAAGAGACTTTCCCTCAGATGCTCCCCAGGTTGCCTGCACCTGGAAGTTAAAGGCAGCGGGAGGATGTGGGCCACATTCTGGAATCGCACAGGATGCTGCCAGGCTCTAGCACAGGGGTTCTCAAACATCATTGCACCACGACCCCCTTCTGACCATAATAATTACTACATGACCCCGGGAGGGAGGACTGAAACCTCAGCCTGCCTGAGCCCCTCAGGTGGGGAAGCCAAAGACGAAGCCCAAGGGCTCCAGTCCCAGGCCGGGGGAACACCTGTAACCTGAGCCCCACTGCGCGGGACTGAAGCTCAATCAGGCCTGGGTGGTGGGGCTCAGGCTTCGGCCCTGGGCTCCAGCACGTCTAACCCCCGCCTTGGTGATCCCATAAAAATGGGGTTGTGACTCACTCCGGGGTCCTGACCCACAGTTTGAGAACCGCTGCTCTAGCAAATAGCTTGTACTTTTCCTGGCTTTCAGAGGTGCCATGCAACGGTCTTTAAAGCACCACTTTCCCCAGTCCAGTCTCTTTCTTCGAGAGCCCTTCTCAATGCTGCCAGAAAAGGGCTGCTAATTGTGAGCTGTGTCTGTCACAGTCTCTTATGCACTAAGTCTCTTCTTATGCCAACATTTTTTGTACCCTCATGAGTTTTAAGAGGCCCCCATCAGATAAAACACAATTTCCAAATCAGCGTGATTGAGCCAATCAAGTAGGTTGCATAAGGCTGTTAAAACCCTTCATTAGTCTCAAGTATCCCTTTGTAATGACTGCTGAAGTTGAGAAAGCTTTGAAGACCAGTTGAAAGGAGATTGTCAAGGCCAGAGATTGGTGGATGGGGCTCAAGATGCTCCTGGAGGAGGAACAGATCATCCTGAGACAGGCCATTGAGAGCACTGAAGAATCAAGCAGATGGCATGTCCAGGAGCTGCCATTTTCGGGATGAGACACAAGACTGAGGTCCTGATCCTATATGCTCATTAAAGGGCCTGGGAGCTATCTGCAACATTTGTGGAGTTTGCTGTTTTCACTTTTTTTAATGAAAATATAAGACTGAAATGTTCAAAAGCCATCTTGGGGATTTGGATGTGATTACAAATAATCCAAATCAGGGGTCCCTTAGAAAGCTTTGAGAGGATCTTAAGGCTTGCCAGTGGTCTCCAAGGTCACCCTGCCCATCCAACAAGTCATGGTAACAACCAGAAGAGAACTCAGAACCTGCTGTTCCTTAAAGCACAGGCCTCAACCAGCTAAGCTAAGAGACAACATCCATTAGCAGTTAGCAATAAAGGGCCTATGACATCCAATAGAGCAGTTCAGATTCCTTCCAGTAGAGGGCAGTGGCTTGTTTACACATTGGTCACTCTGCAACAGTGTTACCACATCCCTCCTTAGAAGACACTCTTCTTGCCTAGTGTCCGTGCTACATTCCGCAGCAGAGGCAGCTGTGTCCCAGCAGTAGGTGCATCAATTGCCAGCTGCTCATTCAGACAGAGCCTACAAAGCTGCTGGCGGCTGCCTCTGGCAGAGAAGCAGCACTGCAGGAACATGAAGGATTATTATTATCATCAAGAGAAAATGAGAAATGATCTCATTCCTAAAAAATATGCCGCACTGAATATTCTCCACGCAAACGCGCTTGATCCTCCATCACATCGGGCAAGTTTCTCATATTAGGCAGAATAATGGCCTTTCTGAAGAGATATTAGTGGGTTATTTTC
The DNA here is from genome assembly GCF_965140295.1 of Lepidochelys olivacea. Lineage (NCBI taxonomy): Eukaryota > Metazoa > Chordata > Testudines > Cheloniidae > Lepidochelys > Lepidochelys olivacea. Next base: position 3,052,496 of record NC_140436.1, on the reverse strand, counting down.
CTTTTGGTGCAGGTGGTGCTAAGATGAGAGGCCCTGGCTATTGCATTGTCAATTTGTTTAATGATTATTAGAGGAGCAGGTGATTTCTATTAAAGGGAAGTGACAGACTGTTCATTAGGTGTAGATGCATGTTTATTAAATTGGAAGCCTAGAGCAAGCAGCCGGGCTCATTCACATCCAAATTCCAGACCGATCCGTTTTATTTTGCACCTGGAAGGTTCATAGCGCAGCTAAAGCAGAAGCCGTTCACCAGGCGGGGGATGGGGAAAGTGTCACGTTCATGCACAGACGTCTCTTCTCTGCAAAATGGAGACTGAGCTGGAGAAGTACAGCCTCTGCAGCAAGTTCCCCCTTTTAATTTCACAGCATCCTAACCGGAGAGGTTTGGGAATGGAGGGAGGGCACAAAGACGGCATGAGGATTTTGTCTCTCAGTCCAGACCTTCCGCTGCTGCTGTCAGGGTGTGTCCTGGCTCTTGACCTAATAGGAACATAGGATTTATTTTATGGATCCATCTAGTTCAGCATCCTGTCTCTAACAGTAGCCAGCACTGACAAGAATTGTGCATGCGATGGACAATTATACCATAACTGCCCATAGGAGAAGATTCTTCCCAGCCTCCATCAGTTAGTGCTTCATTTGTGTCCCTGGAGCATCAGAATTTATATCCCCTTTTTTCTTGTATCCACTCTTAAGTAACTGTGGATGTTCTCATTATCCAAACAGAAGTTTAATCCCTATCAGTCCTGGCACCCAGTGCCACAACTTTCATTCTTCCCAGTCCAACACCAATTAATGCATTCCAAAATTAATGCTTTCCCTTTCAAGCATCTAGTTTATTAATAAGCTCACAGCTTGATCCATTAGCATTAGTGACATCATTGATAGACGGGTGTGTCTGGTTCTGGTGTCAGCACTTCAAATAAGATGTTGAACTATTGGAAAGGGTTCAGAAAAGAGCCAGATGAAGGATTCAAGGTCTGGAAAACTTGCCTTATCATGACAGATTTAAAGAACTCAACCTATGTAATCTATCAAAGGAAAGATTAAGAGGTGACTTGATCAGAGTCTGCAAGAACCTACATGGAAAGAGAATTCTGGTAGTAGAGGGCTCTTAAATCTAGCAGGCAATGGTAAAATAAGATCCAATGGCCAAAAGCTGAAGCTAAATAAACTTGGGCCAGAAATAAGGTGCAAATTTTTAACAGAGAGGGTAATTAGACATTGGAACAATTTATCAAGGGAAGTGGTAGATTCTCCATCACCAGAAACCTTTAAATCAAGACTGGATGCTATATCCCAAACAGAAGTTATGGGGTTGATACAGAAATTACTGGATGAGGTTCTCTAGCCTGTGTTATACAGGAGATTGGACTAGATGATCATAATGGTCCTTCTGCCATTAAAATCTATGGACCATTGAAAACCAGCCAGCCAGCCCTCTCTTCAGGGTTTAACAATTCACCCAGCTCTTGCCCCAGGTTCTAGTCCTGACGCTTCCTGCTCCCTGCAGATCTCTCACTGTGTGAAAGGCAGCCCCTCCAATAGTAGGTACCACTTCTAGGCTACCATTGTGTGATCCTGATTCATGTGCAGGTCAGAGTTTGGCCTCAATTCCTTACATACCCCTCTCACTCTGTGACCTATTACTTTTTTCTGAATCTTGCTAAGCTTCTGGCTCCAGGAATACATTGCAGCAATGAGTTCCACGTGCTAATCAGCATTTTGCACATCTGATCCTAGGAGTCAAACTTTCTCTGCTGTGTTGCACTGGTGCTTAGATACTTCCATGATGAAGTCCATGCAAGTAGCTAGATAGAGCTTTCCCAATAGCCCCAATGACTAGCAAGAAACAAGAAAGCATACAAGCTCTGCTTATGGTTGGCCATGCTTCAATGTGATGTAAAAAAGAGTAGTACTGGTTTTAAAAAAAATCGATTTTTAATTTCCGTTTTCCCAAAACTGCTGGGAAAAAGGAGCCAATGTTTTTAAACTTAATGTTTTATAAAGAAATCTTTGTTCCTTTCTAATGTCCTCTTTAGGAATGGAGGATTGTGATGAACTCTGTGTCTGTCTGTGCATACTAATCTCTTAATTGGATGAATCAGATATGCTCAGGTGTGCGTCACAGGTTCTATATTGTTAGTACCTAATGGAGTTTCTCCTCTAGCCCAAGTGGTAAGGCTTTGTGCTTTTGGCTGGGATCTATCCCCACTGCTGTTACTGAAGTTCTGAGTGACCCTATGTTGTGGCCTGGTGGAAATCATCAAGTCCTGTACAGCCACACAGATTTGTTACAGCAGAGATCATCTGACCATGGGAAATACGGTTCTGTGACTTAAGCACAAGCCTGGGTGTGAGGGAGTCATGAGCAAATCTGGTCAGGAATTTTTCAACAAATGTTTTTTTTTCCATTGGAAAATGCCAGTTTGTCAACATTTAAATATTTTGTGGGAAATGGTCAATTTCGATAAATGTTCCAACTCCATATTATTATTATTTTTAAATAAACCTAGTTTCCAAATGGTCAAAACATTTTTGTTTTCACATTATCTAAACAAAATGTCTGGCTTTCCTGTTCAAAACAACTTTTTGTTTAGAACTTTTAGCTAATTATAGTAGAGAAAAAATGTAATGATCAAAATCAGAAGAAAATATGTTGAGTGATCTGAATGGAACCATTTTTTGTTTTGTGAAAATTTTCCAGAATTTGACTTTTCATCCTAATTTGGGATGGAAAATGTTTTCAATGTCTCAGAAATGTTTTGTGATTCATTTGCAATTCAGCTGTGCTTCTGGGGGCTGATCCCCGCTCTCCCACTGACTCCTTGTGTGGCCTTGAGTCTCTTTTCCTCAGTTTCCCTAGTTGTAAAACGAGGGAAAAACTGAGTTATCTCCCAGCAGAGGAGGTTATGGAATTTAGATAATGTTTATACAGCACTTTGCACACAAATGCCATTCCCTTTTTGCTGGAAATGAGCTGCAGGACATCTCCCAGAGCATTTCCACTATGTATTTAATGTTGTGTGTCCACATCAGTGAAACATAAGCTACAATTTACTTAAATAAAATAAAATAAAACAAAAATCTGCTCTCTGGTAAGCTCCCCTTCCTGGATTGTGTATCTGTCGCTGTGAAGGCAGGACAGTGCCCTGCTGCATGCCAGTCAATCACTTTTTCTTTCCTTCTGCAGCTCTGTACTGTTGCTGAGTTATTGTGATTTGTGAATGACTAAGTTCCTGCTCTGGGGACACTTGAGTGGGAAAAGAGCTGGAGTTGTGTTTAGCCAGCGCTTCACCCGGCTGGATGCAAAAACATGCAAATGCTGCCACCCAGAGGACACACCTTTGGCAGCACAGCCCCTTAAGGCATGTCTACACTGCACTCTTCTTTTGTTGGCATATAGAGTACGTACTCTGGTATCCTGCCCAGCACAGGTATAAACAGCAGTGTAGATGGTGGGGGAGTGCATAGGCAAATTCAGTAAAGACATGGCTGAGGCCAGTACGTATGTACCCTGTCTACACTACTATTTTTAGCAGCCTAGTGTCCTGCAGCCTATCCCTGCTGCAGGGAAAAACTTTGGCAGCAGGGAAAGGCTCTGGCACCTTCCTGCGACCAGAGTCTTTCCTCACCACAGTGCTCTGGCAGAAGGAAGCTGATGAAGTCTTTCCCCACTTCCTCCCCACCACCTTTCGCTCTTGCATGTAGCTATGCATACCGGCATGCAGTGTAGATGTAGCTTTAGAAACAGGGAGAGTGGTTTCAGAGCCAGAATAATATCATTTTACACCCCACAGATTATAAACACACAGGTATCACTTCGCTACTGAAATGCAGCTACCTCTGGAGTGGGTGAAAGACTGGTTATCTCTGTTTTACAGATAGGAAACTGAGGCATAGGGTGATTAAGTGACTTACCCAGTGTCACATAGTAACCTGTGGCAAAGCCAGGAACTGAGTCCTAAACTGGTGCCTTAATCTCAGGACCATCCTCCCTCCCAAGTGTTCTGTTTTAGGTCACCTGGGAGTGCTTCTGCCTACAGTCCTTGATGCTTCTGGATTTAAACTTAGCTGTGGTAATATGCAGGGGACATACACAGAAAATCTTGCCACCAGATGAGGTTATCCCTTAGAGAAATCCTGTTGGAGAGTTCTGGCAATGGTAGATCCCACACCTGGCAGTTCCAAGCAGGGTCAGAACTTCAGACAATTTTGGGATTGCTTACTCCCTGTAACCTATGATTTCAAAACCCTTCCAGAAAAGCCAGGCACGGAGAGAGGTTGTGAATACACAGCCAAATTCAGCATGTGTGAACAAAACACGCAAAACCAGGGGAAAGTTAGTCATCTTAGGACAATAGTCTTTTTATCTCCCTCTGGGAACTTATTTCAACAGCCTTCAATTCCTGGCTCAAGCATTTTGGAGTCTTAGATAGGTAGCTGATTGTAATTGTGGCGTGTCAAAGCATAGAGGCACATACACAAATAACAATTCTGCCAGATGACAAACTGTCCAAGTACAGTCTTCACCATTCAAAACACGTCCCATTAGTTCCAATCACTCACAGTCCCCTTTGGCACTCAGATGGGGGAGGGAATACTAAATAATGACTGTATTTAAAGGCCACAATAATACATTCTGTGCCCACCAGACGATGTTGCTAGGCTGTTATTTTGCCATTCGGTTTTCATGTGCACGCATTCCCCCATTCAGGAGAAATCATCACTTTCACACTCAGCTGGCCTGATTGCATGAAGAAGAATCTGATTGCATTATTCATCTGAAAGCTTCATAAAAGACTAAAACTCTTGAGGAGCCCTAGAGCTTTTGATGAAATTATATTTCAGTGGGGTTAAAAAAAGTACTGAGTTAACTGGTTGCATCTGAACCCAACTGAGCAGCTGCAGATCTGGTGGCTGGGCCTGAATGGAAAAAGATGGGCTGTTGTTTTTATTGAGCAATTTCTTGAATATGGCATATTGTGCTGCTTCTCTTCTGTTGTTGTCCCAAGGCCTGGCTATGACACCAGCCCTTCAAAGAATCTTTCTTATATTGACAGGTTTCAGAGTAACAGCCGTGTTAGTCTGTATTCACAAAAAGAAAAGGAGTACTTGTGGCACCTTAGAGACTAACCAATTTATTTGAGCATAAGCTTTCGTGAGCTACAGCTCAAAGTGAGCTGTAGCTCACGAAAGCTTATGCTCAAATAAATTGGTTAGTCTCTAAGGTGCCACAAGTACTCCTTTTCTTTTTTCTTATATTGGAATGCCATAGCATGCCGGCTAATCGCTGAGGAAATGCTGCCACCTATGGACAGAAAGGTAGAATGGCAACTTCTCCTGGACAACAGCTCGGTGTAGATCACAAACTTATCTCTGTCTCGTCCAGCAACGGAAGTTGGCCCATTAAAATATATTATCTCACCCACCTTGTCTCTCTCATAGCCTAGCATCAAAACAGCTAGAAGCACACAGCAAGAAACTTTTCTAGTGTCATTCATATCTGCCTCCCATTCTTTTCTGGATGATTGTGAAATTGAGGTCTAGAGAGGAACTTAGTTTTTCCTTAAAATATGTTCATGAAGAAGTTTAATAAACCAGTCTTCAGACAGAAGAGAAAGAGAGTCCCCTTTTTCAATTCTTGCCATCTGAGCACCCTTTTCATTACCTCTTGTTTTAAAATACAAATGTCCCATTGTTTGTATTTCTCTTTGAATTGATGGACCCAGCCAAGAACTCTCAGCTGATCACCCCTGCCCCAAATGTTATGGATGACCCAAAGCTGAAGCTTTTCTGGATCCAAATTTGGTAAATAACTCCAATTTTTATGGCATTATTATTATGTATATTACAGTTGTGCCTGGACCTCCAGACTGAGATGGTGCTGTACTGAGAAATAGTCCTTGCCCTACGGGTTTACAATCTAAATAGACAAGATGAACAAGGAATGGAAGAAAGGAAGGATTTTTCTCCCTGTTTTACAGATCGGAAACTGAGGCTCAGAGAGACCAAGTGAGATGCCTCTTTTTTTATACTGTGCAAGAGCCAGCAATTGAACCCTGATTTACTGAGATCCAGTCTAGTTCTTTAATCCCAGAACCATATTTTCTCTCTGTACTAATATTTATTAAGAAGATCAGAGTTTGAGAGTAGAATTGTTTGAAAGGTTTTCAGTGAAATAAATAACCACTAGTGAAATAAATAAATAACCACTAGTGAAAAAGCTAGTGGTTATTTATGAAGTTAACAGTAATACAATGTGTTATGACTGAAAAGAAAAATACACTGGTATCCCTAATAATAAGAGATGGCCCAAATTTAAAAAGCCCTGGATCCAGATACATCTTTTTGCATCTGCACCTCTTCTCTTTCTGTAACAGCGGTGACATCACACTGCTGCATGTTGATAATGATGTCACAATGATACTACAAAAGCATAGTGTGTCTTAGAATGTCACAGCTGAGCAGTGGAGGAAGCTGAGAAAGAAGCAGGCAGAGGGAAATGACTCCTACTAACCTGCCTGAGAACAGAACCTTCTGTGAAAAATACATGCAGTTGGCTTTTATCCTCTCCTCTTTGTCAATTTTCTTAGGAGGCCTGTTCCTCATAGTAGCTTCCAGGGTAGCCAAATATGTTTACAGGTTCATCTCAAAGTGCATTCTCAGCACAAAGGTAAATACAAAGTCTTCTTGAAGTAGTGCATGTTTGGGTGCTGACATGGGAAAATCTACATTTTTGGAAGTCTTGGGCCTTTTAAATTTGGCTACAAAAGAACTTAGAATTCTTAGAATTATGCCCCTTAGAATCTTTCTCTGACTAGATCTTCTGCTGTGTTGTACTGAGCAGAGCATGTGTCCAGGGAAAATTTGGCCATTTGGCATGAAAGATTCTGGATTTTACTTGATTATTAGACTGAGAGATATACACAGCCAATCTGTTTCTCTCACACACGTGTGCACACGAGGTCAGCTTTAAGTCAAAGGACTTAAGAGAAATTAGGTGTCTAATGCCTATTGAATTTCGGAGGGGTTTGGGCTCTTAACTCCCTTTGGAAAACCCAGCCCCAATCCCTCTCAATTACACTAGCACAGTTGCCCATAAAATGCATTAACGTGTATAATGAATGAATCTTAAGATGCTTGTGTTCATGTTACATACCCAGGTTGCTTAACTACATGATTTCAAATGACTCTATAACTTCTTACTTATGTCATACTATGCTATCTCCCACCATTGGGACGTGCCACATCATTCTATCATTTAGAAGAGAGGATTTGACATCAACCCATCTGGATTGCATGGGCAGAAAATGAAAGAAACACCTGTGGTGCTGGCAAGCCAGATGGTATCACTGTTTGCCAAAGAGTTAAAATAATGTCTGATTATCTGGTGTCTTTTTGGCTACTAGAGCAGATGTGGGGTTTAGTGTTGGCTTCCTACTGATGCTAGAGCCTGAGAAACTCTGAGTGTAAAAGACGCTGGGGTCAGCATATCTTCTGTAATGCACAGACAACAGAAGCTCCAAAAATAGGTGATAAGGGAAAGGAAACGAATAGACAATCAGACCTAAAATGCAGGTGTCTGACTATTGTGGTGGGAGGAGATGCTCCCAGTTTTCTAGTAACAGAATAAATCTGCATTGGGGTATATGTTCTATTAATTAATAGCCATACCTATAGGACAAGAAAGAAGCCTGCAAAAGGGACAAACTAATCACAGTTAGCTGATGCTGCAAGGACAATGAAAGCCCCAGTCGTGGGTCAAGTTGGTCATGTCACATATAAGGGAAAAACAAAGGGGTGAATCCTGCAGGTCACATTAAAACAACAACCCAGAGCTGGGATATTCCAAGGCATCCGTGAGAGCAATGTTTAAATGATCCAAAGTTCATAGGTTGAATTCATTCCTGGTGCAAGCAGGAGAGACATCTCACAAACCCCGCAGAAGATGTGCTGGTTTGCACCAGGGTGAATTTGACAGTTTCCTCCAGTCCAAGGTTACAAAGGGCCATAACGTAAGGGTTGTTGACATACGTCATCCATGACAGCATAAAATACTCCATCCTCAGACAGGCCACTGGTCCAGGCAGTCCTGTACCCTATCCCAAACAGTGACCCAAACAGAAAGGCAAGCAAACCTAACATAATGGATATGGTCAAATGCACAGTGCTTGCTATTCATAGGAGTAAAATGTCTTTTCCATTCCCTGCAGGCAGTCAACTGATATCTTGAATCATGAGGTTTGATTACTCTCGAATACTGTTTAACTCACATTTAAGTTGTACAGTTATACGGCTTATTGATGGTGATAAAGCTACATAGCTGTTTGCAGGAAAAATACTTTCACTGCTTTCTTTTCAAAATAGTGTGTGCGCATATGAGTATTTGTGGGTGTGTATGTGTGCTGTGTGTTTGCACTCAGGTGAATATTTGTGGGTTTGGGTTTGTGTGTTGTGGGGCTGGTTTGGGGAAGTTGATTTTCTTCTGATAATTTGTTTTCATTAGACTCCAAACTGTTATAAATTGACTATGCAGTCATGTGACTACCATGTGGCAGAGGAGAAATTAACCTTGATGCTGTTGTGATGTGACGGTGGGAGTCTATCCAGAATGACCTCTAGCAACGTGAAGCTCAACACAGCTCCTGCCAGCTCATCCAAGGGAATTCTTCCTGCTAGCTCACCTGGGAGAGCTGCAGACTAGGAACCATATAGGTTTTCTTTCTAGTCTGGCTATAGTATTGTATTAGATGCATGTAGCAGGACCCCATTCAGTGGCTTTCACTATCCTAGGAAGCCGTGTAAACTCTGGCACTTCCTAGGGTCCCAAACTATTTGTGTTGCTCTTAGGGGGAACACAAACAGCGTGCTCAGTGGCTGCCCAAAATAAGGCAAATTTCAATTCGCTGGAAAGGAGCTTTCCTGGAGTCAGTGGAGATGATGCTGTCAGCTCAAACATGTATTGGGCGCGTGCTGGTAAGTGGATTGGTTGGCAGGGTTTCATCCCCTGCTAGGGATGATAAGGGTTGTCGAACAGGTCTTCTGAGACTCTTGTAGCAAAGTGAAAACCCACTGGGGGTGCTCCAGCAAACCACACACAACAATTCACCCTGTTCCTCTAACGAGACATGACTGGGCTGGGAGGGGAATCTGAAAAGTCTCCCTAAGCAGAAGGAATGCAAAATGAAATGGTAGATATTCACAACCCCTGGGTCACTCCAGGTCAGGATGGAGGCAGATTGCTGGGTCAGGTTGCACAGTCACTCTATCTTGTGGACAATCAAAGGGACTGAGTCCTCATGACTCATTGGGTGCTTGCCCCCTTAACTGAGACTGCCAATACAGGGGCCAACTATGATGTCAATTTATTTATTTATTTAATGTCACTCCACTAGACTGAAAGTACCTTCTCCTTCCATCAAAAATCTTTCAAAGGGTAATGTTCTCTGTTCACTGATGCAGATGATGATGACTGCAGTAGAAATGTCTGTAAATGAGGTGGTCTAAAAGTTATATTCTGAATTAATACACAGAGAAACTGGCATCTACCCAGTTTTTAATGTTCACAGATCCCCAGATGTACCTGGAACTTTAGTGCAGAGTGCTGTGTAGATGTGCGTACTGCTTTGCATAAACATAAAATAAAACACATCTCCTTCCCAGGAAGCTTACAATCTCAGTTAAATAAACATTATGAACTAGACAAAATCAGTCACAAACCTGGATCATATAGTACTGGGAAGAAGATCCATCAACAGTCACCCTTCATTTCCCCAAGTCCTGAGTCAAATTACTGCCACTTGTCATCAGAACTTATTGCCTTACTTATCTGACCTTCCTCTGCATATTAGATGTTGGTAAATTGGCATAATACATTAGCCTTTAGCAGCTATGTCGATTAACAACATCTGAGTATCTGTTGTGACTAATCCAAATTAAAACCCATTTCCCACCTTTGTCACAGAGCTCAGATAGCTGATTATTTGTATCCTACTTTCTCCCCAAGGTCACAGATAAATGCCACAGGAGATGTTCTAGATGTATTTTTGGAATCTGTGTCAGTTTCAGACAGGCAAGTAACATGATATCTCATGCTTGATGCCTATGTTTTTAGGTGATACTGGTGTTACTACTGAGTATTGGATCCCTCATCATTTACTTTATCAACTGTGACTTGTAAGTAGAATCTAGGCATTTATCCAAAATTTTATTGCTTCCTTATGCATGGGAACAAGCTATAGAAGCCCAAAATGATATATGTTCTTAAAGGGTGGTCTTGTGGCTACAAACACAGGCAAAAGGAGCCTAAGAGAGTTGCATAGCCAGCTCCTGTTGAATTTCAATGGGAGTTGGGTGTCTAACTCCCTTAGGCTCATTTGGAAATGACAGCTTTATTTTAAGGAGGAAGTGGCCTTATTGTTAAAACCCAAAAATGGGACCCAGGAGTTCTGGGTTCAGTTGCCAAGTCTGCCAAAGACTCCCTTTGTGGCCTTTGCTGAGTCACTTAGGGCCAGATTTTCAAATCCATTCCCACCTAAATAAAGGGGCCAGATTCTCCAAAGGAAGGTGCTCAGCAACCTAGAGCTCCCACCTGGGCTTCTGGAAATCACTTCTGATCATCTGACCGCATTTCTGGGGACTGAGCATCTTTTTTAACCTCTGAGCCTGAAACTCTCTCTGCCTTAGTTCCCTTGCTGCAAAACAGGGATAGTGATATTTCCCTGCCTCACAGGGTTGTTGTAAGAATAAATTCATTAACACCTGTGAAGTGCTCAGATACTAAGGTGATGAGGGGGCATATAAATAACTAGATAGACAATAGATTCTCTTATAGCAAACTCCAAATCGAGTTGGGTCCGATTAAGAGTTAAATGATCTTTTTTTTCCCAACTGCTGGTGCAGCAAAATCAAATAATATCAAGCTGACAAAATCCAGCTGCTTCTCACATCATCCACATCAATAAAGAAGATAGCTGATGATTCTCCTGATGATGCATGAGGCAGAATAGAATCCATCTAGTTCCTGCACAGCTGCATTTGATTGGAATTGCTAACAAGAGTGAATCCCATCTGTGTCCATAAAATCAACAGATCTGATGTTGAGAAAGAAGGGACTATGTTTACATACAGTTGCTGTTCTGAGGACATGACAGTATAGAAATGCAATTGTGTTCTTTGTGACATGCTCTGGTCTAAAAAGTGAGGTAGTGATAATATCCTCTTTGAGTTATCTCATTGAAACTGACCAATGAGAAGGTTATTCTTCTAAAGACGACACACACAACAGAGAGCAGTAATTTAATCTGTCTGAATGGAAAAAATGAAATGACAAGTGAAAAGAGCTCTTGATGTTCCTGGGCAAAGGAGAAAGAAAATGGGCTATATTTTAAAATTAAATGTTTGTAATTACATTGTAGTTACACTGTAGTTACAATAACTAATTACCACTTATTCATGTCACCAGAAGTTAACTACATTACAGACTTACATTTTATCATCTCTTTAATATGTGGATTTTTAGCTTTTAGGAACATTCATTATATTGTATTCACACTATAATCACTCACTCAGTCATATAGTTAAACTTCCAATTTTGCAAATTTAGTAATGATTATAGGCGCAAGAAAGCGTAACTAAAATGTAATTACACTGTAATTGCAGTATAAATACACTCACTGAATTAGATAATATAACCAGGAAAGGAAAACATCCCATGAACATTCTTCTGCTCAAATTTCCTTAAACTGAATTCTTTTTTCCTTTCCCCTGGTGGAGCTACATTTTTTTATTTTCCAAACGATCTTAGGGGCAGATCTCCATGTGCTCAACACCCACAATTGGGGCCAGATTTTTAAAAGAACTCAGCACTCAGTAGCTCACATTCTGACACTTACGGCCAGATTTTCAACAGAGCTCAAGACCCAATATCCTGAGCTCTTTTGAAAATCTGGCCTCTTATTTTGGTGCCCAAATGGGAGTTGAAGTCTTTTTTGAAAATCTGGCCTTTGTAAACAATTTGACAGAAATAAAATATGTAACTAGACTGAGTAGGAAACATACTGTGGCAAACCCAAATACATATATCTCACAGGAAGTGCTCAGGGGTAAAAAATATTTTAGTATGTAAAGCCTTGTGATCAATTTAATATGCCACAGTGGTGTTTATTTTCTCAACACTTTATTTAGATTGTTGCGCAACACTCAGAAAATAAATTGGAATGTTAAAACAAAATAAATAAAATATAAAAGTTTTGGAACAAACTGAAGTGTGTTCAAATAGCAAGGGTAAACCTCAGAAGCAGAATTATACATCAAGTGCAATCCAATATTGTGTTTAATCCCAAGACATCATAAACCTGCCAAACCGTTAGGAGTAGCTACAGAGGGAAAAGAGTTTCTTTACAAGACACATACAAGTACATACTCTTATTTATATCCTAGTCTCTCCATGAGTAGGATGACATGCTAGAAAGTAAACTAAGTTTTTACACTGGTTAACCTATAAGGCCAGGTTAGCTGACCAGATCTCTCCAGCTAAGAATGCCCCCAACATGTAAGAGTCTTCAACTGGTGCACAGCAAGCTCCTAAGGCAGCCCTCACAGCCAACTCTGGCATAGACGGCATGCCAGAGATAGCAGGTGTGAGAATCTAGTGCTTACTCAGGGTGAAATCCTGGGTCCAATGAAGTCAATGGCAGCTTTGCCATTGACTTCAGTGGGGCTATGATGTCACGCTAGGAGCATGTCTATACTGCATGTGAAGGTGTGATTGTATCATGCATAGGCATACCCCTGGCTAGCTTTAAGCTAGTTAGGGTGGGTAACAACTGGCAGTTCAGGCTTCAGCCCAGGCTAGCTGCCTGAATTTAAGTCCGTCGAGGAGCCAGGGTAGCAAGCCTGCACTGAAGCCTGTGCTTTTATGTCTTCACGACTCCTGTTATCTGCACTAGCTAGATTAAAGCTAGCACATGTTGCCTGCTCAGGACACAGTCACACCTTTGCTTGCAGTGTAAACATACCCTACAGATAAGTGTCTAATAAAATGCTATATAAATACATGTCCAATAAACTTGCCTGATTCAAAAAACAATTTAATCTAACTCACTCATCTTAATGCAAACCTGATCATAGAATCATAGAATCATAGAATATCAGGGTTGGAAGGGACCCCAGAAGGTCATCTAGTCCAACCCCCTGCTCGAAGCAGGACCAATTCCCAGTTAAATCATCCCAGCCAGGGCTTTGTCAAGCCTGACCTTAAAAACCTCTAAGGAAGGAGATTCTACCACCTCCCTAGGTAACGCATTCCAGTATTTCACCACCCTCTTAGTGAAAAAGTTTTTCCTAATATCCAATCTAAACCTCCCCCACTGCAACTTGAGACCATTACTCCTCGTTCTGTCATCTGCTACCATTGAGAACAGTCTAGAGCCATCCTCTTTGGAACCCCCTTTCAGGTAGTTGAAAGCAGCTATCAAATCCCCCCTCATTCTTCTCTTCTGCAGGCTAAACAATCCCAGCTCCCTCAGCCTCTCCTCATAACTCATGTGTTCCAGGCCCCTAATCATTTTTGTTGCCCTTCGCTGGACTCTCTCCAATTTATCCACATCCTTCTTGTAGTGTGGGGCCCAAAACTGGACACAGTACTCCAGATGAGGCCTCACCAACGTCGAATAGAGGGGAACGATCACGTCCCTCGATCTGCTCGCTATGCCCCTACTTATACATCCCAAAATGCCATTGGCCTTCTTGGCAACAAGGGCACACTGCTGACTCATATCCAGCTTCTCGTCCACTGTCACCCCTAGGTCCTTTTCCGCAGAACTGCTGCCTAGCCATTCGGTCCCTAGTCTGTAGCTGTGCATTGGGTTCTTCCGTCCTAAGTGCAGGACCCTGCACTTATCCTTATTGAACCTCATCAGATTTCTTTTGGCCCAATCCTCCAATTTGTCTAGGTCCTTCTGTATCCTATCCCTCCCCTCCAGCGTATCTACCACTCCTCCCAGTTTAGTATCATCCACAAATTTGCTGAGAGTGCAATCCACACCATCCTCCAGATCATTTATGAAGATATTGAACAAAACCGGCCCCAGGACCGACCCCTGGGGCACTCCACTTGACACCGGCTGCCAACTAGACATGGAGCCATTGATCACTACCCGTTGAGCCCGACAATCTAGCCAGCTTTCTACCCACCTTATAGTGCATTCATCCAGCCCATACTTCCTTAACTTGCTGACAAGAATACTGTGGGAGACCGTGTCAAAAGCTTTGCTAAAGTCTAGAAACAATACATCCACTGCTTTCCCTTCATCCACAGAACCAGTAATCTCATCATAAAAGGCGATTAGATTAGTCAGGCATGACCTTCCCTTGGTGAATCCATGCTGGCTGTTCCTGATCACTTTCCTCTCATGCAAGTGCTGCAGGATTGATTCTTTGAGGACCTGCTCCATTATTTTTCCAGGGACTGAGGTGAGGCTGACTGGCCTGTAGTTCCCAGGATCCTCCTTCTTCCCTTCTTGATATTAGTTTACACATCCTAATACACTGAGAAAGCAGAGATTTAAATTATTTGGTGTGTTCTTAACCTATGGTTTGGGAAAATTCCACAATCAAAATAAAAGCCAGATCAATGTCCATTGCAAGTTTCTGTATTGGCTATAATGGCTGTTGGATCAGGACCTAAATGTGTAAATGGAACGATGACATCATACAGGTACATACGCATTTCAACTTTGTTTGTGTTAGACTCTGCCAGTGCCTCTCTTATCTGGTGGCACTACAGAACAGAGGAGTACGGATTAGAATAGGGGACTCAGAATTTTGAGTCCCATTCCCAGCTCTGCTACTGATTTCATGTGTGAACTTGGGCAAATCACTTAATCCCCCTGTGTCTCATTTTGGGTCTGATCCAAAGCCCACTGAGGTGAATGGAAAGACTCCCATTGACTTTAATATGCTTTGGATCAGGCTGTGAATCATCAAAAATATGGAGGAATAATCCCTAATTCATAGGCATTTTGCAAGAGTTTAATAAATTAGTTAGTCAAGCGTTTGGAGGTTTTTGCATGAAAAGGGCAATGTCAATGCAAATGATGATGACTTTTCCTCCCTTAGCCCCATAGAGCACTACCAGTCCTTCGCAGACACCACCCTTGCTGTAGATATGAGCTTCAATGCATTCTTCCTCTTCTATTTTGGATTACGGGTAAGGGCACTTTACAATCAATCTGAGTTAAATTATTTCCAAGTACGTATTATTTTAACAGCATGAAGGTACATGATAGGAATATTTCTCTTCTCACCACAATATGAAGCAGGAATTAACTCAACTGAAATCAATGGGATTACACTAGTATGGAACTGGCATGAGATCAGAATCTTGTCTCAAATTCCAATATGTAAGAGAGACTGGACATTTCTGATAGCAAGAGGGAATACATCCTAATACCAGGGCATCATTACAAAGGGCTAGGTTTTTCATCACATTGTATAGGACATTACTCCACACTAACCCCAATAGTGAAGTAAGATGTTATTTGCCATGAGCAAGGTTATCAGAATCTCTCCCCAGAGTTAACAACTATGGTGGAATGATGCTCTAACTATTATGTTACTGTACTGGGTCTCAGGATCTGGGTTCAATTCCCAACTTTGCCAGAGACTCCCTCAGTGAGCTTAGGCAAGTCATTTCACTTCTCTGTAGATGAGGCTAAAAATACTTCCCTACCTCCATGGGTGCTGCAGACCAAGCGTCATTAGAGTTTGTGAGGCTTGGATACCATGGTGTTGGGAAGGGGCCATATCAGTGCTAAGATAGATGTATCCCCTTTATGAACCATGTTGCTGCCAATTAGGAACATAGGATTTGCCATACTGGTTCCGACCATTGATGGCAGTGAGCAAAACCTGATGTTTCAGATAAAAGTGAATAATTTCTTAATGAACAGTCAGTCTGGTACATTAAGGGAAAGTTCCTTCCTACCCTGACAGCAATGTCTGTGCTCTGAAGCATAAGATCTGACTGCCTTAGCTTAGCTCTGGTACAAGTGTTACCAAGCCTAATAAGAATTTTCTGCTTTTTAATCTGTCTTTTTCCTCAGCCTGATAAATTGTTAAGACCTTTTGCAGCTCCCACTGTGAACAATGTGTTCCTCACCCCTAATCCTCAAACCATCTAGTCAATTAGCTAGATTTCACCTCCATTCTCCCTTTCATGGAGTGGTCATAGTGTGCATTTTTTAAGATACCATTGGCTGCACTGAGGTGAAATGCCCTTTTGTTTTAGTTTTTGGCATTAGAACTCTGGCAAAGTCTTTAGAAAATAGGCTTTTCCTTATGACAGATTTGGGTAATGATGGCTGTGGGTTTTGCCAACCATTGAATTTTCTAGTTCAGTGTCATCGGCACTTAGATACCATGAGGAAAAAAAGATGGGTAACTAGTTGTCAGTGGAGATAGAGAATTCATCACTATGACTGTGAGATGGTGGATCAAAGCCTCCTGTTGTAATTCCATTCTCCACTGAAGTCAGTGCAGTTCAGCTACACTAGGGAGTAATTTTCCCCAAGCTACCCTATTTTAAAACAAACTGGGAAACGTTCATTGGGTGCCTACAGGGTGAAGAGAGAGAGACTGAGAGCGGAGCTAGCTGCATTCGGCAAAAGAAGCCTCCTCCTGGGCTTACTAACCAGTCTCTTTCTTTCTGCTCTGATGTGCTTCAGTCTCACGCTGTCCTCATGCTCTTTGACTTTGCCTGTTTTCTGTAGTTCATGGCAGCAAACAACAAGCTGAGTTTCTGGCTCGAGCTCAACTCCATTGTGGATTTTTTCACCATCCCTCCAGTTTGTGTTTCCTACTATTTAAAGAGGAACTGTCTTGGTAAGTAGGACTTGGAGATTTAGTTCCCCATCATTGTTATTTCACGTCTTGTTCTCAGGATTATTTTACTTCGCAGAGGTGAAGGTATCTCCTTATCTTGAGTTTCCTGCACTATGGAAACTGCTCTTGTGTGAGTGGGGGCAGAATTAGGCCCTAAGGGTAACCGCAGCCCTACCGCCTCCATGAAGAGAATTGGCAGAAGCCTATGCACCACTTAAGTTCTGCTTCAGCCAGGTTTATCTGTCTGTCTAGCTTTTAATACCATGTCCATCTGCATCTTTGGATGTGGTGCTTCTCCCATGAGGCATTCAAATGGGAGAGTACAGTGCTTCCACTATGGACTGACTTCCATACCCATTCTGTGGTGAAAACCTCAAGGCCTGGGCCTCATTTACATCTCACTTAGGCCCTCACAATACATAAGAATATAAGAACAGCCATACTCGGTCAGTCCAATGGTCCAACTAACCCGATAACCTGCTGTCTGACGGTGGCCAATGCCAGGTGTGTCAGAGGGAATGAACAGACCAGGGTAATTTATCGAGTGATAAACCCTCTGCCAACCAGTCCTCCCTTTGTAGGGTTGCCAACCCTCCAGGATTGTCCTGGAATCTCAAGGAATTAAAGATAAATCTTTAATTAAAGATTATGTCATGTGATGAAACCTCCAGGAATACATCCTACCACCTACTTTTGAGATTGAAGGTTTATAGACACCCAGAGCATAGGGTTGCATCCCTAACAATCTTGACTAATAGCCATTGATAGACCTATCCTCCATGAACATACCTAGTTCTTTTTTGAACCAGGATAAACTTTTGGCCTTCACAACATCCCCTGGCAATGAGTTCCACAGGTTGACTGTGTGTTGTGTGAAGAAGTACTTTAATTTTGTTTGTTTTAAACCTGCTGCCTATTAATTTCATTAGGTGACCCTTAGTTTTTGTGCTAGGTAAAGGGGTAAATAACATTTCCTTAGTCACTTTTTTTCACACCATTCATGATTTTATAGGTCCTCTGTCCTATCCCCCCTCCACTGTCTCTTTTCTGAGCTGAACAATCCCAGTCTTTTTAACCTCTCCTCATACGGAAGCTGTTCCATGCCCTTAAACATTTTTGTTGCCCTTCTCTGGACCTTTTCCATTTCTAATGTATGTTTTTTGAGATGGGGCAACTGGAACTTCATGCAGTATTCAAGGTGTGGATGTACCATGGATTTATAGATACAGATATGGGAACTTCAGGCCTTATATTTTTGTATAATACAAGCCCTATCTTGAGGGCTTCAGTTGAACTCAAGAGGTGCATGGTCCTGGAGCCAAGTTTGATGTGACATTGGCTACAGATAAAAACAGAAGTTTGCATATGTGTTTGCACTTGCGCGCACACACACACATGGTGCGCACGCATGCACACACAGAGATGTGGTCTTGTTGCTAGACATTGCTTTTCTCTGTCCTCTTCCTTTGCTGTTTTCCTGCAGGTTTGCGGTTCTTGCGAGCACTCAGATTGTTAGAACTTCCCAAAATATTGCAGTTTCTCAGGATCACTAGGACTAGGTAAATCAAAGTCTGGTCAAGTGATGTCTGCCATTTATCATTATCTCCTGGCTCCTGTATTTTGGCTGGTTTAGGAAATGGAGAAAGTAAGTGCAATACACTGCTGGAAAATTCTGATCCAGTTTTTCATGTGGATCTGTATATTGCATCCGGCCTCTGACCCTGAATCTGAACTGTGCAAACTATTCCTTATCCAACTTGTGGCTCCGGCTGATCTATTAAGAAGGAAAATCAAAAATAATATGCCCAGTTGGAGGTCTCTTGCAAGAGGCTGGGTGCAGTAGGCAGATGGAGTCATGCAGGTGGTTGAAATATTAACATAACTTATGCAACGTCTTTAATGAGCTTTTCCCCCTCCTGTCCTCAGTAATTCAATCAAGCTGTCCAGATTGTTAGCTGCAGTTCTCAGCACCTGGCTCACAGCTGCAGGATTTATTCACTTGGTATGTACAGTTAGTTCCACATCCTTCCTGGATAACCATAAAACAGTGCTAAGGCATATTCTTTGTGTATATTTTGCTGGGGAAATGTAGACTTTTACTGGGAAGAGATGGGACAGGAGTAGCTATTGGTATGAAAGACCACTGTAAGGGTATGTCTATACTACAGAAATTGTACCAGCATAGCTACAAAGCCATATCTATGCCAGCATAACCCCACAGGGTAGACAGCCTACATCAGTGGAAGGGTAGAAACACCGCCTCCCCAAATGATGGTAGCAACGTTAATGGAATATAGAACAAACAGGGAAGCAGTTTCTTCTTAGCTGCACAGTGACAAGCTGTGCCTTGGCAGGGGACAAGGGTGAGGTAGATTCAGAAATTAGTCTCCCAAAGGAGTAGGAGACCTTTAGACATCAGCACAAATCCCTAATGCAGATGTGTTGTACCTGAGCAAAGCAGAATTTATACCAACACAACTTGCTTGGGTGTGTTCCCAGATTAATCTGCACTGGGGCAAGCCCCATTTTGCACTGCTGTCGCATGTCTGCATCAGGGCGTTACATGGGTTTAGCTATGTGGATGTAGCTACAACAGGGCAAATTTCATTTATGTTCTTTCTGGCAAAGAGCTTCCCCAACCCTAGCTCACGGAGCAGATGAAAGTGAGGGAGGTAAGCCCTATTATATATTTATATATTGGAACAGGCAGGAGGCAACTCATCCAACTGGGATATCAATGGCAAAGGATTATTATAACTCTTGCTAGGAAATAAGCAGCAGAGTCTATAGCAACGAAAATGCTTGTTTCATTCATGGGAAAATAAAGAGAGAGAGACAGCAGCAAGATTTGCCACTCAACCAAATCTTTCCAAGAAGCATTGACTCTTTCAGATTGGGCTGAAATGTATCCATGACACACTCATTAATTAGAGATGGACCTGAACCAAAATCTTGTATTCAAACCATTTCCTACCCTTTTATAATTCTGGCAGGTGGAGAACAGTGGAGATCCTTGGGTCCACCATCAAAATTCCCAGTCCCTGAGCTATTTTGACTGTTTATACTTGACAATGGTGACCATGTCCACAGTTGGCTTTGGAGATGTTGTAACTAAAACGTCCTTGGGTCGTATTTTCATGATTTTTTTCATCATCGGTGGTTTGGTAAGAAACCATTATCTCCTTTTCACAAGTGGCCACTTCCCTGGAGTTTAATGCAATGACAAGATGTTAGTTGATTTGAATGCTGACACAAAAGCTCAGGGTCCAGCATTTCTACTGTGATAGATGTTGGCAGGGGACTAGCAGTAGATCAGGGAACTGCATTCACTTGCCTTTCTCACTGCACAAGAACCAGGGGACATTCAATGAACTCCAAATGTGGCAAATATAAAATGGCTAAAAATAAATATTTTTTTCTAACAATGAACAGTCAGTAGAACTTACTGCTACAAGGTATCATAGAGGTCATGATCTTAGGAGGATTCAAAATGGGATGGATACATATCTATTAACAAAGGATACCCCAGATTTTAATAGCAAAAAAATTGCAAGTGTTTAATATATTAATCCTCATGCTTCAGGACACAAGCTTGAACTAATCAGAGTTAGGAAAATATCTTATCTATTTATATGTCACTCATCACTATTGTATCTGATCACCTCATAATCATTAATGAATTGAATCCTACAACAGACCTATGAGGTAAGGGACTATTATTCCCATTTTAAAAATGAAGAATTGAGGCATAATGGTAGGTTAAGTGATTTGCTCAAGATCACATAGGGAGGTTATGGGTGAAGTGGGACTAGAACACAGGTCATCTGAATCCCAGTTATATACCTTATCCTCTAGATCATCCTTCCACCAGTATAGTAGGCATCTGGAGGGTGTGTGTCTGTGTGGGGTGCATAGTGGGGGCATGTGGAAGCTGCCCCCTCTCATAACTGCCTACTGCAGGGTTTCTTGTACTTCTCTTTGTAGCAGCTAGTCATGCCATTGCCAGAGCTAGGATACTGAGCTAAATGGACCCCTGAAACCAGCAAGACAATTCCTGTATCCCACATGTAACCAGTGGGCATTCCCCCAGTCTTCATGATGACTATAGAAATATCAAGCCTTATTGGGAGCTTCTATAATGACTCACAACTTAGGGTCTGAAATTTAACATGGGTGGGTAAGATGGGGGTGTTCACTCCACACAACACCTGAAGGAGTTAACATGGCTCAGAAGAGGGCTAATTAACTTAGTAGGCTGCACATAGGGGGAGACTTAGACTTCCCTGACAAGCACTAATTGAAGATGGAGCCCATCTGGGCAGCAGTCGGTGGGGGCTTGTATAAAACCAGGAAGAGAGAGCAGAAGGGGGTTGCAGTGGGGAGCTGTACAGTCACTCTCTGGACCTAGTGAGAAGAGAAGGAGGAAACCCAGGGGGAGCAGAAGCCCTGGGATTCTGAGCCTGACAGAAAAGTTTACCCAGGGGGTGGTGGAGAAGGAAGCTGCAAAGGGAGGGCCGGGTTTTCTAGCCACTGGGAAAGTGGCACAGTCTTGAATTGGAAGAGTGCCTGGAATGGCAGCTGGTCTGGTGAGACTTTTATTACCCAAGAATGGGAAAACTGTACAGTGATCTGGCCAGAGGGCCAAGCCATGAAGTGGAAGCACTGCAACTGCTAGAGAGTAAGAGGGGTCATGGCGTGAGTGACCAAAGGAAGTGGGGTCAGACTGGACAGAGCTAATCCCCAGACTCAGCCGCAAGGGGACGCAACCAGTACTGCCCTTGGACAATGGGAAATGGCTCTAAACAGTATTGTATTTCTTGACACTTTAGGTCTTGTTTGCAAATTTTATCCCTGAAATTGTGGATATCGTTGGTGGCAATCGACAATACCAAGAATCGTATGAGGTAGTGAGAGGGAGAAAGTAAGTGTGATTGTTTATATTGCCTTTGCAAAACAAAGAGCATCTTACTAATTAGGTTACAGATTAGATCAGAGGAAATAAGGAGTGATATGAATCTTCCCAAAATAACTTGAGCCAAAGCCTGAAACTTTCTGTCTTTCTACCCATCCATCTTGGCCCTCGTCACCAAAGTATCTCAGTACACATCTGGTCAACAACAGCTCTCTTCAGGGTGAGTTTTGTTTCTAAGGGTATGTCTATACATACAGCGCTGTACGGATACAGCTTCACTGCTGCAGTGTGCGTGGTGAAGATGCTCTATGCTGTTGGGAGAGAGCTCGCCTGTTGGCATAAAAAACCCACCTCCACAAGTGGAAGAAGCTACGTTGGTGGGAGAAGCTCTCTTGCCAACATAGCACTGTGTCCACAAGTTCTTATGTCAGTGTAACTTGTGTCACTCGGGGGTGGTTTATTCACACCCCTGAGCTCCGTAAGTTGTGCCAACAGAGGCTGTAGTGTAGAAATAGCCTAGAGGAGAGGAAGTATAAATTGCAGATAGATGAGTCCTATCATTTCAATTAGCCCATCCCTTTCAAATAAAGCAGGATTGTTCCAGTATATTCTTCAGTGCTTAGTCCATTCTATTTTTCAGTAAAACTGGTTGAAATTTTTCAAATTACAATGAAAAATGTTATTGGCATTTAAATTATCAACAAAAACAAGGGGAGGGGGGACTGTCAGTAGGTCAACATTTTTCAGAGTTTGGATTTTTTTTATTTTTAATTAAAAAATAAAAAGGAAATATGTCCATTAATTTGCCTTGACCTGTTTGTCAGCCAACTCTATTTTTCACTGACTCAAGTGATGGAGCTCCCACTGTTTCCTTGGGGGAATATCGCACTGTATTAAAGAAATCACGTGTAGCATTTTCTCCCTGATACTCATTCTGAATTGTTTTTGGCTTAATTTTATCCCATCACTCCTAGTTATACATTCATAGACTGAGAGATTTTAATGCTAAAAGGGACCAGTGCAATCATCTATGCCAACCTCCAGCATGGCATAGAATTTTACCCAGTAATCTTGCATCAAGCACATAACTTGTGGTTGAACTAGATCATCTCTTTGAGAAAGACATCTCTTCTTGATTTAAAGGTTTGAATTGATTAGAGTCCACCATATCCTTTGGTAAATTGTTGCAATGATTAATTACCCTCACTGTTAAAAATTTGAATCTTATTTCCACTTCAGAATTGTCAAGCTTCAACTTCCAGTTATTTGGATTTTGTTATGCCTTTGTCTACGTGACTAAAAAAAAACCTTTACTACCTGATATCTTGTTCCTGTGTAGGCACCTATAAACTCTGATTAAGTCACCTCTTAAACTTCTCTTCGGTATCCCCCAAACTCCCCCTAAATGTTTTCCTAAACGTTTTCCCTTTGGTGTCTACCCCTTTTGAATACTTGTAAAGGGTTATATCTCCCCCTTGTTTACCAAATAACCCTTCTAACCTACAGGATCATGATATATGGAATCATAATCACAACTACAGATACAAACAAAAAGACTTCCACACAACTTGAGTTCCAACTTTGTTGTCATATTTACCCAGGACCACACTCTGTTTGGAACTCTGTTTAGCACACAGAGACATCTAGTGGCTAATTAATTGTTACATACAATGTCATGCTTATAATAAGCACTCTACAGGTTCCAGACATGACAGAGAGTTCTTTCTGTAGGTACATTGTTGTCTGCGGTGATATCACTCTGAAGAGTGTGACAGCTTTCTTAAGAAACTTCCTGGTCCAGGACACAGGAGATGTTTGCACTGAGATTGTCTTTCTGGGAGAGTAAGTATTCCCACTAAACATTTCAAAGTCACTTCCTAAGCACAGCTGTTTGGGGGAGCTAGAGGATACTTTTATTGCCTGGTGGCTTTGGGCAAGGGAAGTCACATTGTATAACTAATTAATAGGAAAGAGCAGAGAGTCATATGAGACCTTCCCACCTTGGGAAGCTTTATGATAAAATCTTCTCTGTGCTAAATGTTTAATGAGAATAAAAATGTTCTCCTTTTTTGAGTGTATCTTGCATTTTGGACTCACTCTATATGAGACTCTATGACCCACCCAAGGATCTCTTGGAGCTATCTGGCAGAGGGTACGGGGTAAAATAAGGGTTACAGGGTCTGGTATCTACTTATTGTCAGAGAATATCATTTAATTTCTGTAGTGAAAGCCTATGTCACAGTGCTCATCATAATCATAGACATGTTTGTATGGAAAATATGTGAGGAGTTATGTATATACAATAAAATATGTTCTCTAGGTCTGTTAAGACAGGTCACCAAAAGGTGATCCATATACTCCTGTCTGTCGGGGGGAGGAGATATTTATCTCTCTCTGGCTGGCCACGTGCAAATTAAGTATTGCATGATTCACAATGGATTCCCATTTACAGTCTGAGCAAAATGAGTGGGAGTGGGGAGGTGATTTTGTCTCTGGAGCACTGATGGGACTGGCGCTGGAGTAATGCGTGCAGTTCTGGCACCCACATTTTGCGGGGGATGTTGAAGAATCGAACAAGGTGTGGAAAAAACCCACAAAAATTATTAGAGGGCTGGAAAAAATGCCTTATAGTGAAAGACTTAAAGAGCTCAATCTGTTTAGTTTATCAAAAAGACGATTGAGAGATGGTTAGATTAGTGTACGTATATCTTCATGGGGAGCAAATACAGTGTACTAAAGGGGTCTTTAATCTAGTGGAGAAAGGCATAATAAGAACCAGTGGCTGGAATTTAAAGCCAGACACATTCCAATGAGGCATAATTTTTTATAGTGAGGGTGATTAACCACTGGAACAAACTACTAAGGGAAGTGGTGGATTTTTCATCCCTTGTTTTCAAATCAAGACTGGATGCCTTTCTTGGCCTTAGCCAAACATAAATTATTGGGCTGAATACAGAGGTAATGGGGTGAAATTCTCTGGTTTGTGTTATACAGGATGATCTAGATGATCTAAACTTCCCTTCTGGTCTTAAAATCTATTATTCTACAAGGGAAGGTTGGGTCACGTCTCTTGTATTTGGAGTAATAGTCAATGACAGTGTGGAAATGAGTGAGGAAAATAACTGAGTTTTTAAGGGAAGGAGGTGACCTGAAGTCCACAGGGAAGAAAGAAATGGATCCATGGTTCCACCTGGATGCAGATTACAGGATCAGGGCCTTAGCAAGTCTTGCTTTCTGCTTCTCACGCAGTACCACCATGCTGCAAAGTGTGGCTGCACTCATTTGAGTGGAATAGAACTTCCTTAAATTCCATGACACTTAGGCTGTGTAAAACCTAAATTATGTGCCTTAGCTGGTCTGCCAGTGTCCCTTTTAAGCAGATTTTTAAAACGGCACATAAACACACATTTGGGGCGGGGCAGGGGAGTCAAGAACATTGTTATTAGGGGCTGATCAGCATTTTCCTTCTGTTCTGAATTTTTTATCGTGTAGAACTCTTCCTAGTCTGGAGCTGGAAATTGTATTCAAATGCTATTCTGCCTATACCACTTTCTTCCATGGCTCTGCACTGAACTATAAAGATCTGAAGAGAGTTGTGGTAAGACCCCTTTTTTCCATCCACCATTTTCTTTTCAGGAGTCACAGTTTTGAAAATCCAGACTCCAGCCATGAGCTCCAGCCAGCCAAATGGTGAGATTCTGCCACGACTAGCATTGATTAGAACCTTGCTTCAAGCACTCCCACGTATTTCAGTGAAACAGTTTGCAGAGTAAGGTGCAACTCAGTGTCAGCAAGGATGCAAGAATCTAATCCTAAATGTTTGAGTTTAATGGATTAAAACTTGGAAAGAAGGAAAATGAAAATAAATGACAAAACCGAATTGGGACCAATTGGCCTTAAAAGAAGCATATAAAATGGTTCTAAGAAATGTAGCATTTTTTGGAAAGTAGAGATTCTTGACAATAAGTCAGATAAGCACAGAGGATTATTGTACTCCATGTGGAATCATACCCCTGACTCTGCTTTTCTCTCCTGAGAAACAGATGGGATCTGCAGATGCTTGTCTGATCCTAGCAGATACTTGCTCTTCGGACCCTTATGTTGAAGACACTTCCAATATCATGAGGTAGGGTGAGATCCTCCAGCATTCTCTTTCTGTGTCTGGGTGATGTTAACACCTGCAAACACTATGAGCAGACATAGGCAGGAGCAGAATGTGTTTACACTGTCACAAGTTTCTCTGCAAGCAGAACCCTAACATCACCTTTTGTGTAAGAGGACCAAGAAGGTGGACAGCTCTCTAACCTCCCAAAACCCACAGTGGACGATGTTTTTGCACTCTCACCCTCATGAACACTGTTGCAGCTCTCAAGGGGAACGGTGCCTTTATCCTGAGGAAACAGTCATGCACTCTCAGGTGGACTACCTTGAGCAGTGATTGCATTAGCTCTCACACACTAAGCATGGTTAGGCTAAGTCAGTACTTGTATCTGAGACTCCCAGAGTGCATGTAGATGCTGTATTATCTGGTGCTGGTAGTTCAATCGGTGTGTTGCTCCTCTTCAGAATCATTACAGAAGTACTGTTCCAGCCCAAATTCCAAGCTAGATGATTGTTTACATTTTGTGTTTGTACAGTGCCTGGCACAGTGGGGTCCTGGTCCATGACTGGGGCTCCTAGGTGCTACTGCAATACAAATAAATCATAGAATACTTGCTGCCTCCTTGAATCCCCCTTGTGGCTCTCAATGGATACAGATATGATCAGGGGTGCTGGAACTATGGGTGCTGGGAGTGTGGTAGCAGCCCCTGCCTTGAAGTGGTTCTCATCATATACAGGGTTTGCAGTTTTGTTCAATGGCTCTCAGCACCCCCTCTGGGTATGATTGTTCCAATGCCACTGGGTATGGTTCTCCACTTCTTGTCTGATAACATTGTCAGGCACCCTTTCATTTCACACCAGAGGTGGCTGCATTTCAATAGGGAGTGAAGTGCCTCCCCCGCGATAGTTGGAGTATCAATTTGTTACATTTGGAAAACATCATTTGTGGGAGAGGCACAATGGGAAAGTACTTTATAAATTATTGTTCTCCCTAAGCCCACCTTCTCTCCCAGCACCAGACAGAGGGGTGGGGAGGAAGCCTGGGGTTGGAAATATTTCTGCAGAAAAGGACCTAGGGATTACAGTGGACAAGAAGCTGGATATGAGTCAACAGCGTGCCCTTGTTGCCAAGAAGGCCAATGGCATTTTGGGATGTATACGTAGGGGCATGGCCAGCAGATCGAGGGATGTGATTGTTCCCCTCTATTCAACATTGGTGAGGCCTCATCTGGAGTACTGTGTCCAGTTTTGGGCCCCACACTACAAGAAGGATGTGGAAAAATTGGAAAACGTCCAGCGGAGGGCAACAAAAATGATTAGGGGACTGGAACACATGACTTATGAGGAGAGGCTGAGGGAACTGGGATTGTTTAGTTTGCGGAAGAGAAGAATGAGGGGGGATTTGATAGCTGCTTTCAACTACCTGAAAGGGGGTTCCAAAGAGGATGGATCTAGACTGTTCTCAGTGGTAGAAGAGGACAGGACAAGGAGTAATGGTCTCAAGTTGCAGTGGGGGAGGTTTAGGTTGGATATTAGGAAAAACTTTTTCACTAGGAGGGTGGTGAAACACTGGAATGCGTTTCCACCATAGGGAGGTGGTGGAATCTCCTTCCTTAGATATTTTTAAGGTCAGGCTTGACAAAGCCCTGGCTGGGATGATTTAGTTGGGGATTGGTCCTGCTTTGAGCAGGGGGTTGGACTAGATGACCTCGTGAGGTCCCTTCCAACCCTGATATTCTATGATTCTATGATTCTATGATTCCTTTGCAGAATTATAGAACTTTATTTTCAGATAACAATTTTGCACACACAAAAATCAGAAAGTGACTGTCATTTCGCTGGAGGGTCCCCCACAGTTGTCCCCACCCCACAACAATGGGATCCAGCTCTGGATTTCATAATGTCCAACTGCTTCCACTGCTGTGGTCAGCTGCTACATCCCGTATCCCTGGCAGGTCTCCATTCCCTTCTCGCTATGCTTTGCAGTAAAGGCTTTGAAATCTGAGGGCATTTCACCCAGACAAGACACATTAACCAATGGGTATATTTTTCATGCAGGGCGCTGTCTGTCAAGAATCACTATCCAAAGACGAGAGTCATTATACAGATAATCCAGTCTCATAAAAAGGTAGCCCAGTAGCTCTGTCAGTCTAATCTTATTCCTTTAGTGCTGATCATCATGGGTGAAAGACTGGCCCCACTAAAATTAATGGCTAAGTTCCTACTGACTTCTAGAAGACCAGGCTTTCACCCCATAGATCTTGCTCCTTCCATTACTACCACATCAAGTGTGTCTATTAATGGATATTAGGACAAACTTTTTCACTAGGAGGGTGGTGAAGCATTGGAATGGGTTACCTAGGGAGGTGGTGGAATCTCCTTCCTTTGAGGTTTTTAAGGTCAGGCTTGACAAAGCCCTGGCTGGGATGATTTAGTTGGGGACTGGTCCTGCTTTGAGCAGGGGGTTGGACTAGATGATCTCCTGAGGTTCCTTCCAACCCTCATATTCTATGATGATTCTGTGTTACTAAATGATAATAACTGAATCTTCTTCTCTCATGCACATTGTGTGTCACCACAGGGGCATTGTTCTATTTTGTTTTAAAAATATATGTTTAGTGTTTAACTCTGCATTGTATGCTGTCCCCATCAGAAGCATTGCTCAGCTGGCAGAGATTTATTTTTGCTTTCCAGCAAAGCTTCAAGTATTGGTCATAGCAAGATATGGGTGATCAAACTAGAAGGATAGTTAGTCTGATCCACTATGCCAAGGTGTGGGATCCCTACTGGGGTAGATTTCAGAACGGTAGGAGCTAGGCCAGGATTTTTTTAAAAAAGTGATTTTTGGTTCCTCAGTGTTTTGGTGGCCAATGTGAGACCTCTTAAAGCAGCCTGATTTTCAGAAAGTGCTTAGCTCCTTTAAGGTGTTTCAAGTAGGGCACCTAAACCAAGTGGCACCCAAAATCACTAGCTCCTTTTAAAAACTTTGGCCTAGAGCTGTTCACAATTTTCATTGCTGGTTTTGTGAACATTTTTAGAATATTGTTATTTTGAAAATTTCAGTAACTATTTTTTCAAAATCAAAAAAGGGAGACAGAAAAGACAGTTTTTATTTTATAGGAACATCATGTACCTGCCTGTCTTGACCCTCACTTGTATTCACTATCATATCCTGAGACAGGTATACCTGGCAAACATCCCCAACTGGGACTGGAGGAGAGGAGACAGCATCATCTGTTTTGCTGAACTAAAACTAGGCTTCATAGCACAGAGTTGCTTGGTTCCAGGCTTGTCCACACTCCTAAGAAGCCTGTTCATTAGGCAAAAGAGTCCCAAGGTAAGCCCTTCACTTGTCCAAACAATGTGAATGGCCATTACAGGATCTTATCTGACAAGCGTGTGTTCCTTGTTTTAGTGGAAGCTTGGGTATTTTCAGTCTCATCTTGATCAAACTGGGACTTAATTTGGCAGGGGAGACTAAATAACCTAATAGGCTGTTTTTATTTAACACTTGAATGTAGTACCACAGGTTTGCAATAATGCTTTACAGCCTGATTAAAGGTATGGATTCTGATTCTCCTTTCAAACCAATGTAGCTTTGCTGACTTCAGTGGAATTACTCCTGATTTGAACTGATTGATGTAAATAAGGTGAGAGTCAGTCCCAGGGTAGCTTTTCCATCCTGTGTAGTTAATACCCTGCTTCTCACAGTTTAGGATTGCTCTGTGCAAATTAATTTCCTGTCTTTGTTTAATTCTTACAGAGTTAGGCTATGGGTGCTATAAAAACACCCTGTAGTTATTCCACTGTCTTGCCATAGTAAAGCTTCCTGCAGTGTTGGAAGGGGTTTTTCCATTGCTATAGGTAATTCTCCTCTCCAAGTGAAGGCAACTAAGTTGATGGGAGTATTGTTCCATTGACCTAGTTGTGTCTACACTCTGTGTTAGGATCAGCATAGCTACGGTGCTTAGGAGTGTGAACTTTTCATACCCCTGAGCACTGTAGCTATGTGTTTTAGGTGTGTTTTATGTGTTTTAACTGTTGACCAAGGCTTAGGCCTTGTCTACACAGCCCTGCAGTTCAGACAACAGGGGAATGAAAAGCAGTGTGCACCAAAGTACTCTGGTATAACTCCTCCAATTGCACACTGTGGGTGTGAACTAAAAGGTAAACAGGACTACATTTATGTGAAGTAGGAGTCTTTTAGTTTGTGAAAAGAAAAGGAGTACTTGTGGCACCTTAGAGACTAACCAATTTATTTGAGCATGAGCTTTCGTGAGCTACAGCTCACTTCATCGGATGCTGAGCTGTAGCTCACGAAAGCTCATGCTCAAATAAATTGGTTAGTCTCTAAGGTGCCACAAGTACTCCTTTTCTTTTTGCGAATACAGACTAACGCGGCTGCTACTCTGAAACCTTTTAGTTTGTGCCTGCAGCATCCACAAGGGGGAGATAGGGTGCAACACTTCGGTGCACACTGCAAATCATACCCCTACAGTCTGAGCTGCTGGACAGTGTAGGCATAGCCTTAGATTCAGCCTTTACATAGGGACAGAACAAGGCCACTGAAGCACTTACACCCTCCAAATAGAATTTAATTGGCGCTTAGGTGTGCAAAGGATTTAAGTACTGTCCTTCTGCAAAAGAGTAAATACTAATATATTCTCCCTTTCTTGATCTGTCCTGATTGAAGAAAAATCAACAAGTAAGGTATTAACTTTTCAGTACACAAAATTGCTCTCAATTCTTACAGCCAATGCTGGAAGATGTAATAAAAAAAAATAACTGTCAGGCATTAAGTTGTCTGGAGAAGCCTCATGTTTCCTTGTGCTGCAATGGATATGTTTTTACTATCATCTAGTGGCCATTTGAGATGCCTTCCATAAGTGGCTTCTATGCTAATTGAATTTCCCTGTATTCTGGTTTAGAACAGTGGCAAGAGAATTATGCTAGCATTTCTGACTTCTGATACTTTTCCTTCACAGGTTTTGCTTATACAGATTAAGTGAATGGAATATGAAATAAATACATGTCTCATTCATATACAAAAATTGGACCTAAAACTTGTTGGAAGATTTTTGACTGAACATATTTTCATCAAAATATTCTGTGTTATCAAAGCCAAAATGTTTTGAAGAAATGTATGCATTTTTGAGAAAATTTTTAACAAGAAGGTTCCTGATGTGCAGGGTTCTCTGCTGAACAGAGAAAAAGAGAGACCCACATTGAAAACCTGATGCTTTGCATTTAAAAACAGGTGTTTTGACACAATTCCATTTCACAAAACGTTGAGAAGGTTTTCGTTTTGTTACAATGTGGAACAAAACCAAATTCTGATAGCATATGTTGCAAAATAGAATTGTCGTCCTGTGGCCTGCTTTAGTTCTTCAGCTTTAATTATCCCAGTATCGTTAAATAGATACAACATCTCTAGCATGGATGCTGCTGTATTGGTATAAAAGTGCTTATACCAGCATACTTAAGGAAACATTTTTTTTATTTGCTTATATATGGCATGAAAAAACACAAAGTTACAGGTCTAGTGTTCAAATTTATCACCTTATATAACACATTAAATTGCACATCAAAGTTGTGAAATGAGCTACAAATGCAATAAAAAATAAGGGATTCAAAAAATTAATAAATGCAAGGAGTGGATGCCGAAGACGCTCCTGGCCTGGGGCACCATTTGGCTTAGGGCTGGCCCCGTACTGAGCCATTTCAACTCCCACTTTCTTCAATGGAATTTTTGGTGCTCTGCACTTCTCAAAACCAGGCCCAAGGTTTCTCTAACCGAGCACCCAGGTACAGAAGCACTCACAGTTAGTAGCCACTCTTAAAAATCTGGAGTCTACATAAAATAAATTCTGTTAGTGTTCAGCAACATGGAATGTACATAAGCTAGTAAGTCAAGTGCATGGCGCCTGGATGTAATACAGGTATCTTTTCTACTAGTCACCTTTTAAAAATTATTTTTGCCTTTTCCTTCCAAGAAAAAATCATATATGTGATTTTTTCAAGTGACAATGGAATTCAGGTTAGATATAAGGAAACTGTCCATTATCAAACAGTAATTATGACCACGGAATACATTGCCCAAGATATTAGTTAACTATTATTAATTGTTCGAGCTGGTTAGGAAATTTTCTTTCCTGCAAAATTTTTCAGGTGTTTAGTTTCTGACCAAAATTTCTGTTTTTCTGGTTGCCAGAAAAACAAAAACAACCCCCCCCCCATTTTTTTTTGTTTGATGAAACCCTGAAAATCTTTGACCATTGGCATTTTTTGGCCAAAATTTCCATTTTGTCAACAAAGCCATTTTCCATTTAAAAACAAAAGCAAAACCTTTTCAACAGAGAATTTTCAAACAGCTCCATTAATTGTTTTTCATGGCAGGCACTAAGATACCATGATGATGGGTGGCAGTATAAAACCCTAAGGACTTGCCTAAGGACTAGAAAATGTTGCTATTTTAACTATAGTGATATATTTAAAGCAGCAATGCCCCTAGGATGGACACAGTTATACTGGTTCAAAGAGCCTATACTGGTATAGCTTATTCCAACTGAAGAACCAAAATAAGCAATACTGATTATACCAGTATAATTGCCCCTACACTATGGCTTTTACCAATATAACCATGCCAGCAAAAAATCACACACCTAACCAAGATACTTACATCACTACAACTCTTAAGAGAAGATCAGCCTTACAATAGATAGGTAGACAGAGTAATTGTTATTGCAAAGTAAAGGAAATTTTGCTCAAAATTATCTGACTCTGGGACTCCTTTGTATGTTTTCGTCATTATGTGACTTTCTCCATTTTCAGTCCTGCTAAACAGGCAGCCTCAATTGATGTATTAGTGTGAAGTGTCCAGATCACTTATGGTTTAACTTGGCTCATTATTCTAAGGGCTGCTTATGTGGCTGCTGCAGTAGCCAATGGGTGCCACTGCATTCTAGTAACTGTCAGGGTTGCTGCACCAATATATAATCATGTGGCCAGAGGCAGCCCATTGTTACACTAGCTTTTGCAAAACAACATTTGGTCCATGGTTATTTGTCTTAGGTGAAGAGAAAAGGCCTGTGGAACAGGAACCTTTTTGAAGGCAATGACTACAAAGTGATGACTGACTGGCTCTCCAATGATTTTGTGAACATGACTTTTCCAGATGTTTGCCGGTAGGTAGAACAGAATTCAGTGTTACTTCCCTGCTTCCCTCTTAGGGTTTGTCTACACATGAAAGTCAATCCAGAATAAGGTAAGGTGTGAATTTAAAGCGAATTAACTATTCCTGATTAATTTCATGTGCTGGAAGCTCTTATTTCAGAACCAGAACATCACCCATGGAATTAATCAGGAATAGCTATTCTGGAATAATTCCCTATGTAGACGAGCTATTCGGGCCTTAATTTGATTTCACTCAATTCATTTCTAAAGTGAATTAAGATCAACTGAATAAAGACACTCTAATTCTGAATAAAAGTATTCACACAGGGACTTAATGCAGTTTAACCAATCCACTTCAGGCCTGTTTTCTTTCCCCAGGTTCTGCTTTGTTAAGTTGGATCTTGTGCTGCTCGCAGTTGAATTCAGAACTGGCATTCATGAAAACAGGTGATGAGAGAAGCTGCTGATCCATTTCTTTTAACAAGAACTTGTCTATGTAGTAACCATTCCCAAGCCCCTTTGGATGAAATTTGTCCCTGGGCAGAGAGCTAGCACAAGGTCTTTACATAGCATACACCCCATTTCAGCCCTATTTTGAAGACATAAGTGAGATTAGTCTTTGGGCTGGTCAAATGCAAAGGGATGAATTTCACCCCATATGATTAGTTTCCTCTTCACCTCCAGGATGATCAGCAGAAGAGGCAAATGAACTACTATTTGCATTGTCCACTCCTGTACTGAAGTGACTGCCCATTCCCCAAAGAAGAATGGATCCCGCTGACTCTCTTCCCCATCACCCTCTCAGTTCTAATAATTGATAGCATATCACCATTTTATACAGCATTTTTCATCCACAGATCTCAAAACACTTTATGACAGAGGTCAGGGTCATTATCCATATTTTATGGATGGGTAAACTGAGGCAGAGATGTGAAGTGACATGCTCAAGGTTACTCTGCAGGCCAGTAGCAGAGCTGTGAATAGAACCCAGATCGCCTCAGTCCTAGCCTTGTACTCAAGCTACGAGGCCACACTGTATCACATGTTACATGATATTACAGAATGCGGAGGAAGTGGCTCTAAAAGCCTCTGAACAGTTCAAACTCAGGGAGCCCTCAGTGGAAGACATAGCATTTCCTGCAAAGGGCTGAGTAGGACAGGTTGAAAAATTTTCAAAGAATTTTTTTTGTTCAGAGAAAAACACTATTTTGATGAAAATGAATGTTTTACTAAAATGTATTGGTTTTGGCAGAAATGTTTCTCAGGCCCAGGATGGAATATAAGACAGGGACCTTCCTGAGAGCAGGCAATAGCTCAGAGTTAGCTAACTCACCTGACTTGTTCACCTGCTGGTTCATTGCTTTTAACAAGGACTCAGCTAAGAAATATCATTCCCAAACTACTTCGGATGAAATTTGCCTCTGGACGGAGAGCTAGCACAAGGCCTATGAACTACTTAGGATACGTCTATAATGCAAAAAAACACCCATGGCAAAAAGCTCAGGCCTACAGACTTGGACTTGTGGAGCTTGCACTTTAGTGTTAAAAGTAGCCAAGTAGGTGTTCCTGGTCGGGCTGGAGCTTGAACTTGGAAACACGACGAGGGGGTTGGATCTGAGAGCCTGAGCTCTAGCCCAAAAGGGAACATGGCTATCTTTAGAGACATCACATCAGCCCAAGTTTATAGACCCAGCCTCTGAATCTTGCTGCCATGGGTTGTTTTTTTTCCAGTGTAGATGTATCCTTCAATCCCACTTAAGCTATGTTGCAAGACTTACGTGAGACTCACTTGGGATATGACCTGGGCTCAAGTTCCTGATCTAAAATTAGGGTGACTAGACAGCAACTGTAAAAAATCAGGACATGGGGTGGGGGGTCATAGGCTCCTACATAAGATAAAGCCCCAAATATCGGGACTGTCCCTGTAAAATCGGGACATCTGGTCACCCTATCTACGGTAGGGATTAGAACTGGGGTTCACATCCCAGTTGAGTGTGCTGACTATTCTGGGACAGGTCTCTTTTTCTTTTTCTTTTTTTCCTGTTTTTGCAAAGAATTGCAAAAGGTTTTGGTTTCACTCCACCTTGGAATGAAAACAAATTTTGTAACCTGGATTTTTTGCAGCCAGCCCTGCTACTGAGCACTCTCATCTGCAGCTGGATTTAGAGCAGGTGACAGCACGCAGCACTTCTTAGGTTCGGGCACAAGGAGAGTTGTGGTTTTCTTTGTGTTGAGGGAGGAGGGAAGGTCCCCTGAATCAATATGTGACTTCCTCTCTGTAGCACAATTATACAATAATGACTGATAGAGTGGCCCTTTTCCCAGCCAGTACAAGACCACGGTACCAGGGCCATGACAATGATGACCGTGGACAGAGACGGGCTCATGAAAACAGGAAGTGTTCAGCAGTTTAGGCCTCACTTCATGGTCTTAACTGGGATCTCATGTGTAAACTGCAGATGTTTCACCTTGATTTCGGGTGACCCAGCTCAATCTGAGCCCATTTCTTTCCATCACTAATAGAAACACTTCCCTAGGTTTTAACCTCAGAAATTGCCAAGGTCCCTCACCTCCATGAAGTTTGGTCACAAAGGGATAGTCTGTCAGTGCTGAAAGCAGAATCTGCTCAAAGCTGAAGCTGATCTGGGTCAGAGCCAGATAGTAGTCCCTAACTGCTCTAATGATGAAATGCAAGACACCCTAATGGGGATGCTGGAACTGGCTGAGAAAAGGAGAATGAGCCAATGCTACAGATTTGAGAAAACATTACAAAATTATCCAGAAAACAGCAGTTTATTAAGTGCAATTACTTTTTTCTGCCTTTGTAAATGAAGTGTCTGCCTGTTTCAGGGAGACTCTGAGAACATGAAAAGAAACACTGACAACAAAACAAAGGGATACAGGAGAGAGAAAACTGCTAGAGATACCACAGGGCTGATTTCCAGAGGTGCTGAATGCTCACAGCTGTGAAGTCAGTGAATGTTGTGGATGATCAGCTCTACTGCAAGTCAGTCCCTGGGTGAATCTGGTGCTTCTGGCATCTGTAGGGAAATAATGGGAATGAGAAAGAGATGACAAGGGGGAAAACTCTTTGGGGCAGAGACCATCATTCTGTTCTGTGTTGGTACAGAACCTACCACAATGGGGGCCTTGGTCCATGGCTGAGGCTTCTAGATGCTGCCACAATAATAATAATAAGGAATATTTTTTTCTTCTGGATCAATTGTTTATTCATTAGTAACTGAGTAACTAAAGAGGAGAAGCTATGGGGAGGTGTCCTCTTCCTTTCTGGGTGGGAAGTAAAAGATGAAACCTTACATGGCTGTTCCCTGCTCCAGCTGTACTGCCAAGACCCATTAAAACTGCGTTGAAATCAGTAGGATGTTAGGATGTCACTGATACATCCAGCAGCTGGGCAGCTCTGCCTAACTGTATCTGATAAATTTAGTAACACTGCAGGGGGATTCTACCTAGCTGTACCTAGTACTTATAGCAACACAGCAGGTACATGCTCTCTGAATGTGCCTGGGATGTTCAGGTGTCTTTTTCCGGGATGTAATAGTATGTTTAGCAGTGCAGCAGGTGCATTGAACCTGCACATCCCTTATACATGTAACAGCACAACAAGCATGCTTTAATGGGAAGTACTTGGCGTTCTCAGCTACACAGTGGGTGCACCTGGATCTATCTGGAATATTCAGCAACTGCGGCTAGACTATGAATTTATCCATTACATTAAAATAAATGTTTTTAAATTGGTTTGAGAATGAAAAGAGTCAGTTTCCTATAAACTTAACCATCTAACAAACATCTAAAAACATTTTAATTATTTTTTAAAAACAGTTATTATATTGCGGTAAGTCTGTGAAGATTGGTCTTGTCATTAAGATATTAGATTGGGACTCAGGAGACTGGGGTTTGAGTCGTGGCTCTTCCGCAGACTCCCTATGTGCCCACAGGCAAGTCAATCTCTCTGCCTCAGTTCCCCATCTGTAAAATGGGGCAAATAACACGTCACTTAATGATGGGGGTATTGTGAAACTTGAACACAACAATGATAGTGGGGTGGTGTATAAGTGCCTCGTACACTGTAAGGTAAGAAGGAGCCATTATGACCATCTACTCTGACTCCTTGCAGAACACTGGCCAAAAAACCTCACCCAATAGATGCAGATGATTGGAACAATTTACCAAAGCTTGTGGTAGATTCTCCATCATGGAGAATTTTTAAATCAAGATTGGCTGATTTTTCCAAAAGATCCACTCTAGGAATTATTTTGGGAAGTGCTATGGCCTGTGTGATACAGGAAGTCAGATTAGATTATCAAAATGATCTCTTTTGGCCTTGGAATCTGTGAATGGTAATTTGCCTTTGTTTGTTTGTTTCCAAACTGTTTTCCAATAGCCTCCTGGTCAACCCATCTGCACAGATAAAGCTCCATCGAAACACAATGGGCTTTTTTATTGCCAAATCCAAAGTGGAAGTCAAAAGGTAACTTTCTGTACTATCCTATAGTAAAAAAGTTCTAGATGAGTAGAGCTTTCAAGAGTTAACAAATGCATTTGGACCTATTCATCCACTCCGCTAAATTTAATCCAATTTCTTCTGATTTGCTTTTGTTGCTCAGGGCTCATTTTTACTGTAAAGCCTGCCATAGTGATATTGATAATCCGGAGCTGATTAAAATATGTCACTGCAGAAGGAAATCTTGGACAAGATCCTTTTCAGGTAATGTTCTGTTCAGACTGGGTTTCAGTTAGAGGAAATAGGAAGCAGCTAGCTAGTTCCTACCTGATTCTTAGGTTACTGAATCATCCTCTTCTTTATTCTGTCTGTGAAAACATAGGTTTGAACATAACCCTTTATCATTCTGAAAGATTGAAACTGAATTGCACACAATTTATTGAGTGCAGATCTTTCAGACAAGTTCTCAGAAGACTTTTAGATCCCATCTACTCTGACTGGACAGTAAAGGTTCCTGCTGCATTTTTATAAGAGCCACATCTCCTTGGCCAGAATTTCCCCATTGTCATGCTTGCATGGGCTGCTGCTCTTTAACTTCAGAACTGGAGTCTGGGGCAATTGCATCTCATTGGTGCTGTATGCGTATAGTTTGTGAGGTGCTTTGGTGTGAAAGGTGCTACAGGATAAACCCAGAAGTCCTTACTCAGTTTGTACTCAATTCCTGCTCAGGCAAAACTCTCATTAAAGTCCGTGGGAATTACCCTAAATAAAAGTCGAGTATGACAGTGAGTAAGGAGGTCAGGATATTACTCTATATATAAGATATTATCATCATAAGACTAGGAAATAATAATAATGAAGGCAGAAAAGATGTATTTGAGGTTGAGCAAGGATGTATTATAAGATTTAAGGAGTTTAGGCTAAAAATTGGGAAAGCATAGATTGGATGGGAAAAACTCCTATTCATGATAATGTCAATGCAACTGTGGAATGGCTCATTCCCATCCTACCCCAAATTCCCTGGGACTGGAAATGGGACCTACAGCCTTTCAGTACTAAGTCACCTGCTGAAATCTACCCCCGGTAGTAAGTGCAAATTGCTTCAGTCCATTGGTTCTTCATTGGCTTACATGAATGACTTGATGGATCTCAGTTCATTCCTTAGTGGATACATGTCCACACCAAAATGTACATCACTTTGGTCATTACTAATTAACATCCTTCTTGCTTCATAGATTCATGGAGTTCAAGACTAGAAAGTACCATTACATCATCTAATCTGACCTTCTTTACATAACTGGCCATTAAAATTCACCCACTTATCTCTATATTGAGCTCAATAACTTGTGTTTGACTAGAGCACAACTTGTGTTATACCAGCATGAACAGAAAGGCCATGGAACTGTGATACGCTCCTATTCCCATAAAGTGTTCTCCTCAGAATAATGTTGAGGTCCGTTGTGGTGGCCTGCTGGAGCACCATTCCCGGCAGCTACAAATACTGGCTGAAATTTTCAAAAGCAGTCTAATGGAAGAGTT
Source organism: Lepidochelys olivacea (assembly GCF_965140295.1). NCBI lineage: Eukaryota > Metazoa > Chordata > Testudines > Cheloniidae > Lepidochelys > Lepidochelys olivacea. Next base: position 3,013,419 of record NC_140436.1, on the reverse strand, counting down.
GTGTCTAAATCTCCTAGTTTTACTGAAGAATGTGTATATAAATCTAGACTGTTTTGAAATTCTCAGGCACTGTGTCTGTGCCCTGGATATAGGACTTTTGCTGTACAAAGCTGTCAATCAGGTATCTTTCATCAGCACTCAGCAAATTCTCACACACAAAATATATATTTTAAAATTAAATCTCCTTTCAGCAGTAGATGGCAGCCGAGCCCCATTATTAAATATCTGGCTGAAGTACACAGGGCTGAGATAAAGGAAAAACTCATTCATAGAGAATGCTCAGCAAAACAGGCCATGTGAACAAACACAAGCATGCTGACACCTGGAGGATTCCATGTAGGAATGTCATTTATAAAGAGAAATCATAGCCCATTTTTCAGTTCCACATACTTATTAAAATAGATGCAACCAAGGTCCCCCAAAACCAGTTGATTCCCAGAACAGAGGTTTCTGTATAATACAAAGACATCTCAAAAAGAGTCATCAAGAGACATATGGACAGACATTGACACTGTAAGAGCTCTCACACCTGATGGCTTTACCTTTTCCTTCCTATGCAATTTAAGGTGGTTGGATGAAAAGGCAAGGTGGGATTTTAGTATAAATGTAGCCTGATAAAAAACAATTGTTTACAGTTCTTCACCAGATAGACTGCAGGGAAACAGTTGCTTCAGAGGGATCGAAAGTATTGCCAGATGTAAGAACTTGCTGTCAGTTCTCCCTAGCATTTTGGATGTATCAGAGCAAAACACTGCATAAAAAGAAGTGCTTTGGTCTGTGACAAAAGAAGTAATGCAGCTTAATCAGTACATAATGTCCTGGCTGCCTCTAGTTCCACTGTCAGCTGAAGTGAGATAAGGAATCGTGAGCCAGATCCCCAGCTGGTGTAAAATCAGCCTCTCTCTGTTGTTTTCAATGAAATTAGGCTGATTTTACACCAGCGAAGGATCTGATTCATTTTCATTAATCCCCAAACTAATGCAGAAGCCTAAGAGAATTGAACGTCAGTTAAAGCAGCCAAAAGCTTTCCCACTGTGCATCACATACAGTGTCAGCATTTAACTGGAGTACGCATGGCTGTGAAAAGCCAGGGCAATCTGTTAAAATCAGAGACAAGGGCTATTCCTGCCCTAGCCCCAAAATACCTAAATCTTGCCAATAGCTATTGGTAATAAAACATAACCTTTCCCCATCTGGGGCTGCCATGGTATTTTTAAGAAGGGAGCCAGCCTGAAGCCTCTATCTAGAGACCACGTACATCTCAAGCGGTTGTGAGACCTGGTCCACGCTAGAAAGTTTTACTGTAATAGCTATGTTGGCATAGCTAGGGATGTGAAAAAAATAGCATGCCAACCAACATAGCAATGCTGGCAAAATCCCTAGTGTAAACAGTTATGTTGGCAAGAGTTCTTTCTCTGGTATAGCTTATTCCATTTGGAGAACTAGTTTAAGTTGTCCCAGCAAACAAATTATTTTGCTGGTATAAGCTTTGTCTCCACTGGGAGGTGTGGTCAATATAGATCTACTAGTATATCTATGCTGGCAAACCCTCCTAAATTTAGACGAGGTCTGAGATTTTCAAACATGCCTAGAGCTTGTCTACACCAGGAAATTTATCAGCATTGCAATAATTATCTCACTATAGTTGAATCTACAGCTATAGGTTTCAGAGTGGTAGCATGTTAGTCTGTATCAGCAAAAACAATAAGGAGTCCCTGTGGCACCTTAGAGACTAACAAATTTATTTGGGCATAAACTTGGGTTCTAGCCCACGAAAGCTTATGTCCAAATAAATTTGTTAGTCTCTAAGGTGCCACAAGGACTCCTCATTGTTTCTACAGCTATAGTTATACTTGTATGTACCAGTAAATTTCCACATGTAGGTAATCCCTAAGTAACTTAAGCTAATGGTTAGTAGTCATAAACTACTTAGGACCAGATTTTTAGGTGCATTTTGTCACCTGCAGATGTAGATGGGCACCTGATGAGATTTTCAAAAATCCCTTGGTGCCTAAGGGAGGCTTTCAGGCATTTTTGAAAATCGCAGCTCAAACTCTTCGAGGACAAAATTCAGCCTTAGCACCTTGAAAGTCAAGGGCCCTGATTTATCTCAGTTGAGAATCTGGCCTTATGTGAATTACATGGGGAGTCTGTGGCAAAGCCAGCAATTTAACCCAGATCACCTGATTTACAGTCAAATGCCTTAACCTGAAGACCATCCTTCCTCAAACTCAGAGGTTTCTCAGATGATTGTTTCTCCTGAAGCTAGTTAGGCTGGTTTTACATTTTATATACCATATCTGTCTTGGCTTACCATACTTTTATTAAGCCTGATCTCCTGTAAAGGCTGACAGCTGCATGCTGTGCCCTCAGAGAGCTGTTTTCTTTCCCACCCACCTCCTGGAGAACAAATCCCCAGATAAGGAAACATCAGTCACTTGGATAAACTGAGACAGGACACTGTAAATAAATAGAGGCTGGTAGAATGGCAGGTAGAGCTATCTTGTTACCAGGAGTAAATGCACCTGCTTCTAAACACACCTGTGTGGTCAATTGCTGCTTATTAAAGTTGACAAATGGCCCATGCAAAAAGATGTCCCTTTTCTGCCAGGTGTATGTTTCAACTCATGAGACCTTTTAGCTGGATTAGAACAGTCTGGGAAGAGTTACAACATCCAAAGGAGATAAATGGTGTGATAGGTTTCCCCTGTCAGACAGTGCGATGAAGAGATATGTGGGTCTGAATGCTTCTCCAGTCCAAGTTCCACCCACATACACACATGTATGGACATGTTTGGACACATGTAATGTAGAGATCTTTGCTGAGCCTCCTGTCAGGCTCCGATAGTGATAGGAATGCAGAGTGGAAAGGCAGATGGCAAGACAGAGAATCTGAGAATCAGTGGGCCAAATCCTGAGACCTTTGCACAGTTGTTACTCAACAGGAAGGACGTCAGAATTAGATGGAACATCAGTTTATTCAGAGAAATGATACTACAGTGGTTAGGGTGCTAGTCTGTGACTTGAGAGGCCTAGGTTCATTTCCCTGATCAGCTGCCGACTCCCTGTGTGACACTGGGCAATTCACTTGCTCTCTCGGTGACCCACTTCTCCATCTGTAAAATGGACATAATAGCACTTCCCTTTTTCACAGAGTGCTCTGAGGATAAAAAGGTTCAAGATTGTGAGATTTTCAGACAGTTGAGTCAGTAATGGGGTCCATTTAAGTACCTAAGACAGATTCACTCTTCCCTCTATGACTTTTATTTCTAATCATGTGGAAGAGATTGTCTAGAGCTCTTTCTCTAATCTAAGCATAACTCACATAAAGAGCATCCCCCACTCTCTTTCCACAAAATGCAATTGAACACCAAGGCATAACAGGCTGTGCAAGTGTGTGTTATACCATAGGACCTAACGGCTTGTCTACATGGGGACAGTGAAGATATGTCTACACAGAGATTATACTGGCCTAATTTAAGTTTTTTCTGTTGGTGCAAATGAAGTTAGCTGTGCTGACGGAAGTCATCTTTCATAGAGATAGTTGTGTTTACAATGCGAATTATGTTGGTATAGCGATGTCAGTCTGGGGTGTGGTTTTGTTCACACCCCTGACCGTTATAACTATGCAGGTATAACTTTTTAGTGTAGAGCAGGCCTCAAGAAAGTTAATCCGAATTAGTTTGTAAAATGGATTAGTTGAACTAAATCTAAATCTAAATTAAATCCATGTGGACAGTCTGAATCAGAATGATAAAGTGGCCTTAAATTGGTTGATTTTATTTCACCTTGGAAGTGAATTAAACTAAACTGAGCAGGCTATGTCTACACAGCTCCCTAGTGTGAATTGCAGGGGTGTGAATGGCAGAGTGCACTGCAGAGCTGTGCACTAACTGCTCCAGGTGGATACAGTTGGGGCGAACTGAAAGGTACCTTGTTCATGTTAACATAGTCCTCCTTCAAACTATACTATAGCATATAGTATGCACATGACAGCCATCTACATGGCCAATATCCCATAGCTACCAGTTAATGCAGTCCTCTTTCAGACAGGATTTTATTATCACAAACAATGTGCCTTTTAGTTCACATCAGCAGCATTCACATGAAGCAGTTAGAGTGCAACACTTTTGTGTGTTCTGCAATTCATACTCCCACCATTCACACTGAGTTACGGTATAGACAAGCACTGAGTTAAGGCCCCTTTAATTCTGAACGAGCATGTCCACACAGGGTTTAACAAATCAACTTTAAATTCACACCTTTGTTAATTTGGGTTACTTTTCCTGAGTGTCCCCACGCAAACAAGCCCTTAGTGCATGGTAAAGGTATTCACCTTTCACTGAATAAGACAAGTATCAAAGACACTGGAAAAGTCTGATTTAACCCAATGGTATATAGCTTGGAGTTTGCATTACCAAAGGATAAATGGGAGGGTCACCTGTTTTGGGTGGGCAAAAGTTGGCAGTTTTGAGTGAGTTTTATTTTTTTGGTTTATATGAGTCCTCTAAAAACCGCAAACAAAAAGATTTATTTGAACAGCCCTTTGGAATGAAACCATGAGTCATATGTAGTATTAGTCATGTATAAGGCTATCATGTACATACTATACATATGCACCATAATATAATACTGTGCTTTATTAGCTGTGTGATTGTTTGGCTAAGCAATTACCTAAAGCCCCATTGTCAAGCATTTTTTAAGCCCCTGCAGAACTCTCCTATGGCGCGGTGGCCACTTGCAATCCGCATAGAAATACAACCAAACGATATATAAAGAAAGGCAAGTTCCTTTTCACTACCTTTGTTTTCAGAGAAGCTGAGGATTACTCAAGAAACACTGTACCTTCCAGACCAAGAGCCAGCAAAGTCGAGGTCTCTTGGGGTTCTTCCTGTTACAGGTATCACTGCCAGGTAAGAAGTTCAGAACTCTTCTTGGTATTGCAGCTGCAGTGAATATTTGTGTGAGAGATGAGAATGGCAGGGTGTTTTCTTTCAGGATGCAATTAAAAACCCTTTGCACGTACTACTTCTTGTGGCATTGCTACTGGTTTTGATTGCAATGGATGGTTTAATGGCTCCTCCCTGCCTTGATTAATTGAATGGCCTCATAGAAGCTCAATTCAACCTTACACACATCCAGCTTCTCAGTCCATCAACCCATACTCTCCTCGAAGGGCTCAATTCTGCAAGATGCGAGGCATTCTGAACTCAGCACCTGACAAAAAGGTGCTCAGCACCTTGCATGCCTGGAAGGTTTAGCAAATCTGGACGATAGTGCAGCATGGGAAAAGGATGATATAAAGTTGAATGGCCTTGAATCCCAGAGAACCCCCTGACAGCAGTCCCACTTGTCTAACCTAAGCGCCAGCCTAAATCAGTCTGCTAACCAAAGTGATGGCAGTACCAACAGGGGAGACCTTCCCAGGTTTCACAATCTAAATTCCTCCAGCTGTCTCCACTGGATATATGGTCATCAGAAGAGTTTGAACCTGGGTACTCTTATTCACATTGAATAGTCCTTACCTTCACAAGCAGCCCTACTGACCTTCAGTGGGACTGCTTATGGTGTAAGGTGCTACTCAGCCAAGTAAGGGGAATCACTATCTGATACTTAGCTGGCAGCAGTAGTAGGCTGTTATACTGTGATGAATCATGCTCTAGAGGGGGATGAAGCACATTTTGGCCAGAGTCGTTATACAAGGACTTGCGGGGAGTACACAAGATCCTGGCTGGGGAGGAACACACAACCAACATCTTATTAAAATATGACCATGTAGATCATTGTTGTTACCACTGTTATATAATTGCAACAAATCTGATATAAAGTGTGTCAAGTAAGGTGTCAATAGAAAAGTTATGATTTGCTGAATATGATTATGCAATGATTATGCATGTATCATTTTTGTATCTGAAATTATGAGCATTGGCTCTATACCTGTATTTCAATTGTTTGCTTCTGGGTAGCACCCACAAGGTATTTAGCCAGCACATTGTGAAGGAACTATTCAAGTGAATGTCCCATTAAGGAACACTTAACTCACAATGGAAGACGCCCATCTACACTTAATGGATTTTCCAGCTATGACTAAGCAAAATCATGTATGGACATGTGACTTGCCCATGTGACTCCAAACACCATCTTGTCACCTGCAATTTTCCACAGTGAGAACAATGGGTTTTCCTTCACTTGAGAGAAGCTGTAAAAGGCCCTGGAAACACCTCCATTTTGCCTCTTTCCTGCTCAAAAATCTGGACTATGGACTTACACTAATGGGAGCATTCTAACCAAGGGATCAAGGATCTTCCAATGATTTGGAAGCACTGAGAGACTTAACAAACCAGCAGTTTATTCCATCACTGCTACAAGCCTGAACCAAGAACTTTGTAATTACTGTATGTATTTGATTCCTTTAACCAATTTCAACTCTTTTTCTTTCTTTCTTTCTTTCTTTCTTTCTTTCTTTCTTTCTTTCTTTCTTTCTTTCTTTCTTTCTTTCTTTCTTTTATAAATAAACCTTTAGATTTTAGATACTAAAAGATTGGCAACAGTGTGATTATTGGGAAAGATCTGAGTTATATATTGACCTGGATATGTGGCTGGTCCTTTGGGATCAGAAGAATCCTTTTGTTTGATGAAATGAATAACCATGCATCTTTAAGTCTAGTGTCTGGATGTTGAACCCAGGACTGGAATGCCTAAGGAGACTACTTTCCTGACTTCTTGTTAGCCAGTGTGATGAAACAGAAGTTTACTTTTGTTGCTGGTTTGGTATATCTGATGGGAGAATAACCACCAGTTTTGGGGTGTGTCTATCCTATTTCTCAGCAGTTTGTCCTGAATTTGGTATTCTTCATTGTGACCCTGAGAGACGCACAGTGACACTATAATAATTTTCAGCAAATCATAACTTTTCTGCTGACACCTTACTAGACACACTTTGTATAAGATCTGTTGCAATTATATAACAGTGGTAGCAACCATGATCTACATGGTCATATTTTAATCAGATATCGTCACACGTTTGTCACCTTCCTTCTACAAAGGCTTGAGATCTAAGTCTGTTAAGAGCTCATGAACAACACAATCCTTTTCTCTGTTTTGACAGCAAAGACAAGCATTGGCATAACAAAAACTCCAAGGTCTCCTCTGGGTAGCTTTGCAGCTCGGCAGCTGTCCCCAGCACTTATATAGGATCAGAACGATAAAACCTTGTTCATTGCTCCTTTCTACCACCAGTTAGGTCAGTTGTAAATATTGGAACTGCATAGTAAACACATACACACGCGCCGTTAGACTGTGCTGACTCGTTAAATATAAATGAAAACACAATTAATTTATAACACGTCTCTTTTCCCCTTACATCCCACAACATAATTTACACACACAAAAAGAGCCCTCACCACCTGCTGAAATATCATTATTAAAATGTGCATGAAAAGTCAATTATGCCAGAGGGAGGTATTCAAGAGAAGTGAGTTTCCATATTCTGGCATTACACCTTGGGGATTAGGTATTTCTTATTTATTTATTTTTCCCTGAGATCTTTGCTGCCGCTTAACAAAAAGGAACACAAATGTTACTAGCAGATGTACTGTAATTCCCTGAAGATGCAGCCAAATATGCAAATACATAATTCCCTTCCCCATCAAGGTTCTCCCTCACCATCAAATCACAAAAGAGGCAATGATGTCCCTTCTAGCCAAGGCATCACTGTACCCTACACAAGGTTTTCGGATGTCTAGATTTAAATGCCACCAGGGATTGGACTTCCACTGCTTCCTATGGGAGGACATTTTATAATGTTACAGATAGCAGTAGTAGTACTTATTACAGGCATTATAATAGTGCCTAGAGACTCCTATTGAGATCAGGAGGCACTGTGTACACACACAGTAAGAGACAGTCCCTTTCTAAAAGAGCTCACAGTCTAAATGGAGAAGACAGCCAAAGTCTCAGACTATGCGACAAAGTTTTGCTGGCATAGCTATGTCATCTGTGAATGGGAAAAAAGCATACCCCTAGCCAACAGAGCAATGCTGACAAAACCGCTGGTGTAAACACAGCTATGTCAACAGAAGAGTGCTTCTGACATCTTAGCTAATGTTGTTCTTGGAGGTGGTGTCATCATGCTGGGAGAAGAACTTCTTCTGTCTGCTTAAGCTGCGTCTTCACTAGCGGGATCTGCTGGCATAGCTATGCCAGCGAAGGCTCTGTAGTGAAGACAAGCCCAAAGGAAGGGGTTCACAGAGTGGGGAAGTGATGGGCCCAAGCTCACAAAGCGAAGACACACTCTCCTAGATGGAGTTGTCAGGAGCACAACAATTCCGTGCTCCGGTAACTTTCTTCTCTCCTTCTTTGGTTCACGTCTGTATTCTCAGCAATAACGATGGGGCCAAATGAAGTCTTTTCCGTTCTTCATTCAGTTTCTATTGTCTAATATTCCACACGTGTTTGACCCTGACTCCTTGGAGGGCCAGGCATGCCCTTCTCTAGCGGTTGCCACCACTGACTCCTCTCACTAGGTTCAGCATGCCAGCTGAGGTAAAGTATCAGGGTGTGACACTGCAGTGTACATGCAGCTACTTGGAGCCACTAGTGAGAGCTGAGTGAGTGGCCAGGACCAATTGCAAGCAAACCACCCCCTACAGGTGTGGCTGCCTCCTGTGCAGGGGTACTACCAGGTGAACTCACCCCGGACATCCTTAAAGTCTCTCTCCAGGTTTCAGAATTTGTTTTTTTTCTGCACTGAAATGAAACAAAACCTTGTGAATGTCTTTGCAACAGTGGAATTGAGTGAACACACCTGAGCGTTTCCATCCTGGGCTGTCTAGTGAAAGGATGACTATCACACTCCATAGCAAAGAGGTTAGGTTAGAGCAGTGGCCTGCAATGTGCATAGCCCATGTTTATATCCCTGCTCTGCACCCCAAATGCAGCAAAGCAAGGATTTAAGCATGGGTCTCCCACATCCCAGGCCATTGCCCTGATCACTAAGCAGTAGAATTTGTCTCCCTGGCTTGAGCCCTGCACCAAAACCCTTCCTGACAAATTGAAATGTCATTGAACTAGGGACCCTTTGCACCTCCGTTGGGATTTTAAAAGAGGATCTATGGAAATTTAGGAGCCCAGCTCCCAGCCCTTGTGTTAATGCACAGAAGTGCTCCAAAGTTTTCCATACTGGCTTAATACCATTTGGAGTATGCTCTGCTGCTGCTGCAGCATTAGAAGCGACTTCCTCTTGAACCATTGCAGTACATATAGGGACACAGATGAACTGCATTGATTCACATTGTGTACCAGAGACTGTTCAAAATCTTCAAGAAGCACCTCTTCTGGGAGGTATGGTGAGAACTTTAGGATAGATGCCAAGAGGGCATTGCAGTTGAAAATGATTTAGGGACAGTGCTGTTGTGGAGGAAGGAATATGCAAAGGGTCTTAAACCAATTCATTCTAGTTAGTGTAGATCTACTTAACTGTTCATGCTTAAACCAGTTCAGTTACAAATGGCTCTATTCCCTACTGTAGACAAGAACTTAGAGATCACATGATCCCTTGTTTAGGAAGGTTGCAGGGACTTGGGGACTTTTAAGACACATAGTTTTAAGCATCCCATAAAAAAAGGTGCTCATATACCACTGAAATAGACTCCAGCTAAGGAGTGAGTGAGAGAGAAGGTAGAGTAGGTACGAAAAAAAAAAAATTAGGAATTTTCAAAATATTTTAATAGTGTTTCAGAACTTTTGAAATGTCAAAATCAGCAAACTTTTTCACTGCTCAAAAAGTTTTCACTAGCTCTATATTTATTCGGGAGAGGGTTCTTTGTCAAAAAATGTATTTTCAATTAAAAATTTTATCAAGAACCTGAAATTCAGAAAATTTCAAGGAGGTCCAGTTGGAGGGAAATGGGCAGGGTTACTAGTCTTCAAACACCCACCAGGCCCAGGTCTTGCATAGATTTTTGGCTGCATGCAAAGCTCTGATTAAAGATTTCTTCTCTCAAACTACACGTACAAAACTCAAATACGCACACATTTTTTCACCCAAAATTGATCACCAAGAAGTGGGTCTTTATATCCAGGAAATTGACTTAACTGGTACCATTTCACAAAAGAAATTCTATAAAGCTGGGCTATAAGTAAAAGACTGAAAACCTGTTAGGATCCTGAGACACTTATGAGTCTTTCCATCAATACATTTCCTTTACTAGACATGGTTTTTCCACATGTTCTTGCCTATAGGCATGACAAATTTAATGGTGTATTTTTTGCTGAGTTGTTGACTCTTGTTTTTCATTCCTGCTTTGTTTCTAGATTGGTACTAAAGAATGTTTGTGCATAAGAACCCACATTGATGCTTGACTGTGCTGTCTCGGACTCCTTTTTGTCCTGGATGAGAGATCGTTTAGCCAAACAAAGGATTAATAAAAACTGAATTAGATGAAAGGGAAAACCAGGTTAAAGAACAAAATTTTAGTTCCTCTTTAATTGAAACTTATCTAGCATCTGGATAATTGTTCATAAATACCTGCTGAGTTGCAAAGCCTACGTTAGGGCTTGTCAGTTTTTAATAAATCTTAAAGACATAAGATCTTATTCTTTGATGCTACCCATCACATCTCAATCCAAAGGCAAGGCAAAACAAAGCAATAATGCTAAGCACTCCAGCATTCAGCTAATCTGGCAGAATGCATCACGATCTTTATGAATGTGTGTGAGGGGCTGTGCAGGAGCTCGTGAAAAGGTCATTGGTATTTTTGGAGTAATAAATCACATAGGGGAAAGATTTGCATTTTGGCTGTATAACATCCAGGGCCGGATTAGAGAGAGAATACTTTGAAGTAATATTTCTCTGCTGACTTGTTTTATTAGCTTCCTTTAAACATGTTACATTATTGCTTATAGAATTTCATTTACTTGGATTGGCAGCTTGATAAATATGTCTATTGGCGATGATTTGGATTGCTCTGGGCATTAATATTATTAAAACCTGTCACATGGAAATGTCTGAAAGATGACTTACTGTAAAGATTACAGCATGAAATAAATCATACAATGGTATTTGTTACCGTTTATGGCCTCTTGGAGCCGAGTCAATCCCTTTTTATGTTGCATTATTTTTCAAGTTTTTATAGCCTTACATTATATATCGCTGTCAGAAATGAACAGATGGGGTGTCAAACACAAGCCTTCTGAATAATTCTCACCCTCGGGTTATTTGTATGAAGGACAAGTGTAAAACTGTGTTCTCAAGAAAAGGGAGATAGATAGAGGTGGAGAAAGTGTTGTTACAATAAGCAAGATCCTTTTTGTCAGCTTGCACTGTGTGCTTTTGATCCCTACCTGGCATTTGCCCTGAAGGAGTGGGGATTCTGGGAAAGTTTAGCTGCCTGTGTTTCAGTCAGGGGGAAAACCTAACTTACAAGTTAAACAAGTTTCACTTTCCCTTTGTTTTTCTGTTGATGGAAGTATCAGGGGGTGTTTAAAGCCATAGCACAACCGAAGAGGGTTTGGATAAACAAGAAAAGTTTGGATGCTTTTCCGTGCCCCTTTTGTCTAGGAAAAGTCATCACGAACTGTGAAGTTGAATTTTTTTTGTTTCAAAAATGTCAAAAACTGGACTTTTCAACAATTTTTCTAAACTTTTTTTCCCAAAAAATTTTCTAGTCAAGAAATTAATCAAAACAAACCCTTTCCCACAAACAGTTTCAGTTCTGATGAATCAACATATTTTGATGCAAAAACAGTTTGCCAAAAAATTCCCAGCCAGCTTTAGTGCCATTTCAACCCCTGCTGTCTGCTGACTTCCTTGTTTATTCATGCTTTTCACAGTCCAGTACAAATCTCCCTTCCTTGTTTTTAAAGATGCTTATGAACTTATTCCAGCTAACCTCACAGACTTCATCTCTCTCAGCTCCGTTAGCCACTCTCTTCGCTCTGTTTCTTTCTCTCCAGCTTGCCACTGTTGGTGAGAGAGCCTTCTTCTCTGCAACTTCTGCTACTCCCTTCATTTTCCTACCTCTTTTCAAATCTCGTGTGAAATCATAGTCTTTCTCTCTCCCCTACGCCTCTTCATTCCCGTCTCTCATGTCCATTATCAAGCTTTCCAAAGGGTTTGGGGCATATGCTTACTTTGCAAAATGAAGTTGCATTGCACTGTGTAATGAGAGGTGTTCCCACCCATATACTGCTCACTCCATTTCACATTGTACAATAGTATTATCGCTTTAAGACTGTGCATGCCTGACTGTGTGAGTTCTGAATGCATAAGGATAAGTTTCGTAATTAGTTTTCCCTGTGAACTTGTGCAAACCAATCTATTTCTAATTTGGTCATCTCCTGATTTTTAATCAGGGTGCTGAGAGTGACTGAAGTCTCTGGCAGCATGCATGTTGTATTTTAATTACCTACAGTAATTCTGACAATTACGCAAATGTCATAAATCACATTGTAATGATCCATTTAAAAAAAACTATTTAATTAATCCTGCATGGGGATTTGAGTTAAACAGGTATGCAGTGGATTAACAAAGAACTTGAGCTTGGAGTACAAGGCAGCCATATTTTATTGGTTGAACTGGTGCGCGAGCATGTGAGAAATACTGGTGGAACTCTCTTTGACAGGGCCAAGTCCTGAATTCCTTAATCTGCCTGGGTGGAATTCGCTCTTTGCAGAGGGCTAGCCACAAGGCCTATGCACCACTGAAGAACTCAAAATAGGGCTTAAACGGGACTTAAATGGTGCATAGGCCTTGTGTGAGGTGAATTTCACCTTCCGTGCTCAATCCTCGCTCAACAAAACTCCTCTTCGTTTCACTGAGTCCAAAGACCCATTACTCCACCAGGTACGTCTCCCTAAGAGAGTATCAAGTATCAGAGGGGTAGCCGTGTTAGTCTGTATCCACAAAAACAACAAGGAGTCTGGTGGCACCTTAAAGACTAACAGATTTATTTGCGCAGAAGCTTTTGTGAGAGAGTATGATTGTTTTGCATTGGATTAAATCCACCCCAGTGCAGAAAGCCAGCTCCAGAGCTGCATGCCACTTGTAGAGGACTCAGAGAAGTCTGTCTCACATGCTAGAGATTCAGTTCATCTAAAAATCACATGGTATGTTGCTATGTAACTGGGTCCCAGCTTTTACTGGATATTGGTCTTAGTGAAAAATCACTCCTATCATCAAAGATCTTGACTAACCCAAGTTCTGTTTTTTAGATTATTTTGCTATTAATAACGTCATGATAAGTGGCGGGGAAGTAGCTGATGGCACTGAGTCACAAATGATCCCAAATGTTCCCAGTCACTCTTCTCCTGCAAACTTTGACAGGTTGGAAGTGATTAGTACAATATTGCAACACTCAACATGTGTTTACAAGACCGTGATCTGTTCCACGATGGCTTCCAGATGTGTGAGTGTGTGCA